>NC_090326.1:161746607-162109814 GCF_035084215.1 Heptranchias perlo
TCGCCCAATGGTCTGATTGGTTGGCTGGCATCATGTGACTGTGTCCGATTGTTATAAAGGCGCGTGTCGGGTGTCGCTCGGCCATTTTGCGGCTGAAGATGGTGAGTGAAGGAGAGCGATGGCGGGCCGGCGGGACAGAGCCGCCCGGGGTCCGCTCCGGGGGGTGGGGGTTGGTTAATTTGAGGCCTTGATTCGTCCTCCATCCCACGATTGTAAGGCGGCGACGTTACCATCCAGCTCCGGGCCTGATTCCACCACAGGCTCCCGGTGGAAGCGGCGGCTCTCCGTGGGCAACGGCGCGCTTTGAGCTGGGAGCGTGTGGTCGCGGATCGGTCTCACTGTTGGGGGCGACTCGGCCTCGCGGTGTTGGGGGGCCCGTCCGCCCTCCCGCCTCCGGGGACGGCCCCGCGGGGTGGCCGCATCGTCCGTTCGCGCGGTGCTCACCACCATGTGTGCGCCGGGCCTGCCGTGTTACTGAAGGCAGCGCTAAAAGCTGACGGAGGCGATCGCCATAGTTTTATCAGCACAGGAGGCCGCCATTCGGCCCACCGTGCCTGTGCTGGCCCTTTGAAAGAACTATCCAATTAGTCTTAATTCCCCTGCTCTCCCCCCCCCCCCCCCCCCCCCCCAATATCCCTGGAAGTTTCCATTCAAGTATTTATCAAATTCCCTTTCGAAAGTTACTATTGAATCTGCTTCCGCCGCCCTTTCAGGCAGCGCGTCCCAGATCAGAACAACTCGCTGCGTAAAAAAAATGTTTCCTTATGTCGCCTCTGGCCTTCCTGCTGATTGCCCTAAATCTGTGTCCTCTGCTTACTGACTCCTCTGCCATTGGAAACAGGTTCTCCTTAGTGAAAACTGTTCATGATTTTGAACACCTCTCTTTAAATCTCCCCTTAACCGTCTCTGTTCTAAGCACAACAGCCCCAGCTTCTCCAGTATTGCCACATAGCTGAAGTCCCTCATCCCTGGCATCGTTCTAGTAATGTATGTTGCAGAGCAGGACCTCAATGTACAATGTGCACCCTTGGTACAGTGGCAGTGCACGTCTGCCTGTGACTGTCTTTCTACAGTACTTGCTCAATTGGAGGGGTTGTTTGAGGCCTTCACTGCTCTAAAGAGCAAGGTTAAGAAAACCTCCTGCATTGTGCTGTTTTATAGTTGTTTAAAATTGTTTCACCCATTTAAGTTAATTTTACAAATTGCCCTCTATTACAGGGTCATGTAAAATGGAGCACACTGGTGTGCCTTTATTTTGCTGGTGAGGCTGCAGCAGATGTTTCTCATTTATGGACATGGAGATGACTGCGGTTCAAAGAAATGGCAGGTGTGTATTCAGTGTGGTGACTAGCAGGAAACAAAGAACATCTAGCAATATTTGAGATTCTGGTTTAGTCTGCCTTTGTTGCTGAACAGCAAAGGAATTTCATACTAATTTGTGCTGATAACATGGGTTAAATTCTCTAATTGTTTTCAAATCGCTCCATGGTCTCACCCTTCCCTAGCAGTGACCTCCAGCCATACAACCCTGGGATCTCTGCGTTCCTCTAATTCTTGCCTTTTGCACATCCCTGATTTCAATCCTCTACCATTGGTGGCTGTGCCTTTGCTGTGGAATTCCCTCCCTAAACTTCTCTGCCTCTCTACCCCTCCTCCTTTTAAGCCACTCCTTAAAACTTACTTTTGTCCTGTCCTCATACCTTGTGGCTTGGTGTCAAATTTTGTTTGATCGCTCCTAGAATGGTACCAGGAATGAGGGACTTCAGTTGCTTCTAAGGAAGCTGGTTCTTTCCTTAGAACAGGGAAGGTTAAGGGGAGATTTGATGTGCTCAAGATCATGAGTGGTTTTGATGAGAGTAAATAGAAACTTTCCAGTGGTGGAAGGGTCAGTAACCAGAGGACAGATTTAAGATCATTGGCAAAGGAGTCAGGTGATGAGGAAGCACTTTGATGCAATGAGTTGTAATCTGGAATCAAAATGGAAAATGCTCAGACAGCATCTGTGGGGGTGACAGTTAGCATTTCAGGTCACCAGTACTTGTGGAAAGTCTTTGACTTGAAACGGTAACTTCCCCACAGGCGCTGCCTGACTTGTGTATTTCCAGCATCCATGGTATTCTGTTTGAGTTGTAATCTGGAATGCACTGCCTGAAAGCATGGTGGAAGCAGATTCATAGGTAACTTTCAAAAGGGAATTGGATAAATACTTGGTGGGGGGGGGGGGGAAGCAATTTACAGGGCTGTGGAGAATGGGACTGATTTGATAGCTTTTGAAGAGCAAGCATGATGGGCTGAATGGTCACCGTGTTGTCCCTACTGTGATACATTAAAGGTGCTATATAAAGTCAGGTTCTGTTAATGTGTACATTTACTAAATGAATTGCTGTATTTCTTTTCTGAAGTGTGCAGTCCCCTAGCAGAGCCTTACATTTCCCAACCCTGTGCCTGTCATCAGTGTTACTGAATGCAAGACTAAAAGTTGCAAAAATCACCAAATGGACCATTTATGTTGCAGCAATTCTGCAGCTGTGGAGTTGGGCAAGACTTCAATCTATAATGTGTACCCTTCTCTACAATGTGCAGTCCACCAGCAGTGCAGGTCTGCCTGTGACCTTGTCTCTTCTTGTTGTACTGCTAGATTGATGATGAGAGGATAGTTTGAGGCCTTCTTCTCTTGACTAAAGAACAAGGCTAAGGAAGCCTCATACATGCTGTTTTATAGCTGCTGAGAGCTTTTAAAATTCTGTTTTACTGTTTAAAATTTAATTTACAAATTGCCCTCTGTTACAGGGTGAAGTAAAATGGAGCTCATTGCTGTGACATTATTTCGCTGATATCTTGCAGCAGATATTTTACATATCTGTGGCTCTGCAGTGAGCTTGGAGTTCAAAGAAATAGTAGGTGTATTCAGAGACTCAATCTTGCAGCACAGAAGGCTACATTGATCTATTCCTAGGTGATTGTACAACTGAGGAGCATGCTAGGCCATTCCAGAGTTGACAATGTAGAGAATTGTGTAATCTGGTACAGGTTGGGGGGTGGTAGGTTCCCTTATCCTGAGGGATATTTGGGTTTGTGACAATCTGGCAGCTTTCATTGTTTTCCTGTCAGTCTACAAATAACCAGATTTATTGATCTGGTCAGCTGTGCCTTGTTTTATTGGTGCCAAGTGTTTCTAAATAGTAAAAACCTGAATTTATAGGGCTTTTAATGTAGTGAAATCTCCCAAACCCTGAATTGGAGCAACGCAGAGATCTTGGGGTGGAGGAGGTTTAGAAACAGGGCAGGGTGAGGATGGATGAGAATTTTAAATTCTGGGCCCTGCACTTTAGGAAGGATGTGAAGGCCTTAGAGGGTGCAGAAAAGATTTACTGGAATGGTTCCAGGGATGAAGGACTTCAGTTACATGGATAGACGGGAAAGACTGGGGTTGTTCTCCTTGGAACAGAAGGTTGAGGTGTTTTGATAGTGTTCAAAATAATGAAGGGTTTAGATAAAGCAAAGAAAAACTGTTGCCATTGGCAGAAGGGTTGAAAGAGGATGCAAAAGAACCAAAAGTGACATGAAGAAAAACTTTTTACACAGCGAGTGGTTATGATCTGGAATGCACTGCTGGGGGGGTGGTGGAAGTAGATTAAATCATGGCCTTCAAAAGGGAATTAGATAAAAATTGAAGGGAAAGAGGGGCAGAGTGGGATTAACTGTATTGCTCTTACAAAGAACTGGCATGGGCTGAATGGCCTCCTGTACTGTAATCAAGTTAGGGCACAGGAGAAGGCCATTCGGCCCATCGTGTCTGTTGGCTGAAAAAGTTATCCAGCTTAATCCCACATTCCAGCACTTGGCCTGTAGCCCTGTGGGTTCCAGCACTTCAAGTGCGCATCCGAGTAATTTTTTTAAAATGCTGAGGGTTTCTGCCTCTACCACCCTTTCAGGCAGTGAGTTCCAGACCCCCACCACCCTCTGGGTGAAAGAAATTCTCCTCAGCTCCTCTCTAATTACTTTAAATGTATGCTTCCTGGTCACTGACCCCTCTAAGGAAAATAGGTCCTCCCTATCCAATTTAGTCCTGTCATAATTTTATATACCTCAATTAAATCTTCCCTCAGCCTCTTTTTTTGTTCCAAAGAAAACCCCAGCCCATCCAATCTTTCTGTAAAATCCTCCAGCCCTGGCAACATCCTTGTGAATCTCCTCTGTACCCTCTAAACTGCAATCACATCTTCCCTGTAGTAGTGACCAGAACTGTATGCAGTGCTCAAGCTATGGCCTAACCAATGTTTTACAGTTCTAGCACACCTTGTTCTTTAGATTCTGTGCTTTGGCTAATAAAGGAAAGTATCCCGTATGCCTTTTTAACCACCTTATCTACCTGTCCTGCTACATTCAGGGATCTGTGGACATGCACTCCAAGGTTCCTCTGCACCTCAGTACCCTCCCATTTATTGTGTATTCCCTTGCCTTGTCTGCCCTCTCCAAATGCATTACCTCATACTTTGGATTGAACTCCATTTGCCACTTTTCTGCCCACCTGACCAGACCATTGATATCTTCCTGCAGTCTACAGCTTTCTTCCTCACTATCAACCACATGGCTAATTTTTGTATCATTTGCAAACTTCTCCATCAAGCCCCCCACATTCAAGTCCAAATCATTAATGGATGCCACAAAAAGCAAGGGACCCACTGGAAACAGCCTTCCAGTTGCAAAAACACCTGTCAACCATTACCCTTTGCTTCTTGCCACTGAGCCAATTTTGGATCCAACTAGTCACTTTCCCTTGGATCTGATGGGCTTTTACTTTTTTGACCAGTCTGCCATGTGGGACCTTGTCAATAGCCTTGCTAAAATCCATGTAACTACATCAAATGTGTTACCACCTCAAAATTCAATCAAGTTTGTCAGACACACCCTCCCCTTAACAAATCCATGCTGACTGTCCTTGATTAACCTGTGCCTTTCTAAATGACAATTTGTGCTGTCCCTTGGAATCGATTCCAATAATTTGCCCACTATTGAGGTGAGACTGACTGGCCTATAATTACTTGGTCTATTGTTTTCCATTTGATGATTTTGGGTTAGTGGATTGTGAGCAGATATAGGTCAGTGAGCATGGGCAGGGGGTGGGGGGGGGGGGGGGGAGGAGTGGTGGCAGTGATGGGTGAACAAGACTTAGTGCAAATTACAGGGTAATGACCAGTAAAATGGAGCTCACAGCTGTAGCATTAGATTGCAATAAATGAGGGTGTTGCTCTAAAATGGGAGGTGATTTCTTGTGGCTTTGATGCAGCTTGTTTTCAAGGCTATGGTTAAACAGCAAATTGCTTCATAAGTATGAAGCTGTGAACACCCAGGGACTTGCAGATGCTGGAAAGGACTGATTTTATTTATTCTTCCCTTGCAGGTATCCTGATTGAAATACTTTCAGCTGTACAACTGGATAGCTCATACTTGAGCTGAAAGGCTAACCTAGGACTTCTCCCCGTCATCCAATTTGTTACACAAACTGTCTCGGGAAATAAATGGAAGAATGTCAGATGAAATCATGGTTAATCTGAAGCACTCTAGTTGGGCTGCATCTAGAGTAATGAATCCAGTTCTGGTCAGCAAGAAACAAGCCATTCAGACAGTGTAGGGGAGAGCCCTGAGGCTGACCTAGTATGAAATGTCTATGGTTAGGAGGCAAGACATGGGCTTTTCAACATGGAATGGAGGCACTTGAGGTAATCGTGTAACCTGAGGTACACTACAATAAAGGGATTGGCAAGGACATTTCTGTAATGCTTTAAATCCTGAGTAGGGAAAGGGGCTCATGTTCAATTAGTAATAGGTAAATTTAGGACTGTACTCTTCAGTGTGATCAATATAGGGGTACAGTAGGCCTGGACTAATGCAGAGCACCTGAGTGTCCCACTGCAGCAGTTTGAGAATTTGAATTCAGTTTATTAAATAAAAATCTGAATTAGGAGCTGTTATCTGTAATGGTGATCATGAAGCTGCCTGTGTCTCCAGTGCCATACCAGTGTGGCTGATTTAACTGTGGCCTAGCAATCCACTTGGTTGTATCAAACTGACTAGCAGTACAAGGAAAAAGGTCCATCACCTGTAGGCAATAAATGCCAGCAATGCCCATGATGAATAATAAAAATGAATGTAAGGGACTCTTAGGTTAGAGTAGTGAAGGTAAAAATTGAAATACTCCAAGTCAGGCAGCATTTGTGGTTAAAGAAAGTTAACATTTCAGGTCAATGTCCTTTCATCAGAACTGGTGAACAGTCATCGACCTGAAATGTTAACTGTTCCTCCACAGATGCTGCCTGACTTGCTGAGCATTTTCTATTAGTGATGGTAAAAACCCTGGAATCAGTTAAAACAATTAGATGCTGAGTTTCTGTTGAGGTAGTTTATTGGAAATAAAATGATTATCAAACAAACATTAGAGCTGCACATGGCAGAGCAAGATTTAACTTGAATACATTGATGTACTTTTTTCATGATGCAACATTTGGGACAATTGCACCTTCCTTCAGGGAAGTGAGAGTTTCTTGATTTGGAACTAGAATTACAATTTGCTTTAATTCTGTTTGATTGTATAATGTTTTTACAATTTGTATAATTTTTATACAAGTATGCATTTAAGTGCTGCACTAATGTAATTGCTCTTAATAAATGACTAATGTTTACATGGTATTACATATTTATAGCACAAAACAGGCCATTTGACCCAACTGGTTTATGCTCCATGTGAGTCTTTATTCCTTCCTCCCTCATGTACTTACCTAGCTTCTCCCTCTTGTTTCTTTTCATGCTAATTAAACTCTAAATTCCTCCTCACTCCCCATCTTGCTACCTTCATGCCATGGGTCACTTCCTCTAAATCCACTATTGCTGACTTGTTGTCAAATTCCTCATGCTTCCAATGTTCAAGCCGCTTTTATGAAAGCCAGTTCAGTTATATTGAATAACTGAAAGATTGTCACTTGCAATAGGGGGGGGGGGAAGGAGGAGAGTGGTGGAAGAGAATGGGACTAATGTAGCAGATGCCATGGATTTTCCTAATGTGATCCCTGGTGTTCATATGCCAGTTTTTTTCCCTATGGAATTCTGCCAATGGAGTGGTGCTTCAGAGGGCAGCTTGGTGGGAGATAGGACACTTGTACAATGGAGCCTGCATTGGTTGTTTCGAAGCCACTAACTCTTGGGATGTGGGCGATGATTTAAGGCTGTTGTCCAAGTGGAATTACAAACGTACGAATTAAGAGCAGGAGTAGGCCATTCAGTCCTTGAGCCTATTCTGCCATTTGATAAGATCATGGCTGATTCGATTATGACCTCAACCCTAATTTCCCATCTACCTACTATAACCTTTGACTCCCTTGTTAATCAGGAATTTATTTAACTTAGCCTTAAAAATATTTAATGACTCAGCTGCCACAGCTTTTTGGGGTAAAGAATTCTAAAGAGTCATGATCCTCTGGGAGAAGAATATTCTGAGACTGCCCCCTAGCTTTAGATTCCCCCATGAGGGGTAATATCCTCTTAGCATCTTACCCTATCGAGTCCCCTCAATCTGTTTCAATAAGATCTCCTCTCATTCTTCTAAACTCCAATCAGTATAGACCCAACCTCTTCAATCTTTCCTCGTAAAACAACCCCTCCATACTTAGAATCAACCTAGTGAACCTTCTCTGAACTGCCTCCAATGCAAGGATATCTTTCCTTAAATAAGGGCACCAGAACTATACGCAGTACTCCAGGTGTGGTCTCACCAGCACCCTGTACAGTTGTAGCATGACTTCCCTGCTTTTATACTCCATCCCCCTAGAAATAAAGGCCAATATTCCATTTGCCTTCCGGATTAACTGCTGCACCTGTATGTTGACTGTTTCATGTATGAGGATACCCAGATCCCTCTACTGCATTTTGTAGTATTTCTCCATTCAAATAATATTTTGCTGTTTCCATTTTTCCTCCCAAAGTGGATGACTTCACATTTTCCCACATATTCCATCTCTCCCAAATCCGCAACCTACCACCTAGAAGAACAAGGGCAGCGGTCACATGGGAACAACACCACCTGCTCGTTCCCCTCCAAGTCACACACCATCCTGACTTGGAAATTTATCGCCGTTCCTTCATTGTCACTGGGTCAAAATCCTGGAACTCCCTTCCTAACAGCACTGGGAGAACCTTCACACGGACTGCAGCGGTTCAAGAAGGCGGCTCACCGCCACCTTCTCGAGGGCAATTAGGGATGGGCAATAAATGCTGGCCTCGCCAGCGACGCCCACATCCCATGAATGAATTTTTAAAAATCGGCCAAATTTTTGCCCATTCGCTTAACCTGTCAATATCCCTTTGCAGACACCTGTCCTCGCAACTTGCTTTTCCACCTATCTTTGTATCATCAGCAAATTTGGCCACAAGACACTCTGTTCCTTCATCCAAGTCACTGATATATATTGTAAATAGTTGAGGCCCCCCACTAGTTACAGATTGCCATTTTGAAAATAACCCTTCATCCCGACTCTTTGTTTTCTGTTAGCCAATCCTACATCCCTGCCAGTATATTACCCCCAACACCATGAGCTCTTTTATGTGGCACCTTATCGAATGCCTTTTGGAAATCCAAATATACTGCATCCATTGGTTCCCCTTTATCCACCCTGCCTGTTACTTCCTGAAAGAACTCTAATAAATTTGTCAGACACAATTTCCCCTTCTTAAAATGTTGACTCTCCTTGATTGTATTGTCAAGTGCCTCCCCAAAGCCTGTCTGCCACCCACAAGTCAAAAGTGTGATGGAATACTCTCCACTTGCCTGGCTGGGGGCAGCTGCAACAACACTCGAGAAGCTCGACACCTTCCAGGACAAAGCAGTCTGCGTGATCGGCTTCTAAACATCTACCCCCTCCACCACTGGCATGCTATAGCTGCAGTGTGTACTATGGACAGGATGCATTGCAAGAACTAGCCACTGCCTTTTCGTCAGTACCTCCCAAATCCATGACCTCCACCACCTAGAACGACAAGGGCAGCAGGTGCATGGGAACACCACCATCTCCCAAGTCCCTCACATCCTCC
Organism: Heptranchias perlo; assembly: GCF_035084215.1. Classification (NCBI taxonomy): domain Eukaryota; kingdom Metazoa; phylum Chordata; class Chondrichthyes; order Hexanchiformes; family Hexanchidae; genus Heptranchias; species Heptranchias perlo. Next base: position 161,755,692 of record NC_090326.1, read on the forward strand.
TGATTTGGACGTATATCGCTGTATGAAACTGCTACAAAGAACAGCATTGCGGGAGAACCTTCACCACATGGACTGCAGCGGTTCAAGAAGGCGGCGGCTCACCACCACCTTCTCAAGGGCAACTAGGGGTGGACAACAAATGCCGGCCTTGCCAGCAACACCGACATCCTGAGAATTAATCTCAACCAACCTTGAAAAAGTTTATTTTTAACAAGCTTTTTGTTTCATTAGGGTTACCAGTTTCATGGAATCTTGTCATCAGGGTTACTAGTTTTGTAAATTCTTGACTAGGACAGTACAAGTGCTCGTTCTGCAGTCTGTAATTAGCTTTAATTATGGAAGCAAATACAAAATAAAACTGCATCAGGCGATTCACACACGATACAGGGGGCATAGATTTAAGGGGAGAGATACAAACGGGTCCAGAGGGGCAATTTTTTCACTCAAAGGGTGGTGAGTGTCTGGAACGAGCTGCCAGAGGCAGTAGTAGAGGCGGGTACAATTTTGTCTTTTAAAAAGCATTTGGACAGTTACATGGGTAAGATGGGTATAGAGGGATATGGGCCAAGTGCAGGCAATTGGGACCAGCTTAGTGGTATAAACTGGGCGACATGGACATGTTGGGCCGAAGGGCCTGTTTCCATGTTGTAAACTTCTATGATTCTATGATACAAAATACAATTATACATCACAACAACCTTATGATGGAGGGAAGGCCGTTGATAAAGCCAAGATCCTTTCTCACCACTGTCTTTAAGTCATCTTTTTTTAATTTCAAAATATAACCTATTTCATAGAATTTAAGGATACACACTGTTTAATGTAAATACCACAATCCAAAACCAGTACAATTCAAACCAAAACACTACAGATCGTACACAAAGCAATCTCATTATTACAATTCAAACACAGTATTTCTTATGACTCAAGCCTTTCCCCATAGAGTCTTTGCATAGGCAGCACCTCGCCTCAGTGCGTCCCGCAGCATGTACTCCTGCATCTTGGAGACTCTTTATATCATCCTTTATTATCTGGGCTACATCCCCACCCCCACTGCCGACCGGCTTTTCTATTTTGATTGTCTTTTCGAGAAGTCAAGTACTTGATCACGTAGGGATAAAATTTGGATTTTACCTTCCAGATTTTCCTTGCTTACAGTCACCCTGCAACCACATCTCAGTATCGGCTACTAGATCAAACCCATTTATCTCAATTAGTGTCATTAATTTGTTTATCTTGTTACAAATGCTTTGTGCATTCAGTTAAAGTGCCTTTAATTTTAACTTTTTACTATTTTTCTCCGATTTGACTTTATTCACTGATGTCTATGCAGATGTTTTGATGCACAGCACAGCAAAGGAGATATATCTGTGCATAGGGCCGGGTATCTAGATACCCACACACTTATTATTCTTGCGATTCACCACAGGACGAAATTGCGGAGCTGGAGTGAGTTGAAGTCGATTTGAAAGCTGCTTCTTGCCGTACTGGCGAGGCGATCACGTGATTGGCAATTGTAGCAAAATTCAGGAGATACAAAGAGGAGGTCGGACCCGGACCCGGACTAGGACCAGGACTAACCCGATCGAACCGGACCCGGACCAGGACCAGGACTAACCCGATCGACCCGGACCCGGACCAACACCAGGACTAACCCGATCGGACCAGGACTAACCCGATAGACCCGGACTAGGACCAGGACCCGGACTAACCCGATCGACCCGGACCCGGACTAGGACCAGGACCCGGACTAACCCGATCGGACCCGGACCAGGACTAACCCGATCGACCCGGACCAGGACTAACCCGATCGACCCGGACCAGGACCCGGACCAACACCAGGACTAACCCGATCCAACCCGGACCCGGACTAGGACTAGCCCGATCCCGGACCAATCTAATCTAACCCAACCCAACCCGAACCGGACCGGACCAGGACCAACCTAACTCGAACCAAGACCCGGACTAACCCGATCCAACCTAACCTGGACCAGGACCAACCCCAACCAATCTAACCCGAATCCGGACCCGGGAAAACCCGGACCCTAGCAAACCTAACCCGAACCCGGACCAGGACCAGCCTAACCAGAACCCAACTAACCCGGACCAGGACCAACCGGACCCGAACCCGGTCTAACCCAACCCGAGCAAACCCGGACCAGGACCAACCTAACCCGAATCCAGACCCGGGTAAACCCGGAGTCTCCTCTCCTCTCCGTTACTTTGCTTCTCTGTCTCTCTGTTTCAGACTTTCGGGAGATGTTCCGGGTCCAAGTGCTGTCTCGTCACCTGGCCCCGAACGCCAGAGCCGGACAGGGACAGCGGACCGGCTCGGTGCAGCCCCGCGGCTGCAGTGCTCCCCAGCCCGGCAGCTCGGAGGACGGGGACGCGGTGGTGGTGGTGCACGGACTGAGGACGGCCATAGGCAGAGCCAAGAGAGGAAGCTTTAAGGTAACTGGGCTGGCGATTGGTCAGTGGTGCAACTAATGGCAAAGGGGAGGTTACATCAATAGAGCACAGTATACAGATTATAGTCTGTCCATTGGGTGCATGGCCCAGGAGACTGGTTTAATCATCTATATAATGTCTGAATCCTGCTTTTAGTAAGTAGTAGGGTTACCAACACTGGTTGGTCACATTCCTGGAGGTTTCATCACGTAACCGAGGCATTGCAGGGCAGCTCAGACCCGTGGAATGCACGACCTGTGCCATGTGGGAACTCCAGGACGCTGCCCGTGTCCCGGACAACCGCAGGTGCAGGAAATGTCGTCAACTGGAGGAGCTCGAGCTCCGGGTTTCGGACCTTGAGCAGAAGTTGGTGTCACTGCAGTGCATCCGCGAGGCTGAGAGTTTCATGGATAGAGTTTCAGGAGGTGGTCACTCCGCAGCTTAAGAGAGTGCAGGCAGAGAGGGACTGGGTGACCGCCAGACAGACAAGGAGGACCAGGCAGGTAGTGTAGGAGTCCCCTGAGGGCATGGGAGAGGGTTCAACTGGGGAGCGCAGCCAGAGCCAAGACCAGAACACCATGGGTGGTTCAGCTGTACAGGGGGGGAAGGGACAGGTCGGGAGGGCAATAGTGGTAGGAGATTCCATAGTTAGGGGAGCAGGCAGGAGTTTCTTTGACCGGAGGTGTGATTCCAGGATGGTATGTTGTCTCCCTGGTGCCAGGGTCATGGATGTCACTGAGCAGCTGCAGAACGTTCTGGGGGTGGAGGGTGAACAGCCAGAGGTCGTGGTCCAATTCGGGACCAACGACATAGGTAGAAAGAGGGATGAGGTCCTGCAGGCAGAGTTTAAGGAGTTAGGAAAAAGATTAAAAAGCAGGACCTCAAAGGTAACAATCTCCGGATTGCTCCCAGTGCTATGCGTTAGTGAGAATAGAAATAGGAGGATGCAGCAGATGAATGCGTGGCTGCAAAGGTGGTGCAAGGGGGAGAGCTTTAGATTCCTGGGGCATTGGGACCGGTTCTGGGGGAGGTGGGATCTGTACAAGCCGGACCGGTTGCAACTCAACAGGGCCGGGACCAATAACCTTACGGGGAGGTTTGCTAGTGCTGTCGGGGAGGGTTTAAACTAGCTTGGCAGGAGGATGGGAACCTGAGCGTGGATTCAGATGGGATAAAGTCAGAACTGGAAACGGAAGGCAGAAAATTAGTGAGTGAGCCTGGAAGGCAGAGGGACCGAAGGTTAGAAAATAAACAACAGAGGAGTTTGGCAATGCTTAAAGTTATATACCTCAGTGCAAGGTGTATAGGAAATAAGGCAGATGAGCTGAGGGCACAGATAGACACATGGCAGTACGATATCTTAACTATTACAGAAACATGGCTTAAAGAGGGGCAGGAATGGCAGCTCAACTTCCCTGGTTACAGGGTTTTCAGATGCGATAGAGAGGGGGATAAAAGATGAGGGGGAGGTGGCAATTTTGGTTAAGGAAACAATTACAGTTGTGAGGAGGGATGATATTTTAGAAGGGGTGTCAAATGAGGCCTGATGGGTTGAGCTAAAGAACAAAAAAGGGGCAGTCACACTACTGGGAGTGTACTATAGCCCCCCAAACAGACAGAGGGAGATGGAGAAGCAAATTTCTGAGAAGTGCAAAAACAATAGGGCAGTAATAGTAGGAGATTTCAACTACCCTGATATTAACTGGGATACAAACAGTGTGAATGGTATAGAGGGTGCAGAACTCTTAAATTGCATTCAGAATTTTTTAGCCAGTATATAGCAAGCCCAACGAGAGGGGGGGGGGGCAGTTCTGGATTTGGTTCTAGGAAATGAAGAGGGGCAGGTGGAAGGAGTATCAGTGGGAGAACATTTTGGTGGTAGTGATCATAATACAGTTAGTTTTAGCATAGTTATGGAAAAGGACAAAAACAGAGCAAGAGTTAAAGTTTTCAATTTGGGAAAGGCCAATTTTACTAAACTGAGAAATGATTTAGCAAAAGTAAACTGGAAACAGCTACTTGAAGGTAAATTAGTGTCAGAGCAGTGGGAGACATTCAAAGGGGTGATTCAAGGGGTTCAGAGTAAACATGTTCCCACAAAGAAAAAGAGAAGGGGCTGCCAAATCTAGAGCCCCATGGATGTCAAGAAGCATTCAGGGTAAGATAAGCAGAAAAAGAAAGCCTATGATAGACACCGGGAACTCAATACTAGGGAAAGCTTAGAGGAGTATACAAAGTGCAGGGGTGAAGTTAAAAAGGAAATTAGGAAAGCAAAGAGAGGACATGAAAAAATATTAGCAGGTAAAATCAAAGAAAACCCTAAGATGTTTTATAAATACATTAAAAGCAAGAGGATAACTAAGAAAAGATTAGGCCTATTAGAGACCAAAAAGGTAACCTATGTGTGGAGGCGGAAGATGTGGGTATGGTTCTTAATGAATACTTTGCATCTGTCTTCACAAAGGAGAGGGATGATGCAGGGATTGAAGTTAAGGAGGAGGAGTGTGAAATATTGGATGGGATAAAGATAGTGAGAGAGGAAGTATTAAGGGGATTAGCATATTTGAAAGTGGATAAATCACCAGGACCGGATGAAATGTATCCCAGGCTGTTAAAAGAAGCCAGGGAGGAAATAGCGGAGGCTTTAACAATTATTTTCCAAACTTCACTGGATACAGGCGTAATGCCGGAGGATTGGAGGACTGCTAACAGTGTACCGTAGTTTAAAAAGGGAGCTAAGGATAGACCGAGTAATTACAGGCCAGTCAGCCTAACCTCGGTGGTGGCAAATTATTGGAATCAATTCTGAGGGACAGGATAAACTGTCACTTAGAAAGGCACGGACTAATCAAGGACAGTCAGCACGGATTTGTTAAGGGTAGTTCGTGTCTGACTAACTTGATTGAATTTTTCGAGGAGGTGACAAGGAGGATCAATGAGGGTAGCGCAATTGATGAGGTCTATCTGGATTTTAGCAAGGCTTTTGACAAGGTCCCACATGACAGACTGGTCAAAAAAGTAAAGGCCCATGGGATCCAAGGGAAAGTGGCAAATTGGATCCAAAATTGGCTCAGTGGCAGGAAGCAAAGGGTAATGGCCGACGGGTGTTTTTGCGACTGGAAGGCTGTTTCCAGTGGGGTGCCGCAGGGCTCAGTACTAGGTCCTTTGCTTTTTGTGGTATACATTAACGATTTGGACTTAAACGTAGGGGACATGATTAAGAAATTTGCGGATGACACAAAGATAGGTCGTGTAGTTGATAGTGAGGAGGAAAGCTGTAGACTGCAGGAAGATATCAATGGACTGGTCAGATGGGCAGAAAAGTGGCAAATGGAGTTCAATCCGGAGAAGTGTGAGGTAATGCATTTGGGGAGGGCAAACAAGGCAAGGGAATACACAATAAATGGGAGGATACTGAGAGATGTAGAGGAAGAGAGGGACCTTGGAGTGAATGTCCACAGATCCCTGAAGGTATCAGGACAGGTAGATAAGATGGTTAAGAAGGCAAATGGAATGCTTTCCTTTATTAGCCGAGGCATAGAATATAAAAGCAGGGATGTTATGCTGGAACTGTATAAAACACTAGTTAGGCCACAGCTTGAGTACTGCGCACAGTTCTGGTCACCACATTACAGGAAGGATGTAATTGCACTAGAGAGGGTGCAGAGGAGATTTACGAGGATGTTGCCAGGACTGGAGAATTTTAGCTATGAGAAAAGATTGGATAGGCTGGGGTTGTTTTCCTTGGAACAGAGGAGACTGAGGGGTGATTTGATTGAGGTGTACAAAATTATGAGGGGCCGAGATAGAGTGGATAGGAAGGACCTATTTCCCTTAGCGGAGGGGTCAATAACCAGGGGGCATGGATTTAAAGTGATTGGTAGAAGGATTAGAGCGGAAATGAGGAAAAATCTTTTCACCCAGAGGGTGGTGGGGGTCTGGAACTCACTGCCTGAGAGGGTGGTCGAGGCAGAAACCCTCAACTCATTAAAAAAAATACCTGAATGTGCACCTGAAGAGCCGTGACCTGCAGGGCTACGGACCAAGTGCGGGAAAGTGGGATTAGGCTGGGTGGCTCGTTTCTCAGCCAGTGTGGACACGATGGACCGAATGGCCTCCTTCTGTGCGGTAAATTTTCTATGATTCTATGACATCTGCAAATATTATTCCCCAGTCTCCTTCTCTACCCACCTCCTGACACCTATTCCCGTTAGCAAACAAAATTTGACACTAAGCCACATAAGGAGATATTAGGACAGATGACCAAAGGCTTGGTCAAAGAGGTAGGTTTTAAAGAGCATCTTGAGGGAGGAGAGAGAGGTGGAGAAGTTTAGGGAGGAAATTCCAGAGCTTAGGACCTAGGCAGCTAAAGGCACGGCCACCAATGATGAGGCGATTAAAATCAGGGATGCACAAAAGACCACAATTGGAGGAGCGCAGAGATCTCGGAGGGTTGTAAGGCTGGAGGAGGTTACAGAGGTAGGGAGGGACAAGGACATGGAGGGATTTGAAAACCAGGATGAGAATTTTAAAATGGATGCTGTACCCGTCATAATTCCGAGCTTATTTAGTCAAGCCCAGATTGGGGGGAGGGGATTTTTAAGAAGCCGGTAGCTCCCTTCCCCCTCCCCCCACCATCCCCGGCCCCGCAGACTTTCCTTCCCCTTCCTTGTCTCTCCAACTTTCGATGAGTGGATCGGTAATCTCTGTGGTTCTTGCAGGACACGACACCAGATGAGCTGCTCTCCGCTGTAATGCAGGCCGTGCTGAATGACGTCAAGCTTAGCCCGCGTGACCTGGGGGACATATGTGTCGGTAACTGAAACCTTTTTTAATAAAATAAAAGCCCCCTTTTTTTTCTCTTTCATCCAGTTCAGAACCGGAGTGAAAAGTACTGTCATCGAGGATTCGGTGTACGTAACTTGAGTATATCGTATGAGGAGCATTGTGGGTTTAGAAAGGCCCGATTATTCTCCAGTATATGTTGATGATTGTTGTCCAAGTCCCACTCCAGAGACTTGACCACATAATCCAGGCTGATACTCCAGTGCCAGTACGGAGGGAGTGCTACACTGTTGGAGGTGCTGTCTTTCGGATGGGGGATTAAACCGAGGTCCCGTCTGCCCTCTCGGGTAGATCCCGTGTCACTATTTTGAAGAAGTGCAAAGGGAGTTCTCCCCGGTGTCCTGGCCAATATTTATCCCTCAACCAACATCACTAAAACAGATTATCTGATCATTTATCTCATTGCTGTTTGTGGGATCTTGCTGTGCGCAAATTGGCTGTTGTGTTTCCTACATTACAACAGTGACTACACTTCAAAAGTACTTCATTGGCTGTAAAAACCCTTTGGGACGTCCTGAGGTTGTGAAAGGCGCTATATAAATGCAAGTGTCCAATCCCGACCCTCCGGCCATCATGAGGTGTGGGACCGGCTTGATGGACCACCTGGTCTTTTCCTGCCCGTTAATTTTTGTATGTTTGTGGCCGAGACCGCGTTGGCTGTCCAGTTTTACGCTAATCAGTGGCGTTGATGGCAGCCCTTAAATCTGAATGCGTTTTCGATCGTACAGGAGTCGCTTCAAACGGTAGCAGGTTCTGAATTCCTCCCATAACAAAACGCAGATGAGCCGGTCACTTGCCTCACTGCTGCTTTAGGGATGGCACGGCACGGTCACAGAATGGCTGCTGGGTTGTCTCACGTAACTGCCGGCCAAAAGTAGTTTGCGGTGTGAAGCGGTTTGAAAATTTGCAACAATGCACGAAGACGATGTAAAATGCAGGCCTCCTTTTCTTTAAATATTTTACATCTAAGCACTCATTTGATCCTCCATCAGGAAATGTTTTGCAGCCGGGAGCAGGAGCAATAATGGCGAGAGTAGCTCAGTTCTTGAGGTACTTGTTTTAATTCTATTATTTTTCACAATTGTTTTGACTCTGTACTCTTGAACGTTTGAAAGCGTTTGTTGCTCCTCTTTTCCCAGCGGTATTCCCGAGTCAGTCCCTCTGTACTGTGTCAACAGACAGTGTTCCTCCGGGTTACAGGCTTTCATCAACATAGCCGGTGAGTCCTCAGTACCTTTTTCCTTATTTGTCATCCACGGGATTGATTACCGGGTAATTTCAGGGTACCTTTTTTGGCATTGCACTGTCGTTGTAGACTTGGGATTTATCTGGGGGGAAGGTTTATATCGTAGAACCACTGCCAGTGAAAGTAGAGTGTTGAGGGTGTCGGTTTATCGGATTCTCCCCGTTCACACTGCGACACGAGAAGGCCACGCGTGCGATACTGGCCCGGGCTGGATATCAATAGCCCGCTGTGCCCGCTAAGATTCCGGCGGCACTAAACGCGGCCATTTTATGTTGAACCCCGTTAATACTTTGCCTCCAGACCCACTTTGTGTGCTGCAACAAAGGCCGCGTCCAGACAGGCAGCACTCGACACACCACTCAAAAGTGGAATGCGTGTCTTTTAGACTTGGGGCTGTTGACCCCAGGGGCTGTTGTTCACGAGTCTCTACTGGCAACAGGAACCAGCACTCGTGTGGTTCTCTATCATTCATTCCCGGGATGTGGCAAGGCCGGCGGTTTATTGGCCTGAGAAGGTGGTGGGGGGCTGCCTTCATGAATTTCTGGTAGCGGTTTGAATACAACTGAGTATCTCGCTAGATCACTTCAGGGGGCAGTTGAGAGTCGACAATGTTGGGTGTGGGTCTGGAGTCACATATAGGCCCAGACCGGGTAAGGACGGCAGGTTTCTTTCCCTAAAGGGACATTAATGGACCAGTCGGGTTTTTTCTTGCAACAATCCGACAGCTTCACGGTCACTTTTACTGATAACCAGCTTTTTAAATCCAGATACTGGTGACCGTTGAGGGCTATCAATAATTGCCGTCACTGTCATTTTAAAAATACCCTTTGAAGAGGGACAGATTTAGCACTCATTGTGTTTTTATATCAATGATTTTACTGTGTAAAGAGAGTCCGCAAACAAACGTTCTTCATACAGCCGGGAAAATTGGCCCCTAACATCCTGGAATTTTCCTTTTTTTTTGTTTTTTTAAAATTTGTTTATTGTCGATCGAGGTCGGGTATAATTTGAACTTTGGATGAAGAGCAGGGCCTGAGACTGGCCTCGTGGGTCACTGCGCCCTGGAGGCTCACAGACTCCAGCGGACACCGTGTGACCAGCCTGCCTGGTGTGGACTGTGGACCCAGGTTAGATATCAATAGACCTCGTGAGACCAGAGATCAGCCTCCCCCCCCCCCCACTCCCCCCAGCCCTAGAGTCATAGAGTCATAGAGTTATACAGCACGGATAGAGGCCCTTCGGCCCATCGTGTCCGCGCCGGCCATCAGCCCTGTCTACTCTAATCCCATATTCCAGCATTTGGTCCGTAGCCTTGTATGCTATGGCATTTCAAGTGCTCATCCAAATGCTTCTTGAATGTTGTGAGGGTTCCTGCCTCCACAACACTTTCAGGCAGTGAGTTCCAGACTCCAACCACCCTCTGGGTGAAAAAGTTCTTTCTCAAATCCCCTCTAAACCTCCCGCCTTTTACCTTGAATCTATGTCCCCTTGTTATAGAACCCTCAACGAAGGGAAAAAGCTCCTTAGTATCCATCCTATCTGTGCCCCTCATAATTTTGTACACCTCAATCATGTCCCCCCTCAGCCTCCTCTGCTCCAAGGAAAACAAACCCAATCTTCCCAGTCTCTCTTCATAGCTGAAGCGCTCCAGCCCTGGTAACATCCTGGTGAATCTCCTCTGCACCCTCTCCAAAGCGATCACATCCTTCCTGTAGTGTGGCGACCAGAACTGCACACAGTACTCCAGCTGTGGCCTAACCAGTGTTTTATACAGCTCCATCATAACCTCCTTGCTCTTATATTCTATGCCTCGGCTAATAAAGGCAAGTATCCCATATGCCTTCTTTACCACCTTATCTACCTGTTCCGCCGCCTTCAGGGATCTGTGAACTTGCACACCAAGATCCCTCTGACCCTCTGTCTTGCCTAGGGTCCTCCCATTCATTGTGTATTCCCTTGCCTTGTTAGTCCCTCCAAAGTGCATCACCTCGCACTTTTCCGGGTTAAATTCCATTTGCCACTGTTCCGCCCATCTGACCAACCCATCTATATCGTCCTGCAGTGAACAGTGAACGTGCGGGAACACGTGCTCGGCGATAACGTTACTCCGTCAAATACTTGGACACTACGGAATATTTCGTGCAAACACTTAATCATACCGCACTGAAGGAGGCCGTTTGGCCCATCGTGCCTGTGCCGGCCCTGGGAAAGAACTATCCATTTAGTACTATTCCTCCGTCTCCTTTCCCATGCGCCTTTTAACCTTTTCTTTCTCAAATATTTTTCTGCCTCCCTTTTAAAAGCTCGCAAAGGTTCCGATTTCACTATTGCTTCTGGCAGGGCGCTCCGCTGTTCGAATAAAAAGAGCCCCAGTTTCTCCAGTCTTTCCTCATAACTGAAACCTCTCGTGGAATCGTAGAACGGTTACAGCACGGAAGGAGGCCGTTCGGCCCGTCGAGCCCGTGCCGACTCTCTGCAAGAGCAGTCCTGCTCCGTCCTCGGTGAATCTTGTCCGACATGTACTTGTGGGAGCGTTCCAGCGGGAGTTACCGGACGCTGACTAGCAGGAGCCCTGGCTGATTTATGGCCTCTCCATAGACCAGAGCACTAGGTCCGATTGTAGCGTCCCCTCCGACACCCCAGCTGAGATCAGCTAACGATGAACTGGGGATCCAACCGGGGACATGCCTAGTGTGCACGGTGCAGTTTCGCACGAGGCAGTGAATCTATTCACCGCACGGACTCGATGGGCCGAATGGCCTCCTTCCGTGCTTTCTGTGATTCTATTGATTGTGTTGGGGGGGGGGGAACCACGAGGGCTTTTGATGCAGCTCGTGCAACCCCCATCCTCCCGACTAAAGAAAGTTTCTGCCACAGACTACATAACAATTAGTAGAATGGTGCCAGGGATACGGGATTTCAGTTACTTGGAGAGACCGGAGAAACTGGTTTGCTCTCCTTAGAGCAAAGACGGTTAAGGGAAGATTTCTATGAAGGATTTTGATCGAGTAGACAGGGAGAAACTGTTCCCACTGGCGGAAGAGTCGGTAACCAGAGGACATGGACTTAAGGTGATCGGCAAAAGAACCAGAGGGGAGATGAGTTTTTTTTAACGCAGCGAGTTGTGATGATCTGGAATGCGCTGCCTGAAAGGGCGGTGGAAGCAGATTCAATAATAACTTTCGAAAGCGAATTGAATAAGTACTTGAAAAGGGAAAATTTGCAGGGCTATGGGGGAAAGAGCAGGGGAAGTGTGGGACTAATTGGCTAGCTCTTTCAAAGAGCCGGCACAGGCACGATGGGCCGAATGGCCTCCTCCAGTGCTGTATGATTCTATGATTGTAAGAATATGAAAGGTTAAAGTACAGTAAACTTCTGCGCCCTTTAATGAAAATCTTTTATTTGCGCTCTAAACGTGTTAGCGAGGCGGATGTGTGCGCGGTCTGCGATGAACACTGTCACTGACTGCGGGATCATCTTCCTTTCCAGGTGGTATCAGGAACGGTGCCTACGACATTGGGCTGGCTTGTGGGTAAGTTTATTATTGGACAGAACATTCTGCAACCGTTTCATTTGTCCCAATCCCCCCACCCACCCCCCCAATCTCCCACAGCCCCCCCCCCCGAAGGCAGCAACTGTCGCTAGACTATGGCTGTAAAGATTCCAGCATCTCTCAGTACCTCTGCACAAGTATAGTTGGTCTTTGCAAATAAGCTGCTGTTTTCCTGGATCACGTTTGAACGGATTGGGTAGAATCCGCGAAGGGGTAGATTGCACAGAGTACGTGGAGGATATTGCCCGGTTCATAGTAGGTACAGCACAGGAGGAGGCCATTCGCCCCATCTTGACTGTGCCGGCTCTTTGAAAGAGCCATTGGGTGAATGGCCTTTTCTTCCACCCTTGGCCTGCGAGCCTGGGTAACGAACGTTAGCAGGCTGTCCGACCGTGGGTGGGGGAGATTGTAGTTGAGCCTAATCCAATGAGATACACGCAGTGGGACTCACTGAATAGCAGTCGGGAGCGGAGTCGCCGGCTGTTGGCTTTTTTTCCTCACCTCCCCAGTGCCCAGGAGCGCTGAGGCCAATTTTAGTTCCCTCACAGCTGTCTAACCGAGATGAACTAACTGGGCATTGCTCGTACAAACAAGAACTGCCACACTGTATAGATTCTTGACGGATGCCTTGGTGGGACGTGGTCCTCGTACCTTGTGCTGGTTGAGGGCTGGCCGCTCTACGCATGTCTCATAAAACTGCCCCGCTTCGGATGACGAAGGCCCTTCAGCCCATTGAATCCCATAACATCCCTCAGCCTTATCTTTTCTAGTGAAAAGAGCCCCAGCCTGTTCAGTCTTAACCTCTCAGTTCTGGTATCATCCTTGTCGATTAATCTATTATCAATCCGTCTCCAACAGACCCAGAAATAACAGAGGGAAAACTCCCAGTGGTGGAGAGCTTTGGGAACCACAGGTCCAAAGTCACCTGTTCCTCCCGAGCATGTTACACTCACCACACATCATATCTCGAATTGCACAATCGTGAAGCACCATTGTGCGAGACTGGTTTATGACATTTATGCTCAGAATCTCCGTATAGTTTAGTGTCTCTAAATTCGCTTGCCTGTATGTTGTATTTTCAGTGTTGTTACTGGGACAACAGTAAAGTGTAATGGTGGGTGTGTGAAATTTTCACACTGCGTCCACTTCCAACTGTGGAAAAACTTCCAACAATTAGAATTTCTCCCCTTCCTATCTTGTGTTGTGCCTGGAGAGAGTGTTTTGAGCTGTAGAACACTAGGGTGAAGTACTGGAGTCTGTCACGAGGCGACAGTTTTAGTTGATGAATTAAGAGCGTAACATTGGTGATATTAATTAAGTGCCATTGTTGCTGCCCTGTATTGGTACCAAATGCTAAATAAACCTGGAGACAGGACTGTTATTTTTTTTAAATTTCTTTAAATCATAGAATGATACAGGACAGAAGGAGGCCATTTGGCCCATCGTGCCTGTGCCAGCTCTAAGAAAGAGCCATCCAATTAGTCCCATTCCTCTGCCCTTTCCCCATAGTCCTGCACATTCTTCCCTTTCAAGTATTTATCCAATTCCCTTTTGAAAGTTACTATTGAATCTGCTTCCACCGCCCTTTCAGGCAGTGCATTCCAGATCATAGTAACTCACTGCGTCAAAAAAAATGTTTCCTCATGTCGCCTCTGGCTCTTTTGCCAATCGCCTTAAATCTGTGTCCTCTGGTTACCGACCCTTCTGCCACTGGAAACAGTTTCTCCTTCTTTACTCTGTCAAAACCTGTTCATGATTTTGAACACCTCTATCAAATCTCCTCTTAACCTTCCCTGTTCTGAGGAGAACAATCCCAGCTTCTCCAGTCTCTCCACATAACTGAAGTCCCTCACCCCTGGAACCATTCTAGTAAATCTCTTCTGCACCCTCTCTAAGGCCTTGACATCCTTCCTAAAGTGTGGTGCCCAGAATTGGATACAATATTCCAGCTGTGGCCTAACCAGAAAAGTGTAGTAAATAGAGAAGTAGATAACACTTAAATAATTTGGAAGAAATAATGTACTGTTTTGTTTGATGCAGAGTGGAGAGCATGTCACGAAGGGCTACAGGCGACTTAAACAGTCTCGGGGATGTTGGTTCTCGGATGATGGACAATGAGAAAGCCAGAGACTGCCTGATTCCCATGGGGTAATGCACTCTCTTCCCTCTGTGCTTTAGTGCTGTATGTGAACCATCCTGTGAATTGAGTGGCTCCTTCTTTACTCATCAACATTCTGATATAACACACTGCTCGAGTCTGCCGCTCCTAAATCACTACTGTGCTTTCTGCCATGACATTAAAGTCTATACTGTTTACAGTTCCCTCTTTATTTAAGATTAATCTAATATATGCATATATACTTAATAACGGGTAAGTGGTCTTAAGATTCATAAGGCACTGCTCCGGCAGGTAGCCATGGGAACGCAAAGCCTCTTGACTAATTGATTTGAATGGAGCTGCACCTAATGTTATGTAACGTCCTCTCACTGATCACTTTAGTTATCCCAATAAACCAGAAGAACTAATTCTTCAAATATTGAGGACATGAAAAAAAAGACTTGCATTTATATAGCTCCTTTCACAACCTCAGGACATCCCAAAGTGATTTACAGACAATAAAGTACTTTTGAAATCTAATCCCTGTTTTAATGTAGGCAGCCAATTTGCACACAGTAAACTCCCACAAAGAGCAATGAAATAAACAACCAGATCATCTGTTTTTAGGTGTTGGTTGAGGGATAAATATTGGCCAGAACTCCCCTGCTGTTCTTCGAAATAGCGCCATGGAATCTTTTACTGAGTGGGCAGACGGGGCCTCGGTTTAACGTTTCATCCTCCGACAGGGGAGCATTCCCTCAGTAATACACTGGAGTGTCACATCGAGCCTGCAGCACAGAAACAGGCCATTCAGCCCAACAGCTTTATGCTCCATGTGTGCCTCCTCCCTCCCTCCCTCCTTCATCTAACCCTATCAGCATATCCTTCTATTCCTTTCTCCCTACCAAGCTTCTCCTTAAATGCATCTATGCGATTGGCCTTTTTTAAAAATTCGGTCATGGGATGTGGGCGTCGCTGGCGAGGCCGGCATTTATTGCCCATCCCTAATTGCCCTTGAGAAGGTGGTGGTGAGCCGCCTTCTTGAACCGCTGCAGTCCGTGTGGTGACGGTTCTCCCACAGTGCTGTTAGGAAGGGAGTTCCAGGATTTTGACCCAGCGACGATGAAGGAACGGCGATATATTTCCAAGTCGGGATGGTGTGTGACTTGGAGGGGAACGTGCAGGTGGTGTTGTTCCCATGTGCCTGCTGCCCTTGTCCTTCTAGATGGTAGAGGTCGCGGGTTTGGGAGGTGCTGTTGAAGAAGCCTTGGCGAGTTGCTACAGTGCATCCTGTGGATGGTGCACACTGCAGCCACTGTGCGCCAGTGGTGAAGGGACTGAATGTTTAGGGTGGTGGATGGGGTGCCAATCAAGTGGGCTGCTTTACCTTGGATGGTGTCAAGCTTCTTGAGTGTTGTTGGAGCTGCACTCATTCAAGCAAGTGGAGAGTATTCCATCACACTCCTGACTTGTGCCTTGTAGATGGTGGAAAGGCTTTGGGGAGTCAGGAGGTGAGTCACTCGCTGCAGAATACCCAGCCTCTGACCTGCTCTCGTAGCCACAGTATTTATATGGCTGGTCCAGTTAAGTTTATGGTCAATGGTGACCCCCAGGATGTTGATGGTGGGGGATTCAGCGATGGTAATGCTGTTGAATGTCAAGGGGAGGTGGTTAGACTCTCTCTTGTTGGAGATGGTCATTGCCTGGCACTTGTCTGGCGTAAATGTTACTTGCCACTTATCAGCCCAAGCCTGGATGTTGTCCAGGTCTTGCTGCACGCAGGCTCGGACTGCTTCATTATCTGAGGGGTTGCGAATGGAATTGAACTCTGTGCAATCATCAGCAAACATCCCCATTTCTGACCTTATGATGGAGGGAAGGCCATTGATGAAGCAGCTGAAGATGGTTGGGCCCAGGACACTGCCCTGAGGAACTCCTGCAGCAATGTCCTGGGGCTGAGATGGTTGGCTTCCAACAACCACTACCATCTTCGTTGGTGCTAGGTATAACTTCATTGGAGAGTTTTCCCCCTGATTCCCATTGACTTCAGTTTTACTAGGGCTCCTTGGTGCCACACTCGGTCAAATGGTATATTGGGCAGGTCCACACCTCTCACCCACTGAGCATCATCTTGGCCCCCCTCCTCACTGTATTCCCCTCCACTAAGCAGCCTTTTGTCCCCTGCTTTGCCCCCTGTCACCTCTCCTCTCCACCCCACCCCCAACCAAAATGTTTCCAGCCCCCTCCCATCCAGCATCATCTTGGGCACAGTACCTTTAGAATCCTGACTTTTTTTAATGTACGATATCTCTAAAGCGTGGACTACATACGGTATCTCTTTATAAATCTGCAAATAAAAAGGGCATCTAAAACGAAGAGGTAATTTAATATCTGATTGAACGCCCCAAAATTCTATTATTGAAATCTATACCTGAAGTGAAGGTGCAGTCCGATCTTTACTAATCCAGATTTTTGCCTTCGCTCAAATCAGCTCACTGTCAGTAACTGTCCCGTGTCCCAGTCTAACCCGACTGCTGATTTCTCACTGTCGGTAACTGTCCCGTGTCCCAGTCGAACCCGACTGCTGATTTCTCACTGTCGATAACTGTCCCGTGTCCCAGTCTAACCCGACTGCTGATTTCTCGCTGTCTAACTGTCCCGTGTCCCAGTCTAACCCGACTGCTGATTTCTCACTGTCGATAACTGTCCCGTGTCCCACTCTAACCCGACTGCTGATTTCTCACTGTCTAACTGTCCCGTGTCCCAGTCTAACCCGACTGCTGATTTCTCACTGTCGATAACTGTCCAGTGTCCCACTCTAACCCGACTGCTGATTTCCCGCAGGATAACGTCAGAGAATGTGGCCGAGCGGTTTGGAATCTCCAGGGAAAAGCAGGACACCTTCGCAGCTGCCTCTCAGCAAAAGTACGTCTCTCTCTTTCCCCTGCTCCCCTGGCTGGAGAGTCTAGAACTAGGGGTCATAATCTAAAGATAAGGGGTCGGCCATTCAAAACTTAGATGAGGAGGAATTTCTTCACTCAGAGGGTTGTGAATCTTTGGACTTCTGTACCCCAGAGGGCTGTGGATGCTGAGTCGTTGAGTATATTCAAGACTGAGATAGATAGATTTTTGGACTCTTAAGGGAATCAAGGGATATGGAGATTGGGCAGTGAAGTGGAGTTGAGTTTGAAGATCAGCTATGATCTTATTGAACGGCGGAGCAGGCTCGAGGGGCCGTATGGCCTACTCCTGCTCCTAGCTCTTATGTTCTTATAATTTTTTTTAAAAATCGCATCTTGAAAATTATTTTTTTTTCTTTTTGCATCAATCAAAAGAGCAGCCAAAGCCCAGAGCACGGGCCTGTTCATGGCCGAGATCACACCAGTGAAGACCAGCATCCTCGACGAGGCGGGCAATGAGAAAACCATCACCGTCACCCGTGACGACGGGATCCGAGCCAGCACGACTCTGGCGGGCCTCGGCAAACTGCGGCCCGCATTTAAGGAAACAGGCAGCACCACCGCAGGTACAGTCCCGACTCTCCAACCTACCTGAAGCACCGGCATCCACCAAATCTGAGGGCAGTGGTTCCTTCCTGCTACTGTATTGGAGCTCCCACCTCCAAAATAGCTGTACCTGAGAGTGTATCATGTGTGCGTGTGTTGTTCAATTGATAGTAGTCTTCCTCATCCTTGCATCCCAACTATCTGGAAATAAAACCATCTTTGAAGGTGGCAGGACAAGTTGAGAAGGCTGTTAAAAAAGCATATGGGATCCTGGGCTTTATTAGTAGAGGCATAGAGTACAAAAGCAAGGAAGTTATGCTAAATGTTTATAAATCACTGGTTAGGCCTCAGCTGGAGCATCGTGTCCAATTCTGGGCACCACATTTTAGGAAGGATGTCAAGGCCTTGGAGAGGATGCAGAAGAGATTTACTAGAGTGGTATCAGTGACTTCGGTTATGTGGAGAGACCGGAGAAGCTGGGATTGTTCTCCTCAGAGCAGAGGAGGTTAAGAGGAGATTTGATGGAGGTGTTCAAAATCATGAAGGGTTTTGACAGAGTAAATAAGGAGAAACTGTTTCCAGTGGCAGAAGGGTCGGTAACCAGAGGACACAGATTTAAGATAATTGGCAAAAGAATCAGGGGGGAGAGGAGATTTTTTTTTTTACGCAGTGAGTTGTAATGATCTGGAATGCACTGCCTGAAAGGGCGGTGGAAGCAGATTCAATAATAACTTTCAAAAGAGAACATAAGAAATAGGAGCAGGAGTAGGCCATACGGTCCCTCGAGCCTGCACCGCCATTCATTGATCTTCGATGCTGATCTTCGACCTCAACTCCACTTTCCTGCCCCGATCCCCATATCCCTTGATTCCCCTAGAGTCCAAAAATCTATCGATCTCAGCCTTGAATGTATTCAATGACTCAGCAGCCACAGCCCTCCTGGGGTAGAGAATTCCAAAGATCGACAACCCTTTGAGTGAAGAAATTTCTCCTCATCTCAGTCCCAAATGGCCGACCCCTTATCCTGAGATTCTCCAGCCAGGGGAAACAACCTCTCAGCCTTTACCCTGTCAAGCCCCCTCATAATCTTATATGTTTCAATGAGATCACCTCTCATTCTTCTAAACTCCAGAGCATAGGCCCATTCTACTCAATCTCTCCTCATAGGACAACCCTCTCATCCCAGGAATTAATCTAGTGAACCTTCATTCCACCGCCTCCAAGGCAAGTAGATCCTTCCTTAGATAAGGAAACCAAAACTGTACACAGGTGTGGTCTCACCAAAACCCTGCACAATTTTTTTTTTAGAAGAAAGAATTGCAGCAAGACCTCCTTACTCTTGTACTCCAACCCCCTCGCAACAGACCAACAAACCATTTGCCTTCCTAATTGCTTGCTGTGTCTGCATGTTACGTTTCTGTGCTTCCTGTACAAGGACACCCAAATCCCTCTGAACACCAACATTTGATAGTTTCTCACTATTTAAAAAATATTCTGTTTTTCTATTCTTCCTGCCAAAGTGAATAACCTCACATTTCCCCACATTATACTCCATCTGCCACCTTCTTGCCCACTCACATAACCTGTCTATATCCCTTTGCAGACTCTTTGTGTCCTCCTCACAGCTTACTTTCCCACCTAGCTTTGTATCGTCAGCAAACTTGGATACATTACACTCGGTCCCTTCATCTAAGTCATTAATATAGATTGTAAATAGCTGAGGCCCAAGCACTGATCCTTGCAGCACCCCACTAGTTACAGCCTGCCAACCTGAAAATGACCCGTTTATCCCTACTCTCTGTTTTCTGTCCGTTGGGATTTATCGGCTTTTAGTCCTATTAATGTCTCCAGTACGTTTTCTTTACTAATATTAATTACTTTAAGTTCCTCACTCCCATTAGACCCTTGGTTCTCCACTATTTCTGGTATTTTTTTGTGTCTTCCACTGTGAAGACAGATACAAAATATTTGTTTAACGTCTGACATTTCCTGATTCCCCATTATAATTTCTCCTGTCTCAGCCTCTAAGGGACCAATGTTTACTTTTGCTACTCTCTTCCCTTTTACATACTTGTAGAAGCTCTTACAATCCGTTTTTATATTTCTTGTTAGTTTACTCTCATTCTATTTTCTCCCTCTTTATCAATTTTTTGGTCATCCTTTGTTGGTTTCTAAAACTCTCCCAATCCTCAGGCTTACTACTCTTCTTGGCAACATTATAGGCCTCTTCTTTCAATCTAATCTTTAACTTCTTCAGTTAGCCACGGGTAGATCACGTTTCCCGTGGAGTTTTTATTGAATAAATACATGAAGGGGAAAAATTTGCAGGGCTGTGAGGAAAGAGCATAGGGAGTGGAACTAATTGGATAGCTCTTCCAAAGAGCCAGCACAGGCACGATGGCCCGAATGGCATCCTTCTTCACTATATGATTCTATGAAATCAAGACATATCATAATTTCTTGCTCTTAACTCATTTCTCTCCCGGGACCTTGGAACTATTCACCTCACGCAGCCTTTTCCTTCTTGCAATCTATGGGCCTTTAAAACCCAAGCTCGATGTCCCCTAGTCACCATTTCCTGATATTTGCCTTGTTCTCTTCCCAATCTCGGTGTTGTCGAGCGCTCTGGGTTTTTGACCCTCTACCTTGATTTTTTTTTCTCGGGTTGCAATAAAAAGCACCCTGGGAGGGAGGCGGCAAGATCCAAAACTGAGCAACACGAACCTGCTGAGCGGTTTTCTGCCCCGCTCCTCCTGGCAGGATCCTGTTTTTAGAAGAACTATTTTGAGTTGTATTTTTCTGAAGGAGCCCAGTATGGAGTTTGCGAATTCTGTGCTTCGATTGTAGGGGATGTAAATGCTGGAAAAGGGAAAACTTCTTGATTTATCACCTGTTTTGCTCTGCTCTGCCCTGCGCTGTGAACCCAACCGAAATTGGTGCCCCGGTGATTGAATGGGCAAAAGGTCGCTGATGTCTGAGTGCAAGTTGCACTCTCTGGTTTGTACACTGTAAAGAACCTGAACGAAGGTCAGACTTTCATGGGGGCTGCGCCCATGATGTCTTTTTTTTGTTGAGGTGTCGGCGAGCAAAATGAAGTGCGAATGAGAAGGCCGCCCTCTCCGCAGGCTGCGTCCTGTCCTGGAGTCCTCTCGACCCGTTTCATCTGCCGCCCAACGTAGCTCCGTCATCTGATGTACGTTGGTTTTCATGTATCTGTGTGTAAAATAAAAAATTGCCGACTTTCTTGCTGTCGACAGGCAACTCGAGCCAAGTAAGCGATGGCGCCGCAGCGGTTCTGGTGGCGAAACGCTCCAAGGCCGTCGAGCTCGGCCTTCCGATCTTGGGTGTGTTGAGGTCTTACGCGGTAGTAGGAGTCCCACCTGACATCATGGGAATCGGACCTGCCTACGCCATCCCAGCAGCACTGGAGAAAGCGGGTAAGGATGAGCGGGTGTTTGGGTGGGTGGGAGGGGGAATACCCTCCGCTTTCAAAGCGTGCTGCTGTTCCACCTTAGTGGCGCGCCAACATGGCTGTGCATCCCGACATATACAACAACAACTTGCATTGATATAGCGCCTTTAACATAGTAAAACGTCCCAAGGTCCTTCACAGGAGCGATTATCAAACGAAACTTGACACCGAGCCACACAAGGAGATATTAGGACGGGTGACCAAAAGCTTGGTCCAAGAGGCAGGTTTTAAGGAGCGTCTTAAAGGAGGAGAGAGAGGTGGAGAGGTTTAGGGAGGGAATTCCAGAGCTTAGGGCCCGGGCAGCTGAAGGCACGGCCGCTAATAGTGGAGCGCAGAAAATCGGGGAGGGCCGCAGAGATCCCTTGTAGGGCTGGAGGAGATTACAGAGAGAGGGAGCGGCGGGGCCATGGTGGGGTTTGAACGTAAAGATGAGCTGATGTCGGTTAGCGGTGTTCTGTATTTGAAGGGGGCCCAGTGGGAGCCTGTGCCTCGACTGGTACATCTCCGGCACCTGCCCACCGTCGGGGGCTGGAGGCGCCCAGGTCCCATCGGCCCTCTGAGCGAGTGGGCCGATCCGAAATGTAAACATGGTCTTGCCTTTCTTCGGTCGTCCTGGGCAGTTTCCTCCCCTGGACCCTCGCTCGGCGGAACTGACCTGCGCCCATCCGGGGGGCCGGTAAGCCTCGTCCATATGTCTCTCTCTCTCTCTCTCTCTCTCTTTCTCCGCTTAACAGCCTCCGCTAATAGGCTGCGTCTCCCTTCCGAGCAATGGTAGTGGGACCCCCCCCCCCCCCCGGCTTTGTAAGAGGCGGGCGAAGGTCTCGCCCCTTCCAAGGCCAACTGGGAACTTCTGCTGTTGGTGGGGTCCTGGTGAAGGATTTGGGACTTTTTGATATGGACTAACGTAAGAACGTAAGAAATAGGAGCAGGAGTAGGCCAATCGGCCCCTCGAGCCTGCTCCGCCATTCAATAAGATCATGGCTGATCTGGTCCTAACCTCAAATCTAAATTCACGTTCAATTTCCTGCCCGCTCCCCGTAACCCCTAATTCCCTTTACTTCTGGGAAACTGTCTATTTCTGTTTTAAATTTATTTAATGATGTAGCTTCCACAGCTTCCTGGGGCAGCAAATTTTCTGGTCCATGCGGGAACTGTCAGGGCAACTCTCACCCAGGAACCATGCGAGAGATACGAGAATGGACTTGAAACCCTGGATTAGCAGGTCATGTTCTGGCATCGGCATGATGGGCCGAATGGCCTTCTTCTGTGCTGTATCTTCTATATCAGGTGTCAGCTAATTAGAGAGAGGAGAGGCCTGATTAGCAGGGTGAATACTTAAGTCGTTAAGATGACTGCAGAAATCAATTTGGTATAACCTTACTGGGATGCGTCATGCCATGATGCAGGGTAGCAGCAAGGATGGTACAGCTGGCTTTGACGCACTTGGGCCAGACCAGGGCTCCTCCACACACCTGATCACTATCAGGCTGGAATGTGCATCCGTGCAGACAACCAGTGAGGGCAGCGTCAGTGTTAACAGTTTACGGCTTTTTGTGCTAGATATTCTCTCCATATTAATGCTCACTAGTCACTCCTGTAAGCGGACCTGGCGTCCCTTATGATCTGGAGTGCACCCTTCACTGCCCAATATCTAGATAAACAATAGCATGACCTGGGGATTGTATCACAAAACCCTTACTCTGTGCACTGGGTGCCGGACGGTATCACATGCTGCACTGTATGTCCCCCGCTCTTTACGGAAGGTAGACTGAAAGGCACTGGGCTCGAGGTGATGCACAGCCTCAATTAAACCAGTTTGTTGGTCTAACATAAAATATATGAATGAACAACATACAGTTTTCGCAGTGAGAACAATCAGTTTCCCTATGCTCCTCTCTTATGAAGAAGATGATAAAATACAACTTGATAAAACACGGACTCGTCTTAAGTTCTCAAAGCTAAACTGTTTTTTAAAACAGCCCTTCCCCCTCTGTCCGAGAAGCGGAGCTCTCGGGACTGCCTCTCCTAAGTTTGGGGGTGCGCTGGTGGATGGTCAGCCTCATTCCCCCCGAGGCGAATGCCTCCCCCTTTGGCAGTGAGCTGGAACCTTCTGAATATCGGCCTGGGCTAATCCTCCAACTGTGAGAATGGAACAGACCGATGCCTGGTCTTACTCGCCCCCTTGGATATCTGGGTAATCTCCTCGTAATGGCCTGAAGTTTATTTTTATTCGTTCATGGGGATGTGGGTGTCGCTGGCAAGGCCAGCATTTATTGCCCATCCCTAATTGCCCTTGAGAAGGTGGTGGTGAGCCGCCTTCTTGAACCGCTGCAGTCCGTGTGGTGAAGGTTCTGGGGAAGGTGGGACCTGTACAAGCGGGACGGGTTGCACCTCAACAGATCCGGGACCAATGTCCTCGCAGAGGGTGTTTGCTAGTGCTGTTGGGGAAGGTTTAAACTAGAGTGGCAGGGGGATGGGAACCTTAGCGGGGAGTCAGAAGGGAGTAAAGTTGAGAGCAGCAAGAGAGGGGAAGACCCAGGGGAAATTTACAATCCAAATAGTACAAACACTTGTTCAAGAACAAGTGAAAGGGAAAAGCGTAGAGCAGCAGAAAGAAAGTGTACTTTAGGCACTACAGATAAAGTGAAAACTCGAAGGCGTAAGGTGATTAACCCAGCATCAAAGCTGAAGGTCAGGCTAGGGTGTGTGGCCCAACTAAGAGTTCTATACACAAATGCAGGGAGTATAAGGAATAAATTAAATGAACTACAGGTTCAAATTCAAATTGGAGGGTATGACATGATAGCTATTACTGAGACATGGCTGCAGGATGGTCAGGATTGGGAACTAAATATACCAGGTTATAAGATCTACAGGAGAGGTAGGGAAAATGGAAGAGGGGGAGGAGTAGCCTTAATGATTAGAGATGAAATCACTTCAATGATAAAGGAGGATATAACGAGAGGTAAGCAGCCAACAGAGACCATATAGAATGAATTCAGAAATAGGAAAGGATCTAAGACTATAGTGGGAGTTGTGTATAGGACCCCTGGCAGCAGCTCTGAAGTGCTGGATTGTATAAATGTAGAGATTAGACAAGCGTGTAACAAAGGCATAGTGGTCTTAATGGGGGACTTTAACTTTCATATAGATTGGGAAAAGCAGACTAGCAACTGTTAGAAATGTAGTGAATTTCTTGAGTGTGTCCGGGATAGTTTTCTACAGCAGTATGTCCTAGAGGCAACAAGGGTGCAAGCCATACTAGATTTAGTTAACGGCTTAACTGTACGTGAACATCTATCCAATAGCGATCATAACATGATTGAGTTCAAGGTAGTGTTTGAAAGGGAAAAAGTGAGTCAGCTGCTAAGATTCTAGACTTGGGTAAGGCCGACTTCAATGGGATGAGATCGAGACTGTCCACAGTAAACTGGGCAAATCTGTTAATGGGTAAAATGACTGATGATCAGTGCGAAATGTTTAAAGAAACATTTAATGTGATACAGAATTGGTTTATACCCCTGAGGGGCAAGAACTCTACTTGCAAAAAAACCCAGCCATGGACAACTAAAGAGGTAAGGGACAGTATAAGACATAAGGAAAGGGCATACAAAAAGGCAAAAAATGGCACCGATCCTGGCGAATGGGAAAGATACAAAGATCAACAAAGGGTCACAAAATAGATAGTAAGAGCTACAAAAAGAGAGTATGATAAGAAACTTGCAAGGGATATCAAAACCAGTACGAAGAACTTTTATAGTTATATTAGGAAAAAGAGGGTGGTCAGGAGCAGTGTTGGCCCCTTAAAAACTGAAAGTGGGCATATTGTCATTGACAATGGGGAAATGGCGGACATGTTGAACAATTACTTTGCGTATCCCAAGAAAACTAATATTGAATCGGGGACAGGGACTTGATAAAATTAACATAAGTAAAGCAACAGTAATGAAGAAAATAATAGCACTAAAGAGTGACAAATCCCCAGGACCAGATGGTTTCCATCCCAGGGTTTGAAAGGAAGTAGGTGAGCACATTGCAGATGCTCTAACTATAATCTTTCAAAGTTCTCTAGATTCAGGAACTGTCCCTCTAGATTGGAAAATTGCACATGGCACTCCGCTTTTTAAGAAAGGAGAGAGAGGGAAACCAGGGAATTATAGACCAGTTAGCCTAACATCTGTTGTGGGGAAAACGCTGGAGTCTATAATTAAGGATAGGGTGACTGAACACCTCGAGAATTTTCAGTTAATCAGAGAGAGCCAGCTTGGATTTGTGAAAGGTAGGTCGTGCCTGACAAACCTGATTGAATTTTTTGAAGAGGTGACTAAAGTAGTGGACAGGGGAATGTCAATGGATGTTATTTATATGGACTTCCAGAAGGCATTTGATAAAGTCCCACGTAAGAGACTATTAGCTAAGATAGAAGCCCATGGAATCGAGGGAAAAGTACGGACTTGGTTAGGAAGTTGGCTGAGCGAAAGGCGACAGAGAGTAGGGATAATGGGTAGGTACTCACATTGGCAGGATGTGACTAGTGGAGTCCCGCAGGGATCTGTCTTGGGGCCTCAATTATTCACAATATTTATTAAGGACTTAGATGAAGGCATAGAAAGTCTCATATCTAAGTTTTCTGATGATACAAAGATTGGTGGCATTGTAAGCAGTGTAGATGAAAACATAAAATTACAAAGCAACATTGATAGATTAGGTGAATGGGCAAAACTGTGGCAAATGGAATTCAATGTAGACAAATGTGAGGTCATCCACTTTGGATCAAAAAAGGATAGAACAGGGTACTTTCTAAATGGTAAAAAGTTAAAAACAGTGCATGTCCAAAGGGAACTAGGGGTTCAGGTACATAGATCATTGAAGTGTCATGAACAGGTGCAGAAAATAATCAAGAAGGCTAATGGAATGCTGGCCTTTATATCTAGAGGACTAGAGTACAAGGGGGCAGAAGTTATGCTGCAGCTATACAAAACCCTGGTTAGACCGCACCTGGAGTACCGTGAGCAGTTCTGGGCGCCGCACCTTCGGAAGGACATATTGGCCTTGGAGGGAGTGCAGCGTAGGTTTACTAGAATGATACCTGGACTTCAAGGGTTAAGTTACAAGGAGAGATTACACAAATTGGGGTTGTATTCTCTAGAGTTTAGAAGGTTAAGGGGTGATCTGATCGAAGTTTATAAGATATTAAGGGGAACAGATAGGGTGGATAGAGAGAAACTATTTCCGCTGGTTGGGGATTCTAGGAGTAGGGGGCACAGTCTAAAATTTAGAGCCAGACCTTTCAGGAGCGAGATTAGAAAACATTTCTACACACAAAGGGTGGTAGAAGTTTGGAACTCTCTTCCGCAAACAGCAATTGATACTAGCTCAATTGCTAATTTTAAATCTGAGATAGATAGCTTTTTGCCAACCAAAGGTATTAAGGGATATGGGCCAAAGGCAGGTATATGGAGTTAGATCACAGATCAGCCATGATCTTATCAAATGGAGGAGCGGGCTCGAGGGGCTGAATGGCCTACTCCTGTTCCTATGTTCTCCCACAGTGCTGTTAGGTCGGGAGTTCCAGGATTTTGACCCAGCGACGATGAAGGAACAGCGATATATTTCCAAGTCGGGATGGTGTGTGACTTGGAGGGGAACGTGCAGGTGGTGTTGTTCCCATGTGCCTGCTGCCCTTGTCCTTCTAGGTGGTAGAGGTCACGGGTTTGGGAGGTGCTGTCGAAGAAGCCTTGGTGAGTTGCTGCAGTGCATCCTATGGATGGTACACACTGCAGCCACTGTGCGCCGGTGGTGAAGGGAGTGAATGTTTAGGGTGGCGGATGGGGTGCCAATCGAGCGGCCTGCTTTGTCCTGGATGGTGTCGAGCTTCTAAGTGCTGCTAAAAGGTAAACCAGGTGCCAAAAGCACGGTTTTTAAAACTGATTTTCCTGCTTATGCCCGTCTCATGATGTGGGTCAGCTCAATTTTCAATTAATCTCCAGCTTCAGCGGTGAAAATCTGAGCTCCAGCCAGGATCCCAGCCCCTGCTGAGTCTGTAGTCTTTTTCTTTCGTTATTTTGGCCATCCACAAGGACGGGGATATTCCTGGAGCCGAGCGCAGGCACAACGGATATCAGAGAATGGGGCGGGTCAGAGTGTTAACGCACATCAGGGAAAGCCACCTGATTTCCGCTACGCTCAGGAGCAGACCCAGGGAACTCTTCCCCTGTGTTCTACATCTGTACCGCTGCAGTGAGGTGTGGAGACCCACACTGTCTAATGGCACCAGTCGTACCGGAGACTTAGCAACGTGGGAATTGCTAGACGACAAAAAGACCCAAGGTCCATCTAGTTCGTCTTCGACCATCCTGATGGTAGAGTTGTTGACTGATTATAGCAATCAATCTCTGCCTATTAGTCTACGACAGACCCAGACATGAGGTGAGGAAAACCCCCGGTGGTGGAGAGATTTGGGAATCACAGGTCCAAACTCACCTGTTCTTCCCGAGCCTGTTACACTCACCACACGTCATGTCTCAAATTACTCATATACTGGATCCCAAAATATTATCTTCTGAAAGAAATCTATTTAATTTGCATCTGAATGAATCAATACTAACTGTTCCCATCGTCTCCCGAGGGAGTCTGTTCCACAGATTGTCCACTCCCTCACTGAAATATTCTTTCTGCGGATTAGTTTTGAATTTATTCCCCTTCAGGCGCAGGCCGTGTCCTCTGGTTCGACTGTTCTGGTCAAGGTGAAACAGCCTGTCGTGGTCTACATTATCTAGTCCCTTTAGAATCCTAAAAACAGTAATCATATCATCTCTCAACCTTCTCTTTTCCACTGAGAACATGCCCAATTTACATAATCGCTCCTCGTAATCCATACTATTCAACCCCTCAATTCATTCTGGTTGCCCTCTTCTATAATCCTTTCAACTGTTGCAATATCCTTTTTGTACTGTGGTAGAAAAAAAACAGGAGCAGGAGTCGGCCATTCGGCCCTTCGAGCCTGCTCCGCCATTCAGTATGATCATGGCTGATCCTCTATCTCAATACCATATTCCCGCTCTCTCTCCATACCCCTTGATGCCTTTTGTGTCTCGAAATCTATCTAGCTCCTTCCTAAATATATTCAGTGACTTGGCCTCCACAGCCTTCTGTGGTAGAGAATTCCACAGGAATTGGGTGAGCGGAACTGTACACAGTATGATAAGTGCGGTCGCACCAATAATTTATAAAGTGCGGGCAGTGTCTGTCCACTGGGACTGTCTCACCTTGGCATTCAGCTACCATGGTGAGTGCCAGTATAACACAATCCCTCCTCGCTTATCCCTCAGTATATGGCAAAAGAACCAGGGGGAAGATGAGAATTTTTTTTACACAGCAACTTGTTATGATCTGGAATGCACTGCCTGACAGGGCGGTGGAAGCAGATTCTATAGTAACTTTCAGAAGGGAATTGGATAAATACATGGAAAAGGAAAAATTGCAGGACTATGGGGAAAGAGCAGGGGAATGGGTCTAATTGGATAGCTCTTTCAAAGAGGCGGCGCAGGCATGATGGGCCGAATGGCCTCCTGTGCTGTAAGATTCCATGTTGTCGCCTCGTTCATCAGTGCCTAAAGACCACGTTTGATTTGATTTTTTTTTTAAAGCTTTCACTTTTTCTCCTCCTTCAGGACTTACAGTCGACGACATCGATGTGTTTGAAATAAACGAAGCATTCGCTAGTCAGGTGAGAAAACTTCAGAAAACTTTGAGATGAGAAGGACAGCCTTGGATACGGGAAATCTGAAAGTGCTGGAAATACACAGCAGGTCTGTGGGTGAGGAGGGAGGAGAGACGGGTTAATGAATTGTGTCCGGGTTCGTCCGTGTTTTCTCTTTCAGACGCTGACACACAGCCCTCTGTGGGTTTCCAGCGTTTTCCCCTTTCATCAGAGCTTCTAAAACTCTGTAATTAGTTGTGAGTGAATAAATGAAGAAAAGAAAATCAAAATACGAGTGTCAATTGAAAGCACAGTGTCATCTGGCAATTCACTCCCTCCACCACCAGCGCACCGTGGCTGCAGTGTGTACCATCTATAAGATGCACTGCAGCAACTCGCCAAGGCTTCTTCGACAGCACCTCCCAAACCCACGACCTCTACCACCTAGAAGGACAAGGGCAACAGGCACATGGGAACAACACCACCTGCACGTTCCTCTCCAAGTCACACACCATCCCGACTTGGAAATATATCGCCGTTCCTTCATCGTCAAAATCCTGGAACTCCCTTCCTAACAGCACTGTGGGAGAACCTTCACCACACGGACTGCAGCGGTTCAAGAAGGCGGCTCACCACCACCTTCTCAAGGGCAATTAGGGGTGGGCAATAATGCCGGCTTTACCAGCGACGCCCACATCCCGAGAATGAATTTTTTAAAAAGGTCAGTACTGGACTGGGCTAAACTGTGGCTCACTCCTCTCTCTGCTTTCCTCCTCCTCCTCCTCTCAGGCTGTGTACTGTGTTGAGAAGCTGGGTATCCCCATGGAGAAGGTGAACCCGAATGGTGGCGCCATAGCATTGGGGCATCCATTGGGCTGCACAGGGGCGCGGCAGATTGTTACTCTGTTGAATGAGTTGAAACGCAGGGGAAGGAGGTGAGTGCTGCTGCCTATAAATATAAAGCACCCTGTGTACGTGGCGGTAAAATGGTTGCATTACATCGAGTTACATCGAAACTACAGCACAGAAACAGGCCATTCGGCCCAACTGGTCCATGCCGGTGTTTATGTTCTACACGAGCCTCCTCCCTCCCTACTTCACCTACCCCTATCAGCATATTCTTCTATTCCTTTCTCCCTCATGTGTTTATCTAGCTTCCCCTATTCGCCTCAACTACTCCTTGTGGTAGCGAGTTCCACATTCTAACCATTCTCAGTAAAGAAGTTTCTCTTGAATTCCCTATTGAATTTATTAGTGATTATTTTATATTCATGACCTCCAGTTTTGACTCCTCCGCAAGTAGAAAAGTTTTCTCTAGTTCTACCCTATCAAACCCTTTCATAATCTTAAAGACCTCCATCAGGTCACCCCTCAGTCTTCTCTGTTCTAGAGAAAAGAGCCCCAGCCTGTTCAGACTTTCCTAAGGATATCCTCTCCGTTCTAGTATCATCCTTGTGAATCTTTTTTTTTGCACCATCATTAACGGCACAGTGTAACACTGTCGCAACTTTCCACGAGCAACCACGCTCAGTTCTAAATCCATGGGGTTCTATCCTGCAAGTGGGTCACAACTACTTTAAACACCTACAGCATAGGAAAAAAGGCCATTCGGCCCATTGAAGCTCATCCCAATGAAAGAAAGAAACATCCTGCATTTATATAGTAGCCTTTTACTACCTCCAGACATCCCAAAGAGATGAGATAAATAAACAGATAATCTGTTTTTTTTTTGGTGGTGTTGGTGTTCAGGGATAAAATATTGGCCAGAACACCAGGAGCATTCCCCTGCTCTTCAAATAGTGCCATGGGATCTTTTTTCTCTGAGGGTCGTGAGTCTGTGGAACTCCCTTCCCCAGAGAGCGGTGGAGGCAGGGTCATTGAATATTTTTAAGGCTGAGTGAGATAAATTCCTGATTAAGAAGGCAGTCAAAGGTTATAGTAGGTAGACGGGAAAGTAGGGTTGAGGTCACAATCAGATCAGCCGTGATCTTATCAAATGGCAGAGCAGGCTCGAATGGCCTACTCCTGCTCTTAATTCGTACGTCCACCTGAGAGGGCAGATGGGGCCTCGGTTTAACATCTCATCCAAAAGACGGCACTTCCAACAGTGCAGCACTCCCTCAGTACTGACACTGGAGTGTCAGCCTGGATTAGATGCTGAAGTCTGTCTGAGGCAAGAGTGCCACCCACTGAGCCACAGCTGACACTGGTTCATTAACTCTCCCATCGTGGCATCTGATTGTATTTTGAATAACCCCAATGTTTTCTCCCTCCATTCCCTCCTTTGGTAAATTATTCCAAACATTTCTCATTCTTCGGAGTAAAGCTTCTCCTGGTGTGTGTCCCCAAGTTTACTTTTCACTCGTTCCCACTGATGTCACCTGGTCCTACTTTCTAGTAGGAGACTGCTCGGTTCTTAATGACTTTGTGCTTGTGTTCCAGAGCCTATGGCATTGTATCCATGTGTATCGGGACAGGAATGGGGGCTGCAGCCGTGTTTGAATATCCCGCAAACTGAGATCTTCAGCAGCAAGACCACGGGTGGAGAAACCTGCTCGCGAACCATTAACAGTGAGCACGTATCACGGAGCCCATTATCCTCTAATTGACTTTCCCTTCACCTGCTGTTCCCTGGTTATTCTCTCCCTGATTCAGGTTCCCCTTTAGCTGTGCTGTTCTCCAGCTGAACACAAGGACAAAACAGCCACCTCCCAGCTAACTTCCTAGGTCTAGTGCTAATGCCCTGGGGAATGAATTGAATGGGTTGATTTTCCATCAATGCCTCATCTGGACTTCTTATTCGGGGGTGGGGGGTGCTGTCTTACTGGGATCAAGAATTTGCTGCATTTGGAGAGGTTGGAAACAAGGGGAATAACTGTGGGACAGCGCGCAGGATTCCATTATACTGGGAATTCACTAAGTGATAAATCTGGAAATGTGATTTTTTTTTTAAATTGTAAGAAATAACCTCAATGATTCAAAAGAAGGGGCAGAGTGGTGACTGGATGATTGTACGCTGCCTTTTAAATTCAGCCCCATTGCTCTATCTGTAGCCAACTGATCGAGCCCACTGAGCTAGCTGTATGTACACTGTCCTAAATGTCTATCCTTTGCCCTGCAATTTTTGAAGCATAGACTCCTCTCGCATAATCTCACTCTCAGGGCCTCAGAACTGTGGAACTCTTCCCCTCCCTCCACCCTTGGTCTTTCCTTCCCCCTACTGTTTGCAGGCTGTTAAATGCCACGTTTACTGTCATCTGCTCACCGCTCCCTCATCATCCCTCCTACTCTCCTACATCGCCTTGGTGACCTGCATTATGGACATGTCCCTTCACCAAGATTTCTCGATAGGAAGGGGAGCCTACTCAACATCACCAGCCTGGAATGGGCGCATTTGCTAATTAAGAAGGAATCCCCTCGTCCTTCCCTTCTCCTGACCCCAACACCGCGTAGAGTAATTTAATTGTATGTGATTAAGATACTGCAGTGATAGCAAAAGCCAACAGTGAACCAGAGTTACTGACTTTGTTGTGAACGATTAATGTAGTGGGACAGTGGACCATGAACGTACAAAGTGTCCTGGATGATGACCGCGCCGGGCCTGTGAACGATGATTTATTGCACTAGGCCCCGTGAATGATCAATGTGCCAGGACGTGTGTGGTGGTTTGGGGTGGGGGATCGACTTGACTCTATCACTGGAAGTGTGAGTGGGTTGGAACTGGTCAGAAGTTAAATATTTATTTGATCTCAGTCACCCACCATGAAAGTGGTTGCTGTGGTCCACTTTCAAACTTCAGGAAAAACCTCTTGTATACATTGAATTCTGGCTTGTGTTGGCCCTTTCATGGGGTCTGTTACCATGCACTTTTAAACCTGTTACCATTATATCCTCACTATCCAGGTTACCTCAAATCACCATCTCTGAGGTAGTTGGTTCATTCGGACTTTTTTCCCATCACTGTGTTCCCCAAGGCTCTTCTCCCACTTTTTATTCCTTCTCTTTCACACATCAATCAACCAACCAACCCAATCTCCTCTTTCACTAGTAGTTTGTTCCTTTTAAGTTCCAAATATGCCATCTTTCCCATCCTTGCTCCCTCCTGGAGATTAACTCTCATCCCACCATCTCCTACTCTTTTCCTCAAAACTGTGAATTACTTATTTTCAGCTTTGCCTTCCTTCTAAAGGCTTTTAAAACCCAGGCTTCCTGTCACCTAATCCACTGTTTAATCTACCCCCTCGTATCTCTTCCTCTTTTCAACCTTGATGTTTGGGCCTCAGCTTCTCACCTTTGCTTTAATGAAACAGATTATTTTGAAACTGTGCCTATAGTCTTGACGGCAGGGATCTGTGGGTTTCAACTGACTTCTGTGTTGAGGGCTGACTGCCGATCTTTGTGCAGAGAGCAGTGAAAACCATTCAGGCCATCCTGTTTTGTTTTGAGTCCAAAGATGTCAGTTAAGCGACTGACTGGCTGGTGCAGTGGGCCTGGAACTCTATCATTTCATCAGGGTTCAAATCTGGCCTCTTGACAGCAAGTACAGTCCTTACTTGTGCAGTGAGCCCCAGCACACACAAACAATGCCTCTAATTCGATTCCAATGGGCAGTACTGCTCTGAGGCCGCCAGTCTCACACGGTTTAACCACTAGGTGATCTGTCCGGCCCATCAATCCTTTCTAGTCTTAGCCCCTACCCCCGGGGAGATCTAGTTTAATCCCATCTCCTTGTTCTTTCTCCTTACCCTTTTAAGTGAATTCTCTAATTTGGTGTACCAAAATGCAGCGGGTTGGAGTTCAGGTACTTTGACAGGGTCGAGCGTATTCTGTTTGATGCTGCTGCGGGGTACCTGGAATGGAAGAGTGACCCTGTCCCACAACTGACTCCCTTGACCACAAAACCCACTTTACATTAGCTTCCAAGCGTCTAGATGCATTTGGTAGTATGCCTTTTCTAAATAACCTGTAAGGATGCACTGGGTTGCCCCAGTGACATCAACTGAAAACTAAATAAATGCGCCCCCTTTTTAAAGGGTAACAACTAATAACAGAACTTAACAGTAAGAAAAAAAAAGAAACTTAGCAAACTAAATAACAGTGGTTATCCACCTCCAGTACCTGCGGTGCCCACCGGTCGTGGAAAGCCTCAGGCGCACTGGCAGACACTGCGTACTCCCCCTCCAGGGCCACCTGGGCACGGACGTGCTCACGGAACAGAGGCAGGCAGTCAGAGCGACCTCCTCCCCACCCCACGGGCTGCGTCCAACCTGGACCTGTGCACGGCCACCTTGGCCAGGCCCAGGAGCAGACCCACGAGGACGTCCTCCGACTTGCCCGCTCCACACCGGGTGGCCAAAGATCAGGAGCGTGGGACTGAAGTGTAGCCAGAAGTTGAGGAGCAGCCCCTTCAAATGGCTGAACAGGGGCTGCAGCCTCTCAGACTGAACAAAAATATGAAACGTTGACTCATCCGGGCCATATGGCAGTACGTGCTTTAAATCGCTGCCTCAGTCCTCCATTTCAGCGACAGGTTACCCAATAAATTGAGCATTTAATTTGTCATGATTAAAACTGCGATACGCTCGATTCCACCCCAAGTATTTTCTTTTTACGGTGGTAAGCACAGTGATGGGATTATTCTGCAGGATGTATTCTGTTTCATGATTTGTCTGAAATCATTTTCTTAAAAATTTTACATGGACTTGTTTTCAATCTGCTTTCTAATAAAGATGTTATTTTTAAAAATTCATTGATTCGAGTCTCTGCTGGGAGTGGCACTTTAATTGATTGTCCTCTTAGGGTTTAGGAAATGTGCTCACCTCCTGTTATCACCATTGGCAACCGTGTCTAAACAGGTCTTATCCACTCTACTGGGCAATTGGAGTGTGAGAAGACCAGACCACACCACAGCTTTGAGTGTTGTGTCCAATACTCAACAAGTCAAAAAGACGATGATTTAGAGGGTTAAATTAGGAGGACGTGTTGCATAGACTTGGCTTGTATTCCCCTGTGTGTAGAAGGTTGAGGGATGATCTAATCGAGGTGGTTAAAATGATAAAAGGATTCGATAGGGTAGATAGAGAGAAACTATTTCCTCTGGTGAGGGAATCAAAGGGCCAGATCTAATTTTAACATTTTAAAATTAGATCTGGGCCATTTAAGTCTGAAATCAGGAAACACTTTTTCACACGGAGGGTGGTGGGAAATCTGAATTTTAACCTAACCCGCCCATCGGAAAACTGACGGGATCGGGTGCAGCCTTGGATTTACACCCCGCCCGATTTTACTCCATCGAAGTAAATGGAGAGTAATATTGGGCGGGAAGTAAAACCAGCGTCCCACCCGATCTATTGGGTTTCCCGCCCAGCGAGTCAGGTTAAAATTACCCCCGATGAGGTAATGAAGACACTGCTGAATGCCTTTCACATACGGAACTAGTCTTGGTCATTCGCAATTTTATACTTTTTAAAAAAAAAACACTTTCAAATTTTCAAACGGTTTATTAGAAGTGATGTTCCAGAACATTATCTGTAACTGAAGACAGCACGACGTTAATATTTAAGTTGACAGATTTGTTCCTAAGACGGAGACGCTGCGTGGATTTTCGATTTCTCCCGATGCCTACGGTGTGTACATAGCTTCATATCTTTCGTCAATGGATCCTCTTCCTCGGACTGAGAACGTGCAGGGTTTCTCTCCCAGTATTCCTTGGATGGTGATGCTTGTTTTGTACTCTTTACTGTCTCTGCGGTGACGCAAGAGAAACTGAAGTTACTCCACCTGCGGGAGGCAGCGAGTGGACTTTGGAGAACGGGTAAGAATTTTTAGGAGCAGAGAAAGCTGTCTGGGCCAGAGGAGCTCAGCCCTTGTTCAGACATCAACCCCACCTTCTCGCCCCCCCCGTCCTTTGATCCCTTCTCTCTCCAGAAACTCATCCAATCTTCTCTTGAACCCCCATCACAAAATTACACCACGGAACGAGGTCATTCTGCCCATCGCACCTAAACCACTGCCAGCTCTTCAACTGGGCTTGCCTCTGATCCCATTTCCCAGCCCTTTCCCTGTATACTCGAGGGAATATAAGCCTAGTCTACGCAACCTGTCCTCATAATTTAACCCGCTAAGCCCTGGTATCATTCTGGTGAATCTGCACTGTACCTCCCTCCATCTTTCCTGAGGTGCGGTGCCCAGGACTGAACACAGTACTCCAGATGGGGACTGCAAAGGCTGTGTACAACTGGAACTTCACTTCCTCCCCTTTATATTCCAGCGTCCTTGATATGAAGGCCAACATTACATTAGCTTTTTTTGCACCTGTGCACTAGTTTTTAATGATTTGTGCAGTTGGACAGCCAAATTCCTTTGCGTCTCCAGTTTCTAGTCTCTCGCTATTAAGAAAATATTTTGATTGTTTTTTCTTGTATCACATTTCCTACATTGAACTCCATCTGCCACAGTTTTGCCAAATTACTTTGTCTGTCTGTGTACTTTTGTAATTTTCTGCTCCCATCTACACACTCACTGCGTCTCCTAATTTAGTGTTTTTTTGGTTGAGGGATAAATATTGGCCAGGACACCGGGGAGAACTCCCCTGCTCTTCTTCGAAATAGTGTCATGGGATCTTTTACATCCACCTGAGAGGGCAGACGGGGATCTCAGTTTAACATCTCATCCGAAAGACGGCACCTCCGACAGAGCTGCACTCCCTCAGTACTGCACTGAACCGCCACACCAGGACCTATGCACATAATTAGGCTGATACTCCAGTCAGTATTGAGAGGGTGCTGCACTGTCAGAGGTGCCGTCCTTTGTTAAACTGAGTTCTTGTCTTTTCTGATGGTTTAGTGGATGTTAAAGTCACCATGGCATTATTCAAAGGACAGCAGGCAGCTCTCCCAGTGTGCTAGCTAATATTACAAAAAAAAACTTTGCTAGTCATTCATCTCATTTCTATTTGTGGGATCTTGCTGTGTACAAAATGGCTGCATATTTGCCTACAAAACAACAGTGACTGCATTCAAAGTAATTCAATGTACGTGTTAATTCTCATGGCATGTTTGAGCGATGTGATAAGGTGCTATATAGAAATACAAAAATTCTCTATTAATTAAATAAAACCCAATTACAGAGGTGGTGGCACTGTGACGATATCTGTTACTGACTGCATCTTTTTTATTCTTTATTCATTCTTGAG
Source organism: Heptranchias perlo (assembly GCF_035084215.1). Classification (NCBI taxonomy): domain Eukaryota; kingdom Metazoa; phylum Chordata; class Chondrichthyes; order Hexanchiformes; family Hexanchidae; genus Heptranchias; species Heptranchias perlo. The sequence continues at coordinate 161,792,756 of NC_090326.1, forward strand.
ATGGAATTTAGTGCCCAACCCTAGTCTCCCTGAGAAGGGCCTTCTATTCTTTGTAGCGGTTCACACAGCTATTTCAGAGAGCAATTAAGAGTCGATCACATTGATGTGGGACTGGAGTCACATGTAGACCAGATGTAAGGATGAGAGGTTTCCTTCCCTAATGGGCATTAGTGAACCAGTTGGGTTTTTACGACAATCCGACAGCTTCACAATCACTTTTGCTGATACCAGCTTTTTATTTCCAGATTTTTAAAAACTGAATTCACGTTCTCAAATTGCCCACGGTGGGATTTGAACTCACGTTCTCTGGATTACTTCTCCTGCAGCCACTACACTACCACACCCACATCTCTCTTTACAGATGCTGACAGCATGACAACCCAGCCACTTTGCAACGAAAGCCCTTTCTTTAAACGGTCGCTGTCAAACACAGTGCAGTGTAACAGGGACTGCGGAGCCCCCTCACAGTTACCTTGCGGTGAAGCTGATCTGTATCGCTACTCGGCTCGTCGATAAATGGATAGTGAGCGCCTCTAGAATCCCGCACTTGGGAGAAACTTCAAACACACCCTGGTCCTCCTGGCTTTCACACTGGGCTGTGGAGAGACAGTAGGAGTTTAACATTGAGTGATACTATCCGTTCAATCTGGTATCAAAGAGGGCCCATCACTGCCTTGGGGACAAAAAGAACCCGGTAGAGCTCAGCACCGATGAAAGTGAGAGAGGAGGATGGAGCACTTTCAAAATATTGGTACCCAGTGTCAGTATCAACTACTCCCCAGGTCAGGTATAGCCCCCTGTAGCAGGCCGATGCTCCCTCTATTGTGCCTCAGTCCCAATCCCAGGACAACACCCCCACCTACTGCACCAATGCAACATTTTCCGTTTCTCACTCCAGCCATTCTCAGTGAGACTGCCAATAAAGCACTGGTTTTGTGCTGTCGGCCCATCCGTGTTAAGAACAAGACTGAGACAGTCCAAACCCTCGGTTCACGTGCGACTCCCACAGCCAAGAGAGGATCTTCATCCCTTCAGTCTGTTGGAATGGAGCCCAGGTCATAGAGGTGAAGGCACAGTATCTGCCCAGTCCCATTGTCATCACCATATCACGCATCAGCAATACAGTGAATGCTAGCAGCACTTCACCTGCAGAGAAATGGGAAAAAGTTTTACATAGAATTTACAGCCAATTGGTCTATGCCGATGTTTATGCTCCACACGAGCCGCCTATCTCCCTACTTCATCTAACCCTATCAGCATATCCTTCTCCCTCATGTATTTATCTAACTTCCCCTTAAATGCATCTCCGCTATTTGCCTCAACTACTCCTTGTGGTAGCAAATTCCACATTCTAACCACATTCTAGGTAAAAAATCATAGAATCATAGAATGATACAGCACAGAAGGAGGCTATTCGTCCTATCATGCCTCTTTGAAAGAGCTATCCAATTAGTCCCACTCTCCCTGCTCTTTCCCCATAGCCTTGCAAATTTTCCGCTTTCAAGTTTCTCCTGAATTCCCTATTGGATTTATTTGTGACTATCTTACATTTATGACTCCTAGTTTTGGGTCGCCCACAAGTGGAAACATCTGTTCTACATCTACCCTATCAAATCCTTTCATAATCAGGACAAAGCAGCCCACTTGATTGGCACCCCATCCACCCCCCTAAACATTCACTCCCTTCACCACCGGCGCACAGTGACTGCAGTGTGTACCATCCACAGGATGCACTGCAGCAACTCGCCAAGGCTTCTTCGACAGCACCTCCCAAACCCGCGACCTCTACCACCTAGAAGGACAAGGGCAGCAGGCACATGGGAACAACACCACCTGCACGTTCCCCACCAAGTCACACACCATCCGGACTTGGAAATATATCGCCGTTCCTTCATCGTTGCTGGGTCAAAATCCTGGAACTCCCTAACAGCACTGTGGGAGAACCTTCACCACACAGACTGCAGCGGTTCAAGAAGGTGGCTCACCACCACCTTCTGAAGGGCAATTAGGGACGGGCAATAAATGCTGGCCTTGCCAGCGACGCCCACATCCCATGAACGAATAAATAAATAATCTTAAAGACCTCTATTAGGTCACCCCTCAGCCTTCTCTTTTCTAGAATAATGAGCCCCAGCCTGTTCAATCTTTCCTGATAGTTCTAAACTCTCAATTCTGGTATCATCCTTGTAAATCTTTTTTGCACCTTCTCCTTTTTATAATATGGAGACCAGAGCTGTGCACAGTTTTGGAGCAGAGTTCCAGCCTGTGTTGCTCGTGAAGTGGGTGGTACTGGGCCTATGGGGGGGGGGGGGGGGGGGGATCTGATCTAGGCCATGAGAAAGCTCAGCAACTTACTTCATGCTACTTAGAATCATAGAATTTTACAACACGAAAGGAGGCCATTTGGCCCATTGACCCCTGTGCTAGCTCCCTTAATGAGCTATCCTCGTTGTCTCATTCACCTGTCTTTACCTATGCCCTTTAAAGTTATTCTTTTTCAAATATGAATCGACTTTCCTTTTAAAAGCTATTGTGGATTGTGCTTCCACTACTGTTTCTGCTCGGGCGTTCCCTGTCCTAACAGCTCTCTGCGTCAAATCTCTTCCTAACCCCTCACTGCGTTATTTTAGTGATGATCTTAAATTTATTCTCCAAATGGTGGGGATAGTTTTTCCCCATTCATCTTTTCAAGACCCCCCCATAATTTCAAACTATCAGATCTCCTCTTAACCTTCTCTGTTCTAGATTGCTCGATGTAAAAATAAATCAGCAGAACTCCCTGGCCTCCCGAATAGCTGCCAGATTGCTTGGATGCCATTTTGATCCCCTCTCTTTCTGAATCCAGGATACTGGGTTCAACGGGTATTGGCCGCCCTCTGGTATCTCGCCCAAGTGGCCACCTGTGAGCCTAGATGACGAATATCAATAGGACATTCAACCATGAGCGGCATCACAGCCAAGCCTGATCCTGCCCTCACCCATGCGCACCTTTCCAGCAGATGGCACTAGTTAGTGGGAACCCTGGCTGATTCCTCTCCTCCGGATGCTGGAGAGACACTGAGGCTAATTAGGTGCCCTCACTACGCCCCCCCCAATAGACATCAGCTAACTCAGCACCAGGCAAGGGATTAAATCTAGAGACACTCCCAGAGTGTGTGGCTCAGCACGTTCTCCGATTCGGCCATCAGAGCAGCTCTTCATCCTCCTTTCTCACAGCTTAATTTTTACAAGGGGATACTGATGGGCACCAAACTGGTCCACTTTCACTAACTGAAGGCAATTTCCTACCTGTGGCAGCAAGAAAATCCAGTGAGACCAGGCCCTTTGGACCATGAAGCCCGTGCCACCCAGAGTCCGTGTGTGTATCATGGATTTCCCTCTTACAGTAGCAATTAGATCCTTGGAACTAATGAAACTGACAAAATGCTGAATTTGTAAGGGGCTAAAGGTGGAAATTGGGCTGTTTGCTAAAGTCAATTAACACATGGGTATCAAGTTCATCTCTCCACTGTATAACAGAGGCTGGGTTAACATCATAGAATGGTCATAGCACGGAAGGCGGCCATTTGGTGCATCGAGCCCATGCTGGCTCTTTGTAAGAGCAATCCAGTTAGTCCCATTTCCCTGCTCTTTCCCCGTGGTCCTGCAAGTTTTTTCCCTTCAAATATTTATCCAATTCCTTTTTGAAAGCCACGATCGAATCTGCTTCCACAGCCCTTTCAGGCAGTGCATTCCAGATCACAACCACTCGCTGCGTACAAAAGCTTTTCCTCATATCACCTTTGGTTCTTTTGCCAATAGCCTTAAACCTGTGTCCTCTGGTTCTTGACCCTTCTGCCAATGGGAACAGTTTCTCTTTATTTACTTTATCTAAAGCCTTCATGATTTTGAATACTTCTATCAAATCTCCTCTTAACCTTCTCTGCTCCAAGGAGGACAACCCCAGCTTCTCCAGTCTATCCATGTAACATAAGCCCATCACCCCTGGATCCCATACCACACAAAGCTCGATGCCCGGCAGGCGCATTTGTAAAATCTACTTCAAAGTGCGCTCGGTTATAAAATGGATGGCTGCCCTCGCCTCAGAAGGTCAGGCATTGGGGTCTTACCCATCACTGCTGTCCAGTAACTCTTTGATCCAGTCCTGTTCAGGAGAAAGGTCTCCTTTATTCTGGTCTGTCCAACCAAGCAGGTACCAAAATCGATGTCATCAGTGGAGAGTTCAAAGAACGGCAGAACGAAGTAAGCATGGAGGGGAATGAGCTGTAAGGAGGAATCCAGGTCACACCGTTTTTTCTAGCACAATCTCCTTAATATCATAAATATTACACAAACATATATTTTATTATTTTAAATTAACAGAAAATACAATTATAAATCTGCATTTCCCCCAATCCCAATGGAAGGAGCTCATGGAATTTTTTGTCACCACGACTGACCATATGATCAGCTCCCTCTGCTGTTTCCCCTCTTTCCTTCTGCCCAATAAGCCAATCCTCCCCCCCCGGCTTCCCCTGCCTAAGCCCTGAACCCACATCCCTCTCGAGCTTCTCTCCATCTCCCCTCAAGCCCTCTCCGAGCTTCTCTCGTCCGTAAGGCCCATCTCCTGCTGCCTTAACCCATTAAACTGCTGATCACCCAACTTTTCTTCCTGGGCCCCGTATAAGCTGACATTGTAAATGGTTCCCACTCCTTTACAAAACGTCATCAGCCCCTCTTCAAAAAAACCACATGCAACTCATCTGTCCTTGCAAACTACCACTCCATCTCCAACCTCCCTTTCCTCTCCAAAGTCCTTGAACATTTTGTCGTCTCTCAAAGTTGTGCTAATTTTTCCTGCAACTCCATATTTGAACCTCTCCAATCAGGTTTCCGCCCCTGCCACAACACTGAAACAGCCCTAACTAAAGTCACAAACAACATTCTCTGTGACTGTGGTGCATTTTCCCTCCTCTTCCCTCCCCGGCCTCTCTGCAGCCTCTGACATCCATCCCCCTCCAACACTCCCCTTCATAGTCCGGCACAACGGGACTACCCTCGCTTGTTCCACTCTTACTGATCCAATCGGAGCCACAGCATCACCAGCAATAGCTTCTCTTCCCACCTGCACATCATTACCTCCAGAGTCCACCAGTAAGGATCTATTCTTCACCCCTCCTCTTCCTCGTCCACATGCTGCCCCTTGGTGACATCATCCGCAGACATGGGGTCAGCTCCACATGTACGCTGATGAAACCCATCGCTACCTCTCCACCCCCTTTCTTGGCCCCTGCACTGCCTCTCTGTTGTCACACTGCTTGTCATAGGAGAGTCACAATTTCCTTCAGTTAAACATTGGGAAGACTGAAGCCACCATCTTCAGCCCTTGTTACAAACTATGTATCTTGCTACTGATTCCATTCCCCTCCCCACCCATTGTCTTTGGTCGAACCAGATTGTTTGCAACCTCAACATCCTAGTTTACCCTGAACAGAGTTTCTGACCCCATATCCTCTTCATCACAAAGACCATCCAACACCACTCTGCCTCCACCCTACCTCAGCCTATCTGCTGCTGAAACCCTCATCCATGTCTTTGTCACCCCCAAAATTGACTATTCGAATGCTTTCCTGAATGGCCTCCGTAAGCTTAGGCTCATCCAAAACTCTGCTGCCCACATCCTATCCTGTGCCAAGACCCGCTCACCCATCATTCCTGTCCTTGCTTAACTATAATGCCTCCACATCCCCCAACACCTTAAATTTAAAGTTCTTCTCCTTGTGTTTAAATCCCTTTGGCTTCTTCTTCCTATTTTTGTAATCCCCTCCAGCCCTACAACCCCCCCGCCTCCCCCGAACTCTCGGTTCCTCTGCCTCTTGCCCCTTGTGCCTGCCCCTCCCTTTGCTCCACCATTGGCAGACGTGCCTTCAGCCGCCTTGGCCCCACACGCTGCAATAGAGGGGGAAGTAGGCGGTCCTTGTGATGGAGAGGACATGGGGTTGGAAGCTCAATACAGTTTCAATGGGGAAAACCAACTGGGGAGGGAAAGTATGAGGGAGAAATTCAGCAGTCAGGGGAACTCAACAGCCACCCCATCATGGAACATAAGGGGCTTGACTATAAATGGATTCAACAGACAATTAAATGTGTCTATGGAGAGAGAAGGAATTCATGGATACGGTGAGTAGGTGGCGTCCAGATCAACCAAGAAGGGGTGGACTTGTTTGGCCTAATGGCCTCTGGCTGTTGCTAACATTTCCTGTATCACTGCACACTGCTCTCAATAGACACGTTAACAGTTCTTTTTATCCTCACACATTTCATTCTGTTCAATTGTCCCCTCGCTGTTTTCTTTCAACAACAACAACTTGCATTTATATAGCGCCTTCAACACAGAAAACACCCCAAGACACCACACATAGGCGTAGCGAACAAAATGGACGGCGAGCCAAAGAGGGAGAGATTAGGAGGGGTGACCAAACACTTGGTCAAGAGTGGGTTTTAAGGAGGGTTTTAAAGGAGGAGAGGGAGGTGGAAAGGGGTTTAGGTGATTCCAGAGCAGCAGGCATGGCCGTGAATGGGGGTGGGGCACGGGGAGGGGGGGGGGGGGGGATGCACAAGAGGCCAGAGTCAGAGGAACGGAAAATTCGGGGGTGGGGGGTGGTGGAGGCTTGTAAGGCTGGAGGAGGTTATGGAGATGGGGGGGGGGGGGGAAACGGAGATCACGACGGAATTTAAACATTAAAATGAAAGCTTTAAATATGAGACGTTGGGGGACTGGGAGCCACTGTAGGTCAGCGAGGGCAGGGGTGATGGCGAGCAGGGCATGGTGTGGGATAGGATAATGGCAGCAGAGTTTCGGATGAGCTGAAGTTTACAGTGGGTGGAGGATGGGAGGCCGGCCGGGAAAGCGTGGGAATGGTCAAGTCTGGAGGTGACAAAGTCATGAATGAGGGATTCAGCCGCAGATGGGCTGAGGTAAGTGTAGAAGACGAGCGATGTTATGGAGGTGGAAGTAGACGGTCTTTGTAATGGTGAGGAAACTCGGCTCAGGACCGAACAGGACGCCAAGGTTGCCAACAGTTTGGTTTGGCCTGAGACAGTGGCCGGAGAAAGTGATCCCTCAAGTGAGCCCCTTTACTGGAATAATGACCAGCCCCAAATTTCTTCACTAAAGAGGTGATATGTTTATAGGGTGAGATGATGTAAGGTAGGAGGAAGCTTGTGTGGAACATAGACCAGTTAGGCCGAATGGCCTGTTTCTGTGCTGTAAATTCGATGTAATTCGATGTAAAGAGTTATAAATGTTTGGGGCAATCTGCCAGGCAACAGAAAGTACTGGGTTGTTTAAAATAAGGTTGGATGCTAAGATGCCATTGATGTGGTGGGCAATGAATCATCTCGAGAAAAAAACAGAGACACACGCAATTCATTGTATTATAGTAGGTACAGCTCAGGAGGAGGCTATTCGGCCCATCATGCTAGATGAAATCTTCCAGTGGTTTGCATTTTTAGAAATTTCCAGACAGCCTTCTCAAAAATCGTACTGTGTGGTAAAACCCAATGCGGAACAACAACAGAATTTTGTTTCTATTTTTGAGAGGCCTCAACAAGAAGACAGAGGACATGACGCAATGGCTTTGAAAAGGCTCTGTGCAGGAACTCCCTGACCTGTGAAGTCTTGTTGTTGTATTCAATCACAAGGTTCTGGTTGAACTCCAGTTTCCGTTGCCTGATCTCAGACTGATTGTCCTGGAAGCTGAGTAACTCCAGGGTAGTGCAGAATGCCACGGTGACCTGCAAAGATGTAGCAGGAAACATTAGCCATCTACAGTACTGAGCGCCCGTTACCGTATTAGAGCACTGCTGTGAAACCAGCATTCAAAGTATATCTATTACATAGCAATTCACATCAAAGAAAGAAAAAACTTACAATTATACAGCACATTTCACAACTTCAGGACGCCCCGAAGCTCTTTACAGCCAATGAAATACTTTTGAAGTGTAGTCAGTGTTGTAATGTAGGAAATGCGGCAGCCAATCTGCGCACAGCAAGGTCCCACAAACAGCAATGTGATAATGACCAATCTGTTTTTAGTGATGTTGGTTGAGGTTAAATATTGGCCAGGACACCGGGGAGAACTCCCCTGCTCTTCTTCGAATAGTGCCATGGGATCTTTTACGTCCACCTGAGAGGGTAGACGGGTTTAACGTCTCGACCGAAAGGTGGTACCTCTGACAGGGCAGCACTCCCTCAGTACTGAACTGGAGTGTCAGTCTGGATTATGTGCACGAGTCTCTGCAGTGGGACTTGAACCCACGACCTTCTGACTCAGAGGCGAGGGTGCTACCAACTGAGGTAAGACTGAGAACATTAAGGCCACACTGAAAGCAAAAACAAAATCAGTTTGAGTTGGGATACAACCAGTCAGTTAATAATTATTATTCCTGGGAGGAAGAGGTCAGGTTGGGGTTCTACAGAGAGAAAAAAAGAGACAGAAAGGAAAAGTAATAAAAAAAATTAAAATGTAACATTTTTGAAATCTCCGAAAACAATTCACATTCTGAAGGAATGAGACTTATAATTGTTCACTTTCTAAGCAAGAGAAGTTGACTGGCAGTCATTAACAATTATCCTGTCATTAAAACGGTATTTACTAGACTTAACTTTCTGTGGCGTGTTTAATGGGCAATTAATGTGTAGATAACATAATACAGTTTAAGATAAAGATTGAGAAGAACATAAGTAAGACAAAGATCAAAGTAATATCTTGGAAGAAAAGCTGATTTTGAGGGGCTGAGAATGGAACTAGGAAAAATAAACTGGAACCGTTTACTGACAAACAAAGCAATAGATCAGCAGTGGGAAACATTTAAAACGGTGATCAATTGAGTCCAGGAGAAATATATCCCACTAAAAAGCAAGAACAAACCAGCCAGTAATGATACACCATGGATGAATAAAGAAATACGGGCAAAATTGAAACTAGAGAAAAAGGCACACACCAAGTACACGGATAACAAAGGAGAGGATGATAAAAGGGAATATGAAAAGGATAGGAAAAAAGTCAGAAAAAAAATTAGGAAGGCAAAGAGAAACTATGAAATTAAATAATCAAGGAATATCAAATAAAAAGTAAAGTATTTAACAGACACATAAACAGACACATTAATTTGTCTACCTTATTACAAATGACAAGTTCAGTGAGTGGGCAAATACATGGCAGATGCAGTATAATGTGGATAAATGTGAAGTTATCCACTTCGGAAGGAAAAACAGAAAAACAGAGTATTATTTAACTGGTGATAGATTGGGAAATGTTGATATACAAAGGGACCTGGGTGTCCTTGTACACCAGTCACTGAAAGTAAACATGCAGGTGCAGCAAGCAGTTAGGAAGGCAAATGGTATGTTGGTCTTCATTGCAAGAGGATTTGAGTACAGGAGCAAGGATGTCTTACTGCAGTTATACAGGGCCTTGGTGAGACCACACCTGGAGTACTGTGTGCAGTTTTGGTCTCCTTACTTAAGAAAGGATATACTTGCCATAGAGGGAGTGCAGCGAAGGTTCACCAGACTGATTCCTGGGACGGCAGGACTGTCGTATGAGGAGAGATTGGGTCGACTTGGCCTGTATTCACTCGAGTTTAGAAGAATGAGAGGGGATCTTATTGAAACATAAAATTCTGACAGGGCTAGATGCAGGGGGGATGTTTCCCCTGGCTGGGGGGTCCAGAACAAGGGGTCACTGTCTCAGGATACGGGGTAGGACATTTAGGACTGAGATGAGGAGAAGTTTCTTCACTCAGAGGGTGGTGAACCTGTGGAATTCTCTACCACAGAAGGCTGTGGAGACCAAGTCACTGAATATATTTAAGAAGGAGCTAGGTAGATTTCTAGACACAAAAGGCATCAAGGGGTATGGGGAGAAAGCAGGAATATTGTGTTGAGATAGAGGATCAGCCATGGTCATATTGAATGGCGGAGCAGGCTCGAAGGGCCGAATGGCCTACTCCTGCTCCTATTTTCTATGTATGTTTCTATCAAAAGAAAAATCAGTATAGCGATAGGGCCTCTAAGCGATACACACGATAAACTCACAGGCAATGTCAGCGAAATGGCAGAAATATTAAATAATTACTTTGCTTTAGTATTTACCAGGGGAGACTAATATAAAAACAGAAAATGCTGGAAAAGCTGAGCAGGTCAGGCAGCATCTGTGGTCCTTTCGTCAGAGCCAGACGATGTTAAAGAGCTAAAGTTTTTAAGCAAGTACAGAGCCAGGGAAAGGGGGGCAGGGTTGGGGGGGGGGGTGGGGGAGAACAAAAGGGAAGGTCTCTGATAGGGTGGAGGGCAGGAGTGATTAAATGAAAAAAGGGATGAGGTGCAAGACAAGGAGGGTGGTAATGGGACAAGGTGAGAACCAAAAGATGGGTCTAGAGGAGCTGTAAATAGCAACAGCAGAACCATTATCAGCACCTGCTGTCTGAAAAAATGGGAGCAGTGGTTATAATCTAAAGTTATTGAAATCAGTGTTGAGTCCGGAAGGTTGTAAAGTGCCTAATCGAAAGATGAGATGCTGTTCCTTGAGCTTACATTGAACTTCATTGGAACAGTGTAAGAGGCCGAGGACAGAGTGGGAGTGGGACGGGGAATTAAAATGGGAAGCGACCGGCAGGTCAGGGTCACGCTTGCGGACAGAGCGGAGGTGTTCAGCAAAGCGATCACCCAATCTGCGTTTGGTCTCCCCAGTGTAGAGGAGACCGCACTGTGAGCAGTGAATACAGTGTAGTAAATTGAAAGAAGTACAAGTAAATCACTGTTTCACCTGGAAGGATTGTTTGGGGCCCTGGACGGAGGGAAGGGAGGAGGTGAAGGGGCAGGTGTTGCATCTCCTGCACTCGCACGGGAAGGTGTTGTGGGGAGGAGAGCAGGTGCTGGGGGCGATGGAAGAGTGGACCAGGGTGTCTCGGAGGGAGCAGTCCCTTCGGAATGCTGAAAGGGGAGGGGGGGGATGATGGGTTTGGTGGTGGGATCCCACCGGAGGTGGCAGAAATGGCGGAGGATGATATGTTGATTGTGGAGGCTGGTGGGGTGGAAGGTGAGGACAAGGGGGACCCAATCATGGTTCTGGGATGGAATGGAAGGGGTGAGGGCAGAAGTGCGGGAAATAGGACGGACACGGTCGAGGGCCCTGTCAACTACACCGGAGACTAATATGGTGGGTTGACATTAGAAAAAGAGATCAAAAAAGATGTAAAGACATTTAAGATAAAAAGGAGGGAGATAATTGATAAACTAATCAAACTTAGAGAGGATAAAACCCCTGGTCCGGATGGATTGCATCCACTAAAAGAAGTTAGGGAGGTGATAGCAGAGGCATCATTACATATATAAAAATTCATTAGAAAAGGGAATAGTGCCAGAGGACTGGTGGACAGCTAATGTGATTCTTATATTTAAAAAGGGAGATAGAACAAGTCCAGGGAACTAAAGACCAGTTAGCTTAACATCGGTGGTAGGAAAGATAATAGAATCCTTACTCAAAGATGTAATAGAAAAACATCTAGAAACCGAAAATATAATAAAGAATAGTCAGCATGGATTTCAAAAGGGAAGGTCATGCTTGACCAACCTTACTGAATTCTTTGAAAAAATAACAGAAAGAGTAGACAAGGGCAATGCAGTAGATGTAATATATTTGGATTTCCAAAAGGCCTTCAATAAGGTACCGCATAGTAGACTCAAGACTAAGGTCAGAGCATGTGGAGTCAGGGGATAAGTAGCAGAATGGATAGCAAGCTGGCTACAAAACAGAAAATAGACAGTAGGAGTTAAAGGTAGTTACACAGACTGGCAAAAGGTGGGAAGTGGTGTTCCACAAGGATCAGTGCTGGGACCACTGTTGTTCACAATTTACATAAGTGAATTGGACTCGGGAATCGGAAGTACAATTTCAAAATTTGTGGACAACACCAAATTGTTGGGTATTGTTAATACTGAGGAGGACTGTGACAATATACAGGAAGACATTAATAAACATGAAGAACGGGCGTGTAATTGGCAAATGAATTTCAATATAGGTAAGTGTGAGGTGGTACATTTTGGTAGGAATAATAAGGAGGCCACATAATCTTTGGAAAATAAGTGTCTAAACGGGGTAAAACAAGCAAACCAAGCATTGGAGTTCATTTCTAGAGGGATAGAATAGAAAATCAGAGAAGTTATGTTAAACATGTATAGAACCTTGGTTAGACCACACTTGGGAGTACTGTGAACAGTTCTGGTCTCAAACTATTAAAAGGATATAGAAGCACTAGAGAAGGTGCAAAAAAGATTTACTAGGATGATATCAGAAATAAGAGGTTATAGTTATCAGGAAGGATTGTCTAGGCTGGGGCTCTTTTCTCTAGAAAACAGAAGACTGAGGGGTGATCTAATCGAGGTCTTTAAGATTATGAAAGGGTTTGATAGGGTGGACGTAGAGAAGATGTTTCCACTTGCGGGGAGGCCAGAACTAGGGGCCATAAATATACTAACAAATCCCATAGGGAATTCAGGAGAAACTTTTTCACCCAGAATGTGGAACTTGCTACCACAAGGAGTAGTTGAGGCGACTAACATAGATGCATTTAAGGGGAAGCTAGATAAACACACGAGGGAGAAGGGAATAGGAGAATATGTTGATAGGGTTAGATGAAGAAGGGTGGGAGGAAGTTCACGTGGAGCATATTCACCAGCGTGGACCTGTTGGGTGAAATGGCCTCTTTCTGTGCTGTACATTCTTTGTAATGTGTAAATCCAGCAACTTCATGAAAGTCACGGGGAGGTTGAGGGCAAGATGCTGTTTTCGCAAAGCTAGCAAATTGGCCAGCAACTTTTGGCGACTCACAATTCACGGGTTATCTCTTCCTCACCACACGTTGCTGGCTGATTTGCACATTAATGACGGCGAGCGCCGTTCAGACGCCATTATTTTTTTTAGAAAATTCTGGGCCAATGAATAAAAGTGTTCAAAGAAATTGAAACACAATTTTTTTAATGTCCCACTGAATTTTCGCTCAGGTTGTTCGCAGCAGAATCTGGGATTTAATGTTTAATCCCTGGAGACTCTATCTTCCTATAGTGACCGTCTCTCAGCTATTCCATATGCCTCTAGTTCAATCACTCTGTGCTCTTTTATTAATGGCACCCATTGCAATATCCTCTTGTGCAATGATTTTGTTTTTTTCAGTATCTTGGTATACTGGCCAGCGTCTATTCCTCAGTCAACATCACCAAAAACAGATTAACTGGTTATCGCATTGCTGTGGGACCTTGCTGGGTGCAAATTGGCTGCTATGTTTGCCTACAAAACAACAGTGATTCCACTTCAAAAAACAATCCATTGGCTGTAAAGTGTTTTGGGACATCCTGAAAAGAGGAAGGTGCTACATAAATGCAACTTCTTTCTTACGGTACTCTCAGTATTTTGCTGTGTCTCACTAGTTCAATGCATAATTCAACCTGTAAATAAATCTATTCGTTTTATGGCATGGTATTTTCAAAGAAGGCAGGAGAAGGCATCCTACGTGATCTCTGGCGTATCGAATGTCATAAGGAGTGGAAAGTCTTAATCCTGCTTGCACTGATTCACACACACAGCATGTATAAGGGCGCAGGTTTCGGTTCGTAGAAAAACCGTGGCTGGGAACTTCCTCAGAGCTGCTCCCGATCCATTGCCATAACTTCACCGTAAGTGTGGCAGAAACCCCTCTCGTGGGTGTAAACGGGGTTTCTGCTGCACCTCCGGCAAAGTTACAGCAATGGAGCGGGAGGAAATTCCTGGACTAGGATTCTGCTATGAACTTAAGGCAGAAGTACTGGGGAAAAAAGGCTGAACTGTATCACCCTTCAGAGTCCAGTTTGAAGAGAATGTCGTACTCGACCCCCATTCCCCCAGAGCCCAGTTTAGAATGTCGTACTCGACCCCCATTCCCCCAGAGCCCAGTTTAGAATGTTGTACTCGACCCCCATTCCCCCAGAGCCCAGTTTAGAATGTTGTACTCGACCCCCATTCCCCCAGAGCCCAGTTTAGAATGTTGTACATGACCTCCATTCCCCCAGAGCCCAGTTTAGAATGTTGTACATGACCCCCATTCCCCCAGAGCCCAGTTTAGAATGTTGTACTCGACCCCCATTCCCCCAGAGCCCAGTTTAGAATGTCGTACTCGACCCCCATTCCCCCAGAGACCAGTTTAGAATGTCGTACTCGACCCCCATTCCCCCAGAGACCAGTTTAGAATGTCGTACTCGACCCCCATTCCCCCAGAGCCCAGTTCAGAATGTCGTACTCGACCCCCATTCCCCCAGAGCCCAGTTTGGAATGTCGTACTCGACCCCCATTCCCCCAGAGCCCAGTTTGAAGTGAACACTGTACACCCCTCACACTTACATGCATGTGTTTTTGGGGGTGTAACACCAGCATCTTCGTATTCTCCTCACGGTCACTGTTTGAAGATTTCAGGCTGTCTTTGGGATCCACATCCAAGAGACAGAAGGGCCTCTGCAACAAAAACTGGAAGTACAGAGGAGTCTCAGTGGGGTTCATCAGCTTCAAGCCATGCGTCGTCAGGACTTCACTTTGGATCTGGTTGGGGACAAGGGAGAGAAAAGAAAGGTTTTATATAGTTCCTCGATCCGAGAAGGAGAGAATAAGCAGTGTGTGTTATACAGCGACTCCTGCTGGGAGCACGTGGACATGGCGCGAGGGACAGAATCGGGGTTCAGCCGTGATACCCCCCACTTCAAAGGGCCGGCCGACATCCGGGCTGGAATTCCGCAGGGTCTCCCGCTGGGGCGACGGCAGGAGGCTGGCGGAAACCCATGGAATTTCAGCCTCTCGTTGTTTAAGCTCTTGCAGAAAGGATAACCGCCTGGGTGAGGTACAGAAGGAGGCCCTCCACCCGTGGGACTGTACCCCAGCGAGAATCTGGTGCCTTCTGGAGAGGAAGGAGAAAAAACTGGAGAAAGAAAGGACAAAAAAATAATGGATTTCAGGATGCTTTTAAAAGTAGGGAGAGAAGTAGCAAGGTGAAGGGTTTTAGGGCCAAGATGGTTGAAGGCTCTGCCAGTGATGGTGAAGCAAGGAAGGGGATGAACAGGAGGCCAGAGTCGGAGGACCAACGGATATGCAGCGGGACGTAAGACTGGAGGAGATGGCAGAGACACGGAGGGGCAAGACATTGGAGGAAGTTGTAATTGCGGAAGAGGATTTTGAATTTATGTTGGCAAGGACGGAGTGATGGATGAGCAGGCCCGGATACGGCCACGGGAGTTTATAAAGGGCAGAATGGGGGGGAACGGCATGGGTGGCATTTTAGAAGTAGAGCGTGGAGGTAACAAAAATGTGAGCAAGGAATGGAAGGCCTGTGCTGAGTCAGCTGAACTAAGATCGGACAGCAGTAGCGGGGTGCCACAATATTAACAATGTGTTGGGGAGGGAAAAATTCAGCCAAGGTTCTTGCTCCTCATCACTACCCAGTGACTCCTTTGGAAAGTGCGTGTGTGAATATCATGTGAGGGCACCATCAGCCTCAGCTCTGCTCCCATGGTTAAAAAGGCTGCTGCCTCTCTGTCCAGACTCAGAAGTCAGGAATGGCCCCAACCTAGACCAAGGTGGTGGAGGCCCCGTCAGCACCACTGAACTGTATAGGAGAATTTTTTTTTTAAAAAGGGGGCCTCTTGTCCACAGATCCGAGCAAACGGACTTTTACTCACCTCACCATTCGGTCCATCTGGGATCAAGTCACTTGCAGTTGCGTAAAACAAAAGGTCTTCATCGTCATCGTCCATCTCCACTGTTAACCTGGGCGTAGAAAGCTTAGTGAGTACAGGAACCATCCTTTTGTTTTGTGCAGCCCTTTTTATCATGG
Organism: Heptranchias perlo; assembly: GCF_035084215.1. Taxonomy (NCBI): domain Eukaryota; kingdom Metazoa; phylum Chordata; class Chondrichthyes; order Hexanchiformes; family Hexanchidae; genus Heptranchias; species Heptranchias perlo. Next base: position 161,808,650 of record NC_090326.1, read on the forward strand.
GTGCCCTTCATCTCCTGTGAGTCCCTCGTGTTCCGAGTTCGCCTCACCGTCTGCGCACCCCCTCACCGTCTGCGCACCCCCTCACCGTCTGCGCACCCCCTCACCGTCTGCATATCCATTCACGGTCTGCGCATCCCCTCACCGTTTGCATATCCACTCAGGGTCTGCATATCCACTCACGGTCTGCATATCCGCTCACCGTCTACGTATCCCCTCACAGTCTGCGTATCCGCTCACCGTCTGCGTATCCCCTCACCGTCTGCGTATCCGCTCACCGTCTGCGCACCCCCTCACCGTCTGCGCACCCCCTCACCGTCTGCGCACCCCCTCACCGTCTGCGCACCCCCTCACCGTTTGCATATCCGCTCACCGTCTGCGCACCCCCTCACCGTCTGCTCACCCCCTCACCGTCTGCGTATCCCCTCACCGTCTGCGTATCCGCTCACCGTCTGCGTATCCGCTCACCGTCTGCACATCCCCTCACCGTCTGCGTATCCGCTCACCGTCTGCGTATCCCCTCACCGTCTGCGTATCCGCTCACCGTCTGCGTATTCGCTCACCGTCTGCACATCCCCTCATGGCCTCTACTCCCCTCACGGTCTCCACTCAGCTCACGCTCTGCGCATCCCCTCACGCTCTGCGTATCCCCTCACGCTCTGCGTATCCCCTCACGCTCTGCGTATCCCCTCACGCTCTGCGTATCCCCTCACGCTCTGCGCATCCCCTCATGCTCTGCGTATCCCCTCACGGTTTCCACTCTCCTCACGCTCTGCGCATCCCTCAAGTCCTGTGTAACCTTATTGTCCCATGTACCCCCTCTTGATCTGAGCATTCCTCAACTCCTGTGTACCCCTAGTGTTCTGTGTCCCTGTAGTCTGTGCATACCTTATATTCTACAACGAAAAGGACTGGTGGTAAATTCCAGCACACTGACCTTCTGATTGAAGCTGTATCACTGCGAGGGAGGGAGTCACTGTGTGTCAGACAGGGACTGCACTGGAAGGGAGGAGAAAATTAAGTTGGGGGGGGGGGGGAACTGCACTCCCTAATGGCTCAGTGGGTAAAGGCACCATGTGATATTACTGTGCCATATGGACCATGAAGATTCTTAGTCTGTGTTGACTTTACTGATCTCAACAGGACATGAAAGGAGGTGTTACAATTGATTTAAGTGTCCTGGATTAGGAAGGGGAAAGATCAGCCAGGGATCCTGCTCCTGTTCACTAACCAGTGACCCTGACTAGAAAGTACACGTATGGGAACATCAGGTGAGTGGTTAGCACTCACACATAAAGAATGGCCACTTCAGCAAGGTCGTGCAGGGGTCTCCTATTGCCTGAGGAATACCTCCGGGGAGGAAAGGGGAGAAAAAAGAGGGGGGGAGGGGGTAGACAACATCAACTTGCATTTATGTGCCGCCTTTAATGCAGTAAAACATCCCAAGGCGCTTCTAAGGAGCATTAACAGAAAGAATTTGACACCATACGGAGATATTAGGATAGGCTTGGGCAAAGAGGTAGGTTTTAAGGAGTGTGATAAAGGAAGAGAGATAGGTAGAGTGGTTAGGGAGGGAATTCCAGAGCTTAAGGCGTAGGCAGCAGAAGGCACGGCCACCAATGGTGGAGTGATTAAAATCTATTACACAGAAGAGGCCAGAATTGGAGGAGCGCAGAGATCTCGGTGGGTTGTAGGGCTGGAGGAGGTCACAGAGATAGGGAGGGGGCGAGGCCATGGAGGGATTTGAACACAAGGATGAGAATTTTAAATTCGAGGCGTTGCCGGACCGGGAGCCAACGTAGGTCAGCGAGCACAGGGGTGATGGGTGAACGGGGCTTGGTGCGAGTCAGGATACTGGCGGCAGAGTTTTGGATGAGCTGAAGTTTACAGGGAGTGGAAGATGGGAGTCCGGCCAGGAGACAGGCTGAAACTTGTCCACAGGCTGTTCTCATACACCTCCTCTGAAGCATACTCAGCATGCTGCCCTTTCACCTACTGATGCTTCATGGTGCAGGGAGACCCAAAAAGTAATAGAGGAGAAAGAAGTTGGAAAAAAGCCACAGTATTGTACTCACAAAGCAGGCTTCACAACCGCCTGGAAGTCTAGACGTAAAGGTTCTGTATCATATCCTTGGGCTCGACTCACCTTCCCAGGCACCCCAAGCGCCATCTGGGGACAATGCACAAGAAATAAGGGATGGCTATGTGACCTTCTGTGTTAGGCCCTGAATAAAACACCATAAGAAACCCCCGGTCCCCCACAGTTGAGGTCAAAGATCAGCCATGATCTGATTGAATGGCGGAGCAGACTCGAGGGGCCGTATGGCCTACTCCTGCTCCTATTTCTTATGTTCACACAGTGAATTCTGGAACTGGGGCCATACCTTCAGCGAGAGGCAGCCAGGCACTTCCCAATAGGGGTGATCACCCTGCCTCACTCAGTCACACCTACATTGTAGGTCTGGTTCTAATGGAATCAAGCTCACCGCCTGGTCAGAGCACTGGCATTACAAGAGCTCGAGAGGCTTCGGACTGGCCTTGTGCCCAAGACACCAGGTATTGTAACAATTGGCGAACGTTTCATCAGAACACCCTGGGCCACTTTGCTGATGGGCGACTGGGCAAAAGCACGGCCCAGTATCGTACTGAGCCACATGGACCAGAATGCTGCAAGTTCAATTCTGGGTTAATCCCCTGTTGGCTGACCTCAGCTGGCCTGCAGTAAGGGTACTACAAATGGCCTCAGTGCCCTGGGTTAGGTAGAGGGAAAATAATCAGCCAGGGTTCCCACTCCTGGCAGCTTTCCAGTCAACCCTCTCTGCTGTAAAGTGGTGAAAACAGGTTCAGGCGCAGTTGTGATTCCCTCTACAGTTGAATATCCTCACTGTCGAGGCCCGTAGTTGGAAGAATGTTTATTGGAAGTGATGTACATGGAATTAGCAGCACAGAAACAGGCCATTCGGCCCAACTGGTCTATGCCGATGTTAATGCTCCACACGAGCCTCCTCCCACCCTACCTCATCTAATCCTATCAGTGTAATGCATTGGATCCCCAGCCCCTCCAAAGCATGAGGCACAACGCAGCAGCAGGGCATGGATTTCTGTGCATAGTCCACATCACTTAATTCCTTCTAGCAGCCTGTGGCATTGAGGGGGGTGGGATGGGGGGAAAGAATATACAAATTTATAAAGGCATGCAAGATGCTACAAGTCCCCCACAGCGGAATCTCACAAATAGACACTCGGGTAAATCTACAGATCCCGCACCCTAGCGGAGACCTGTGCTCAGTGGGAGTGTGGTTTGGAGATAGGGTCACCACACTGTAGCCACAGTTCTCCGACCTGCGCTCCCTTTGATCATAGCACCCTGCTGGGAAATACATAGAAGTTACATTGCATAGAAATTAAAGCACAGAAACAGGCCATTCGGCCCAAATGGTCTATGACAGTATTTATGCTCCACATGAGCCTCCTCCCTCCCTACTTCAGCTAACCCTATCAACATATCTTTCTATTCCTTTCTCCTTCACGTACTTATCTAGTTTCCCCTTAAATCCATCCCTCTCCGTGGCCACAGTCTGAGGCTGAACCAGACCATTCGCAACCTCGGCGTCCTATTTCACCCTGAGATGAGCTTCTGACCACATTTCCTCTCCATCACCAAGACCACCTACTTCCACCTCCGTAACATCGCCCGTCTCTGCCCCTGCCTCAGCTCATCTGCTGCTGAAACCCTCATCCATATCTTTGTTACCTCTCTAGATTTGACTATTCCAATGCTCTCCCGACCGGCCTCCTATTTTCCACCCTCCATAAACTTGAGCTTATCCAAAACTCTGCTGCTCGTATCCTAACTCACACCAAATCCCGTTCACCCATCATCCCACTGTGCTCGCTGACCTACATTGGCTCCCGGTCCAGGAACGCCTCGATTTTAAAATTCTCATCCTTGTTTTCAAATCCCTCCATGGCCTCGCCCCTCCCTATCTCTGTAACCTCCTCCAGCCCTATAACCCTCCGAGATCTCTGCTCTCTTCCAATTCTTGCCTCTTGCGCATCCCCGATTTTAATCGCTCCACCTTTGGCGGCCGTGCCTTCAGCTGCCTGGGCCCTAAGCTCTGGAATTCCCTCCCTGAACCTCTCCGCTTCTCTACTTCTCTCTCTCCTCCTTTAAGAAGCTCCTCAAAACCTACCTCTTTGACCTGTCCTAATATCTCCTTATGTGGCTCGTTGTCAAATTTTGTTTGATAATCACTCCTGTGAAGCGCCTTGGGAAGTTTTACTACATTAAAGGAGCTATATAAATACAAGTTGTTGTTATGCTAGTCGCCTCAACTGCTCCATGAGGTAGTGAGTTCCACATTCTAACCATTCTCTGAGTAAAGAGGTTTCTCCTGAATTCTTTATAGGATTTATTAGTGACTACCTTATATTTATGACCCCTGGTTTTGAACTCCTCCACAAGCAGAAACATCTTCTCTAGGTCTACCCTATCAAGCCCCTCCATAATTTTAAAGACCTCTATCAGGTCACCCCTTAGCCTTCTCTTTTCTAGAGAAAAGAGCCCCAGCGGAAACAGGCCAAATGCTCCAACCAGCCCGTGTTGGTGTTTACCCTCCACACGAGCAAATAGTCCTGATCACATTTACCCACCCTGTTCCCATATCCATTCATCCCCTTTTTCGGGATGGGTAAATTTACCTGAGCAATAATCTATACGGCCGACTCCCTGTTCATTTGAAAGAGAAAACACAGGTTAAAATTTTGGGTGGAGTCTTTCATAAGAACAAGAAAATCCAGAGAGTGAAAGGCCCATTTGGCCATCAAGTTCAGTCCATCAAAAGTCCATGGACGGTTTATTCAATCATGGACTTTCCTCCCACACCAAACGTTGATCCCCTACTTTAAGGAACACTAACTTGACCTCTCCTGAAAAAAAAAATCAGAGTGCTGTTCAAATCCCGACAATCCTCAATCCTCCTTCTCAACAGATATCAATCCAGCTCCTTCTTAAGGGTGCCAACTCACCCTAAATCAACTTTCTTCTCTGGGTGCCTGTTCCACATACCTGCTATCCTGGAGCAAGCCTTTAGCTTAGTGGTAGCATTCCCGCTTTGGAGTCAAAAGGTGCAGGGTTTGAACCCCACTCCAGACAGTCCCGGTGAGTGGAGACTGGAGCTCCAGCTCTGAATTCTGAGTTGGCATCCAGCGGGATACTCGTGTCCGGTGGGATTGAGTGGCCCCCTCCCCTCCTCATCATATGGATTGTAGGAGCCCATAAAACGCTCCCCTCGTATAGGACTAACCCTCCTATCAGTTGGTATAAAGATGGTTATGACCACGGAAGGACGGTTCACAAAGCAGCCTGTCAGACTGTTAATCAGCCTGCGAACCCTTCCACTAATTTACACTCTCCAAGAGAAGTGTGAAGATACAAAAACAATAACAACCCAACCTTGTCAGTCTGTGAATGTTTCCACAACTTCACACACTGCTCTCCAAGGGAAGAGAGTGATGCTGTAACAACAACCTGCTAATCCATGGGAAGAAAAGATTTCCTAATCGTGATGTTGCTCGAAGTTTGTGAACTTTGAGCTTTTAATGAAGGGTGCCAACCAAAACATTCAGGTACAGCACAGAAGAAGGCCATCGTGCCCCTGCTGGCTCCTTGAAAGAGCTGTCCAATTAGGCCCATTCCCCTGCTCTTTCCACTTAGCCCTGCAATTTTTTTTCCCTTCAAATATTCATCCAATTCCCTTTTGAAAGTTACAATTGAATCTGCTTCCACCACCCTTTCAGGCAGTGCATTCCAGATCATTACAACTCTGCGTAAAAAAATGCTTCCTCTTGTCGCCTCTGGCTCTTTTGCCGATCACCTTAAATCTGTGTCCTCTGGTTACCGACCCTTCTGCCACTGGAAACAGTTTCTCCTTATTTACATTGTCAAAACCATTCATGATTTTGAACACCTCTATCAAATCTCCTCTTAACCTTCTCTGTTCTAAGGAGAACAACCCCAGCTTCTCCAAACTCTCCACATAACTGAAGTCCCTCATCCCTGGTATCTTTCTAGTAAATCTCTTCTGCATCCTCTCTAAGGCCTTGACATCCTTCTTAAAGTGTGGTGCCCAGAATTGAACACAATACTCCAGCTGAGGCCTAACCAGTGTTTCATAAAGGTTTAGCATAACTTCCTTGCTTTTGTACTCTATGCCTCTATTAATAATGCTCAGGATCCCATATGCTTTTTTAACAGCCTTTTCAACTTGTCCTGCCACCTTCAAAGATTTGTGTACATACACCCTCAGGTCTCTCTGTTCCTGCACCCCCTTTAAAATTATACCATTTAGTTTATATTGCCTCTCCTCATTCTTCCTACCAAAATGCATCACTTCACACTTCTCTGCATTAAATTTCATCTGCCATGTGTCTGCCCGTTTCACCAGTCTGTCAATGTGTCCTTTTTTTTAATTCATTCATGGGATGTGGGCGTCGCTGGCAAGGTCAACATTTATTGCCCATCCCTGATTGCACTTGAGAAGGTGGTGGTGAGCTGCCTTCTTGAAACGCTGCAGTCCATGTGGTGAAGGTTCTCCCACAGTGCTGTGCGGTCAGGAGTTCCAGGATTTTGACCCAGCGAAGATGAAGGAACAGCGATATATTTCCATGGTGTGTGACTTGGAGGGGAATGTGCAGGTGGTGTTGTTCCCATGCGCCTGCTGCCCTTTTCCTTCTAGGTGGTAGAGGTCGTGGATTTGGGAGGTGCTGTTGAAGAAGCCTTGGCGAGTTGCTGCAGTGCATCTTGTAGATGGTACACACTGCAGCCATGGTGTGCTGATGGTGAAGGGAGTGAATGTTTAGGGTGGCGGATGAGGTGTCAATCAAGTGGGCTGTTTTGTCCTGGATGGTGTCGTGCTTCTTGAATGTTGTTGGAGCTGCACTCATCCAGGCAAATGGAAAGTATTCCATCACATTCCTGACTTGTGCCTTGTGGATGGTGGAAAGGCTCTGGGGAGTCAGGAGGTGAGTCACTCACTGCAGAATACCCAGTTTCTGACCTGCTCTTGTAGCCACAGTATTTATTTGGCTGGTCCAGTTAGGCTTCTGATCAATGGTGACCTCCAGGATGTTGATGGTGGGGGATTTGCGATGGTAATGCCGTTGAATGTCAAGGAAAGGTGATTAGATTTTCTCTTGTTGGAGATGGTCATTGCCTGGCACTTGTCTGGCACAAAGTCTCTTACCATCCTCCAAACTGTTTATTACATTTCCGAGTTTCGTGTCATCTGCTTTGAAATAAACTTTGAAATTATACCCAAGTCCAGGTTATTAATATATATCAAGAAGAGCAGTGGTCCTATTACTGACCCCTGGAGAACACCATTGCATACTTCCCTCCAGTCTGAAAAACAACCGTTCACCACTACTCTCTGCTTTCTGTCCCTTAGCCAATTTTGTATTCATGCTGCCACTGTCTCTTTAATCCCATGGGCTTTAATTTTGTAACCAAGTCTATTATATGATACTTTATGAAATGCCTTTTGCAAGTCCATATACACAACATCAACCGCACTACCCTCATCAACCCTCTCCGATACTTCATCAACAAACTCAATCAAGTTAGTCAAGCACAATTTGTCTTTAACAAATCCGTGCTGACTTTCATTTATTAGCCCATACGCTTCCAAGTGCCAATTAATTTTGTCCCAGATTTTTGTCTCTAAAAATTTCCCCCCACCAACGTTAGGCTGACTGGCCTGTAATTGCCGGGTTTATCCCTCTCACCTTTTTTGAACAGGGGTGTGACATTTGCAATCCTCCAGTCCTCTGGCACCATCCACATATCCAAGGAGCATTGGAAGATTGTGGCCAGAGCCTCTGCAATTTCCACCATTACTTCCCTCAGTGACCTAGGATGCATCCTATCCGGACCGGGTGACTTTTCTACTTTGAGTACTGCCAATCTTTTAAGTACCTCCTCTTTATCTATTTTCATCCTAACCAATATTGCTACTACCTCCTCCTTTACTACATTGGCAGCATCCTCTTCCCTGGTGAAGACCGTTGTGAAGTATTCATTTAGTGCCTCAGCCTTGCCCTCTGCCTCCACAAGAAGATCTCCTTTTTAGTCCCTAATCGGTCCCACGCTTCCTTTGACAACCTGTTTACTATTTATATGTTTATTAAAGACTTTTCTGTTCCCTTTTATGTTAGCTGTTAATCTATTCTCATACTCTCGCTTTGCCCCTCTTACTCCATTTTTTAGATCTCCTCTGTACTTTCTATATTCACCCTGGTTCTCTACTGTATTATGAACCTTACATTCGTCATAAGCCTCCTTTTCTGTTTCATTTTAATCTCTATACTTTTAGTCATCGAGGGAGCTGTAGCTTTGGATGCCCTTCCTTTCCCCCTTGTAGGAATGTGTCGACTCTGTACCCGAACCAATTCTTCCTCAAAGGCGTCCCATTGTTCAATTATAGGGAATTACAGACCAGTTAGCCTAACATCAGTAGTGGGGAAAATGCTAAGAGACTATTATAAAAGATGTGATAACAGAACACTTGGAGCGCATTAACGGGATTGGACAAAGTCAGCATGGATTTATGAAAGGGAAATCATGCTTAACAAATCTACTGGAGTTTTTTGAGGATGTAACTAGTAGAATAGATAGGGGAGAACCAGTGGATGTGGTGTATTTGGATTTTCAGAAGGCTTTTGATAAGGTGCCATACAAGAGGTTAGTGTGCAAAATTAAAGCACATGGGATTGGGGGGAATATACTGGCATGGATTGAGAACTGGTTGACAGACAGGAAACAGAGAGTAGGAATAAACGGGTCTTTTTCCGGGTGGCAGGCAGTGATTAGTGGGGTACCGCTGGGATCAGTGCTTGGGCCCCAGCTATTCACAATATATATCAATGATTTGGATGAGGGAACTAAATGGAACATTTCTAAGTTTGCAGACAAAGCTGGGATGGAATGTGAGCTGTGAGGAGGATGCAAAGAGGCTCCAATGTGATTTAGACAAGTTGGGTGATTGGGCAAGAACATGGCAGATGCAGTATAACGTGGATAAATGTGAGGTTATCCACTTTGGTTGTAAAAACAGAAAGGAAGATTATTATCTGAATGGTGATAGATTGGGAAAAGGGGAGGTGCAACGAAACCTGGGTGTCCTTGTACACCAGTCGCTGAAAGCGAGCATTCAGGTGCAGCAAGCAGTTGGGAAGGCGAATGGTATGTTGCAAGAGGATTTGAGTACAGGAACAGGGATGTCTTACTGCAGTTATACAGGGCCTTGGTGAGACCACATCTGGACTATTGTGTGCAGTTTTGGTCTCCTTATCTGAGGAAGGATGTCCTTGCCATGGAGGGAGCGCAACAAAGGTTTACCAGACTGATTTCTGGGATGGCAGGACTGATGTATAAGGAGAGATTGGGTCGACTAGGCCTGTATTCACTAGAGTTTAGAAGAATGAGAGGTGATCTCATCGAAACATATAAAATTCTAACAGGACTAGACAGACTAGATGCAGGGGGGATGTTCCCGATGGCTGTGGAGTCCCGAACCTGCACGTTCCCCTCCAAGTCACACACCATTCCGACTTGGAAATATATCGCCGTTCCTTCATCGTCGCTGGGTCAAAATCCTGGAACTCCCTTCCTAACAGCACAGTGGGAGAACCGTCACCACACGGACTGCAGCGGTTCAAGAAGGCGGCTCACCACCACCTTCTCAAGGGCAATTAGGGATGGGCAATAAATGCCGGCCTCGCCAGCGACGCCCACATCCCATGATCGAACAAAAAAAAAAGAACCAGGGGTCACAGTTTCAGGATACGGGGTATGCCATTTAGAACCGAGATGAGGAGAAATTTCTTCACTCAGAAGGTGGTGAACCTGTGGAATTCTCTACCACAGAAGGCAGTGGAGGCCAAGTCATTAGATGTATTCAAGAAGGAGATAGATATATTTCTTAATGCTAAAGGGATCAAGGGATATGGGGGAAAAAGCAGGAACAGGGTACTGAGTTAGACGATCAGCCATGATCATTTTGAATGGCGGAGCAGGCCCGAAGGGCTGAATGGCCTACTCTTGCTCCTATTTTCTATGTTTCTATGTTTTTACTGTTTTGCCTACCAATTTTTGATTCCAATCCACCTGGGCAAGATCCCTTTTTAACTCACTGAAATTTGCCCTCCTCCAGTTCACATTTGATTGTTCCTTGTCCTTTTCCATAACTATTCTAAACCTAATGATATTATGATCACTGTTCCCCAAATGCTCCCCCACTGAAACATGCTCCACCTGCCCCACTTCATTGTGCAGAACTAGATCCAGCACCGTTTCCTTCCTGGTTGGGCTGGAAACACACTATTCCCGAAAGTTCTCTTGTTTTGTCAGGTGTCGACAGACCTGCTGTGGAGTTCCAACGTATATAGTTTTGGGATTGTAGTCTTATTAAGAGCAGACACAGGCCTTGGAATTACGCTGGCAGGATATAACCCTACAAATGCTCAACTCGCCATTAATTATTTTGGAAGTGTTAAGCCACTTATGTTAAACGGACAAAAATTTGTTAAGATGGTGAAGAAAGGAATTTCACGTTAAACATGGGGAAGCTGATATTCGCACAGAGGAACTTCAGGGCTCCGTTATTCTCTGCGATTATTAGCATATCAACTTTTTCCGCTATTTTAAAGGAGATGGTACATCACCTGATCATCTAGACTGAGAAATCCGAAGGCAAAGCCCTCACACTCTACTTTTGTTGCCACTCCAGTCAGTGTGAGAGGGGTGAAGGAGACGTTGATGGTGACAAAGCAGCCAGTGGGGACCACCTGGGAATCCAAGAGAATAAAAAAAAACAATTAGTGAAACAGTAAAAGACACAGACGACACACTGGATCAACAACAGTACTGATACATGGGTGTTTTAGGGAGCTGATATGCACTGAGTGAAAGGCAGATACTTCTCCGTAGGAAGGGAGGTAGGGAAGTGTCTGGGGCCAGTGGTCACTGGGGTGTTCAGGTGGTTCTAGCAGCTGACTCGAAGTTGAAGAGAGCATTGGTAAAAGAAAAGAAAGACTTGCATTTATATAGCACCTTTCACAACCTCAGGATGTCCAAAAGCCAACTTACAGCCAATGAAGTGCTATTGAAATGTAATCACTGTTGTAATGTAGGAAATGCAGCAGCCAATTTGCACACAGCAAGGTCCCACAAGCAGCAATGTGATAATGACCAGATGATCTGTTTTTAGTGATGTTGGTTGAGGGATAGATATTGGCCAGGACACTGGGGAGAACTCCTCTGCTCTTCTTCAAATTAGTGCCGTGGAATCTTTTACAGCCACCTGAGAGGGCAGACCGGACCTTGGTTTTACATCTCAAGACAGCACCTCTGACAGTGCAGCACTCCCTCAGTATTGCACTGGAGCGTCAGCCTAGATTTCATGCTCAAGTCTCTGGAGTTAGACTTGAACCCACAACCTTCTGACTCAGAGGCAAGAGTGCTACCGACTGAGCCACGGCTAACACCATGTCCCAACTGTTGGCATGATCCGTTCATGTTAACGCGGGAGAGACTTAAGGTGTGGGATGCAATGTATTCAATGGAGCATTCAGCATTTTCTTGTCCCCACACACTCTGGCCGATCAGAAGCAATGGTCATCGGTAAGCACTTTGTGGAATTTATGTTAGGATGTCGGCCGCACATTTCTGGGGTCCTACTATCTCAAGTCTCTCCTCGTAACTATAGTTTCCCATCCATGGCATAATCCCGTTGAATCTATGCTGTATACGCTCTATGACTTTAATGTCTTTTCTATAATGGGATGTCCAAAACTGCACACAGTACTACAGCCTTAACAATGTTTTGTACAAATTTATCATTACTTCTTTACTCTTATACTTTATGCATCGATTTTAAAAACCCAAAATACTGTTGGACTTTTTTATGGCTTTATCTATCTGCACTTGCACCTTCAAATTATGTATCTGAACCCCTGGGTCTCTCTGTACATCCACACCCTTCAGTATCTTTCCATTTAGTGTATGTTCCCATTCCTTGTTTCTCCTACCAAAATGTACTAGCTTACGCTTATGCACATAAAATTTCATCTGCCAGCTGTTTGCCCGTTCTGCTAACCTCTCTACATCTTCCGGAAGTCTTTTACAGTCCCTCTCACTGTTTGTCAAACCTCCTACTTTTGTGTCGTTACAAAAATCAATTTCAAAATGTGCTCCCTATAATAAAGTCCAAATCATATGTATATATCGAGAACAAAAGTGTACCCAGCACTGACTCTGGGTACACCACTTCCAACCCTTCTGCAACCTAACTCTTTGTGTCCTGTCTGTCAACCAACTTTTTATCCGTGTAGCTGCATTTCCTCTTGTACCAGATGTCTGAATTTTGTAACAAACCTCTGGAGAGGTGCCTTACTGAATTGCCCTCTGAAAATCCCATATACACTACACCTGCTGCACTCCCTCTGTCTACACCATTAGTCACCGCTTCAAAGAACTCTGTTAAATTTGTCAAAAATGACTTTCCTTTAACAATTCTGCACTGGCTGTCACTGACTGACTTGAGCATTTCTAAATGGTCACAAATTTTATCTCAAATTATGGATTCAAAAGCCCTGGTTTTAACAGAGTGGGGTGGGTTCGGGTCGGATGACCAGTTTACACCCTGCCAGACATCACCGTCCACGGGCGGGGTGTAAAACGGCCGCCTGCTCCGTTCCCGCCGGGTGAGTTAGGTTAAAATCGGGCTGATACTAGACCAACTGGCTTATCGTTACCCAGTTTATCCTTCTCTCCCTTCTTGAATAAGGAGAACATTACATCGGTCACTTTCCAGTCCAAAAGAACAATTGGCATATTTAAGGAACGATGACAAATTGTGGCCACAGCCCTCTGCTATCTCCCCTCTGACTTCTTTCGACAGCCTAGGGTGCGTGCCGTCAGGGCCGGTGACTCATGGAGTTCTATTAACTGATTTTCAGAGCCGATTCCTTTTCTAGAGTAATCTGTAACAATTGTTCCCTTTCCTCCTCTAGAACACCTGCATTCTCACTTCCGGTATCATTTGTCTCCATGATTGATGTAGGGAATTCTGAGGGGAGGGGGAGGGGAGTCGACACCGGTTTTGCCCCCCTCCAGTGCACTCCGTTGCTGTCTTCGACGGGTTCCACTGACAATTACTTACTTACAAACTCCACTTGCCCCAATAGCACCTACCGTCTGTCTCGGGGTCACATAGTACGGATAGTCTGCCGCAATTCCCTCATGAATCCGTAGTGTCACAGGAATTAGAACGTTCGTTAACAACTCCTCTTCTTCTTCCTCCTCTGGCTCCTCTTCTTCCTCTTCCAGGTCCTAAAGATTATAACAATTTAAAAAAAGGAAACCATTGTTTTATTTTCTGAATACCAAAGCGTTCTTTTATTTTTGTGAATTGCTGTGAGAAGTCATGCAATGTAACACTTTTGGCATATTTTTGCACCCAGTGTCAGAATCAAGCATTCCCAGGTCAGGTATAGATAAGTACAAATGGGCTTAGTTTCAAAGTAAAATCCCTTCTACTGTAACCCAACAATTAAACCCCATTTAGGAACAGGAAAGGGTCATTAGGCCAAACCCGAGATAAACCCAGGACTGAAACTAAACCATGCTACATTTAAGAACATAAGAAATAGGAGCAGGAGTAGGCCAATCGGCCCCTCGAGCCTGCTCCGCCATTCAATAAGATCATGGCTGACCTGATCCTAACCTCAAATTTAAATTCATGTCCAATTTCCTGCCTGCTACCCGTAACCCCTAATTCCCTTTACTTCTAGGAAATTGTCTATTTCTGTTTTAAATTGATTTAATGATGTAGCTTCCTGGGGCAGCAAATTCCACAGACCTACTACCCTCTGAGTGAAGAAGTTTCTCCTCATCTCAGTTTTGAAAGAGCAGCCCCTTATTCTAAGATTATGCCCCCTAGTTCGAGTTTCACCCATCCTTACCGTATCCACCCGATCAAGCCCCTTCACAATCTTATATGTTTCAATAAGATCGCCTCTCATTCTTCTGAACTCCAATGAGTAGAGTCCCAATCTACTCAACCTCTCCTCATATGTCCACCCCCTCATCCCCAGGATTAACCGATATCACATGGAGTGAATCGAATTGGCTGAAGACTGGCTTCTGTGATGGTGGGGATATTGGGAGGAGGCCGAGATGCATCATCCACTCGACACTTCTGGCTGAAGATGGTTGCAAACGCTTCAGCCTTGTCTTTTGCACTCCGCCATCATTGAGGATGGGGATGTTTACAGAGCCTCCTCCTCCAGTTAATTGTTTTATTGTCCACCACCATTCACGACTGGATGTGGCAGGACTGCAGAGCTTTGATCTGATCCGTTGGTTGTGGAATTGCTTAGCTCTGTCTATAGCATGTTGCTTCCGCTGTTTAGCATGCATGTCGTCCTGAGTTGTAGCTTCACCAGGTTGGCACCTCATTTTTAGGTATGCCTGGTGCTGCTGCTGGCATGCTCTTCTGCACTCCTCATTGAACCAGGCTTGATGGTAATGGGAGAGTGAGGAATATGCCAGGCCATGAGGTTACAGATTGTGCTGGAATACAATTCTGCTGCTGATGGCCCACAGCGACTCATGGATGCCCTGTTTTAGAGCTGCTAGATCTGTTCTGAATCTATCCCATTTAGCACGGTGGTAGTGCCACACAACACGTTGGATGGTGTCCTCAGTGTGAAGACGGGACTTCATCTCCACGAGGACTGTGCGGTGGTCACTCCTACCAATATGGTCATGGACAGATGCATTTGTGACAGGTAGATTGGTGAGGACGAGGTCAAGTAAGTTTTTCCTTCGTGTTGGTTCGCTCACCACCTGCCGCAGGCCCAGTCTGGCAGCTGCGTCCTTCAGGACGCGGCCAGCTCGGTCAGTAGTGGTGCTACCGAGCCATTCTTGGTGATGGACATTGAAGTCCCCCACCCAGAGTACGTTTTGTGCCCTTGCTACCCTCAGTGCTTCTCAACATGGAGGAGGACGGACAGTAGGAGGTTTCCTTGCCCATGTTTGACCTGATGCCATGAGATCTCATGGGGTCCAGAGTCAATGTTGAGGACTCCCAGGGCCACTCCCTCCTGACTGTATATCACTGTACCGCCACCTCTGGTGGGTCTGTCCTGCCGGTGGGACAGAACATACCCAGGGATGGTGATGGAAGAGTCTGGGACGTTGGCTGTAAGGTATGACTCCTGAGAGTATGGATATGTCAGGCTGTTGCTTGACTAGTCTGTGGGACAGCTCTCCCAATTTTGGCACAAGTCCCCAGATGTTAGTAAGGAGGACCTTGCAGGGTCGACTGGGCTTGGTTTGCCGTTGTCGTGTCCGGGTGGTCTGTCCGGTATTATTCTTATTATGACTTTTCATAGTGAGATTTTTACAACTAAGTGGCTTGCTGGGCCATTTCAGAGGGCAATTAAGAATCAACCACATTGCTGTGGGTCTGGAGTCACATATAGGCCAGACCGGGTAAGGACGGCAGAGTTTCCTTCCCTACAGGACATTAGTGAACCAGATGGGTTTTTACGACAATCCAGTAGTTTCATGGCCGCCATTGCTGATACTAGTATTTTTAATTCCAGATTTTTATTTAATTAATTAATTAATTGAATTTAAATTCACCAGCTGCCATGGTGGGATTTGAACTCATAACTCTGGATTTTAGTCCAGGCCTCTGAATTACTAGTCCAGTAACATAACCACTATGCTACCGTACCCTGTACTGATTACATTGGATTTACGAATGGCTGAATGCCAGGAAAAACAGATTTTAAAAAAAATTAGGTGTTCCTGCATGGTTGGCCTTAGTGAATCCGGTAAGTTTACGCCAGGGTTGCTGCCAGCTGGGATGAGAACCAAACGCTGTGAGCAAGTGGTACCAACACCCTCTTAAACCAACATAAAAGCATCAAACCACCCACTCCAACTCATCCCACTGATCCAATGGTTGAACCCAAGGTAATTAATGCAGGCTAGCAGTCCTCGTTGTGAATAATCATCGTTCTTACACATTCTGTTGTCTGGAGGGCCAAAGAGCTGCTCGCAAGACTGTTAGGAATTGCATCCCAGTCTATCCCGTGATCACTCTCGCTGGGCGGGACGCTGGTTCCGATAATCTCGTTACCACTTTCATCCTTCAGTGGGAACTGCTGCCCGTAAGAGACGACCAGGTCCACCAGCTGCAAGTCGGTCTTCTCTTGGTTGTACGTCTCCCAGTCTAGTCGGATATCTAGGATTTTAAAAAAGCATCTTTAACGTAAAGCGACTTCAGGTCAATTTGTCGCAAATACCTGATTTTTTTATTGAATAAAGTTGACATAGTCGGACGCCAAAATGGCTCGGTGCAGCTCCAGGCCGCTGCACTGTGCGGGTGGTCAGGTGTGGGCTTGTGCCCTCGATCACCCACATGTTGACCTGAGCTGGGGAGGACAGACGATGACACAGAAGGGTTACGTCTTCCGTCCCTCTGAGCAGAGCGACTACAGCAAGCATCTGAGCAGAGGACCCACTTCACCTCTCAGTCACCAAGAGGGCAAGGAGAAAAGTATGGCCCCACCTGCTTGATTGGCCCCACCCGCTTGATGGGCTGTGTATCCCAAGGCAGTGACCCACGGGGTTCTGTTCTGGGATCACTTTTGTTCACCGTGTACATCAATGATTTGGGTGTGGGGCTAAAGGGAGTGGTGTCCAAATTTGGAGACGATATTAAAATAAGAGGCAGAGTAAATAATTCTGAAGACTGAGGATGCTGCCAGGGGATATTGATAAGATGATGGAATGAGCAAAAAAGTGCCAGATGGAATTCAATGTCAATAAATGTCGGGGTGGTACGTCTTGGTTTAAAAACGTGATAATTATACTTTGAATAGGGGAAAGAATCATAGAATCATAGAAGTTTACAACATGGAAACAGGCCCTTCGGCCCAACATGTCCATGTCGCCCAGTTTTTACCACTAAGCTGTCCCAATTTCCTGCACTTGGCCCATATCCCTCTATACCCATCTTACCCATGTAACTGTCCAAATGCTTTTCAAAAGACAAAATTGTACCCGCCTCTACTACTGCCTCTGGCAGCTCGTTCCAGACACTCACCACCCTTTGAGTGAAAAAATTGCCCCTCTGGACCCTTTTGTATCTCTCCCCTCTCACCTTAAATCTATGTCCCCTCGTTATAGACTCCCCTACCTTTGGGAAAAGATTTTGACGATCTACCTTATCTATGCCCCTCATTATTTTATAGACTTCTATAAGATCACCCCTAAACCTCCTAGTTTCCAGGGAAAAAAGTCCCAGTCTATCTAACCTCTCCCTATAAGTCAAACCATCAAGTCCCAGTAGCATCCTAGTAAATCTTTTCTGCACTCTTTCTAGTTTAATAATATCCTTTCTATAATAGGGTGACCAGAACTGTACACAGTATTCCAAGTGTGGCCTTACTAATGTCTTGTACAACTTCAACAAGACATCCCAACTCCTGCATTCAATGTTCTGACCAATGAAACCAAGCATGCCGAATGTCTTCTTCACCACCCTATCCACCTGTGACTCCACTTTCAAGGAGCTATGAACCTGTACTCCTAGATCTCTTTGTTCTATAACTCTCCCCAACGCCCTACCATTAACAGAGTAGGTCCTGGTCTGATTCGATCTACCAAAATGCATCACCTCACATTTATCTAAATTAAACTCCATCTGCCATTCATCGGCCCACTGGCCCAATTTATCAAGATCCCGTTGCAATCCTAGATAACCTTCTTCACTGTCCACAATGCCACCAATCTTGGTGTCATCTGCAAACTTACTAACCATTCCTCCTAAATTCTCATCCAAATCATTAATATAAATAACAAATAACAGCGGACCCAGCACCGATCCCTGAGGCACACCGCTGGTCACAGGCCTCCAGTCTGAAAAACAACCCTCTACAACCACCCTCTGTCTTCTGTCGTCAAGCCAATTTTGTATCCAATTGGCTACCTCACCTTGGATCCCGTGAGATTTAACCTTACGTAACAACCTACCATGCGGTACCTTGTCAAAGGCTTTGCTAAAGTCCATGTAGACCACGTCTACTGCACAGCCCTCATCTATCTTCTTCGTTACCCCTTCAAAAAACTCAATCAAATTCGTGAGACATGATTTTCCTCTCACAAAACCATGCTGACTGTTCCTAATTAGTCCCTGCCTCTCCAAATGCCTGTAGATCCTGTCTCTCAGAATACCCTCTAACAACTTACCCACTACAGATGTCAGGCTCACCGGTCTGTAGTTCCCAGGCTTTTCCCTGCCGCCCTTCTTAAACAAAGGCACAACATTTGCTACCCTCCAATCTTCAGGCACCTCACCTGTAGCTGTCGATGATTCAAATATCTCTGCTAGGGGACCCGCAATTTCCTCCCTAACCTCCCATAACGTCCTGGGATACATTTCATCAGGTCCCGGAGATTTATCTACCTTGATGCGCGTTAAGACTTCCAGCGCCTCCCTCTCTGTAATATGTACACTCCTCAAGACATCACTATTTATTTCCCCAAGTTCCCTAACATCCATGCCTTTCTCAACCGTAAATACCGATGTGAAATATTCATTCAGGATCTCACCCATCTCTTGTGGTTCCGCACATAGATGACCTTGTTGATCCTTAAGAGGCCCTACTCTCTCTCTAGTTACTCTTTTGCCCTTTATGTACTTGTAGAAGCTCTTTGGATTCTCCTTTGCCTTGTCTGCCAAAGCAATCTCACGTCCCCTTTTTGCCCTCCTGATTTCTCTCTTAACTGTACTCCGGCAATCTCTATACTCTTCAAGGGATCCACTTGATCCCAGCTGTCTATGCATGTCATATGCCTCATATGAAGAGCAGAGGGGGTTTGGGGGTCCAAGCTCACAAAACATTAAAAGCAGCATCTCAAGTGGCTAAGGCCGTTATATCAAGCTTTTAGAATAATGGGAAAGAGGAATAAAGGGATATGAGAACAGGACATACATATTGGATGAGGACCACTGCTCATATGCGGGATAAACATCACCATGGAGCTGGTTGGCTGAACAGCCTGTTTCCATTCTGTAATTTACATGTAAACCTGTAACTAACCCATCTACACGCCAGCTTCATTAATTCAGCCATCAACACCTGCCCTTATTAACTCAGCCATCTCTGCACCAACTGAGCCACCTACACCAGGCCTTATTAACTCAGGCATCTCCACACCAACTGAGCCACCTACACCTGCCCTTATTAACTTATGCATCTCCACACCAACTGAGCCACTTACACCTGCCCTTATTAACTCAGCCATCTCCGCACCAACTGAGCCACCTACGCCTGCCCTTATTATCTCAGCCATCTCTGCACCAACTGATCCAAACACCTGGCCTCACCACTAAGCCAGCAGGGGAGCTATAATAAATATCAAATTCCCAAATTTGCTGACGCTTCCATTGATGTTCAACAAGGTCATGGAGCTGACCCTGTGGAGAAAGAAAATGACATATTACAAGACCTACCATAGGGACCTGTATTGATGAGCCGTAGGGAACGGGAGACCGTGTCACCACCAGAGATGTGGGTACCAAATCTGGAAAACAAAGTGTTCTGTCAAGCACTTCTCATGACCATATATTAGCTATCAGATATGTGGTAATAAAACTATGCCATGAGGAAGATGGTCAACTCTTCCTTATTTTACTATCCAAAACCCTGGTGTACTGTGAGCTAAATATTCACATAGAAATATATAGAAACTACAACATGCAATCAGGCCATTCGGCCCAACCAGTCCATGTCAGTGTATACCCTCCATCCAAGCAAATAGTTCTGATCACATTTACCCACAATATTACCATGTCCCTTCATCCCCCTATACAATCTAATCTTAATTGCTGTCATAGTTTCTGCCTCACCACTAACCCTGGAAGTGAATTCCACCTCCTCACAACTCTCTGTATAAAGAAGTTTCTCCCGCCCTCTGTTCTAAATCTCTTACAATTAATCTTGTATCTATGGCCCCTCGTTCTTGACCGCTGAACTACTGGAAACAGTCTGTTTCTATCTGCATTTGGCTACACAGGTCAGAAGGTCTCAGGCTGGATCCCTGGCCTGTGCTGAGTTAGCTGATCTCAGTTGGGGCTGCACTTGGGTGATCTACAATTGGTATTAATTGAGCTTGGGAAGGAAAATCTCGGCCAGGGTTCCTGCTCTTGATTGCCACTCAGTAAGCCTGGCTGGAAAGTGTGTTTGTGAATGTCAGGTGAGGATTGATGCCCTCAAACGATCACCGCCCCCCCAGACCCTGAGATTCCATGGGGTTAGAGGATCATAGAATCGTGGAAATGTATGGCACAGAAGGAACATAGGAACAGGAGTAGGCCATTCAGCCCCTCGTGTCTGCTCCGCCATTTGATAAGATCATGGCTGATCTGTGATCTAACTCCATATACCTGCCTTTGGCCCATATCCCTTAATAGCTTTGGTTGCCAAAAAGCTATCTATCTCACATTTAAATTTAGCAATTGAGCTAGTATCAATTGCCATTCGCGGAAGAGAGTTCCAAACTTCTACCACCCTTTGTGTGTAGAAATGTTTTCTAATATCGCTCCTGAAAGGTCTGGCTCTAATTTTTAGACTGTGCCTCCTACTCCTAAAATCCCCAACCAGTGGAAATAGTTTCTCTCTATCCACCCTATCTGTTCCCCTTAATATCTTATAAACTTCGATCAGATCACCCCTTAACCTTCTAAACTCGAGAGAATACAACCCCAATTTGTGTAATCTCTCCTCGTAACTTAACCCTTGAAGTCCGGGTATCATTCCAGTAAACCTAAGCTGCACTCCCTCCAAGGCCAATATGTCCTTCTGAAGGTGCGGTGCCCAGAACTGCTCACAGTACTCCAGGTGCAGTCTAACCAGGGTTTTGTATAGCTGCAGCATAACTTCTGCCCCCTTGAAGGAGGCCATTCAGCCCATCGTGTCTGCGCTGGCTGAAAAAGAGCATCCAGCCTAATCCTACTTTCCAGCACTTGGTCCGTCGCCCTGTAGGTCACGACACTTCAAGTGCACAACCAAGTACTTTTTAAATGAGTTGAGGGCTTCTGCCTCTACCACCCTTTCAGGCAGTGAGTTCCAGACCCCCACCACCCTCTGGGTGAAAACATTTCTCCTCAACTCCCCTCTAATCCTTCTACCAATTACTTTAAATCCATGCCCCTAGTTATTGACCACTCTGCTAAAGGAAATAGGTCCTTCCTATCCACTCGATCTAGATCCCTCATAATTTTATACACCTCAATTAAATCTCCCCTCAGCCTCCTCTGTTCCAAAAAAAACAACCCCAGCCTATCCAATCTTTCCTCATAGCTAAAATTCTCCAGTCCTGGCAACATCCTCGTAAATCTCCTCTGTACCCTCTCTAGTGCAATCACATCTTTCCTGTAATGTGGTGATCAGAACTGTATGCAATACTCAAGCTGTGGTCTAACTAATGTTTTATAGAGTTCTAGCATAACCTCCTTGCTCTTATACTCTGTGTCTTGGCTAATAAAGGAAAACATCCCATGTGCCTTTTTAACCACCTTATCTATCTGTCCTGCTACCTTCAGGGATCTGTGGACATGCACTCCAAGATCCCTCTGTTCCTCTACACTTCTCAGTATCCTCCCATTTATTGTGTATTCCCTTACCTTGTTTACCCTCCCCAAATGCATTACCTCACACTTCTCCGGATTTAATTCCATTTGCCACCTTTCTGCCCATCTGACCAGTCCACTGATATCTTCCTGCAGTCTACACCTTTCTTCCTCACTATCAACCACACAGCCAATTTTTGTATCATCTGCAAACTTCCTAATCATGCCCCCTACATTTAAGACTAAATCATTGATACACAAAAAGCAAGGGACCTAGTACTGAGCCCTACGGAACCCCATTGGAAACAGCCTTCCAGTCACAAAAACACCCGTTGACCATTACCCTTTGCTTCCTGCCACTGAGCCAATTTTGGATCCAACTTGCCACTTTCCCTTGGATCCCATGCGCTTTTACTTTTTTGACCAGTCTGCCATGTGGGACCTTGTCAAAAGCCTTGCTAAAATCCATGTAGACTACATCAAATGCACTACCCTCATCGATCCTCCTTGTTACCTCCTCAAAAAATTCAATCAAGTTTGTCAGGCACGACCTTCCCTTGGTGGGGGAAGGGGTATGGGGGAATAATTAGACTGAGGCAGGAGAGGGAAGCCTAGTGGCTACAATAAATACAGAGGTTCAATAATAGAGCAGTGCAACACTCCAACCTCTTTATTGGCAGGTGGTGGTGTAGAATGAGCTGGTAGTGCTGGTACCTCTCCTGGGCATACTCCCCACAAAAAGCATAATGCAGTATGCATAGAAGGAGCTGGACAAAGAGTATCTGAGCAGATGATCATTAATACCACTGGCGGTACCAGACCTATGTGAATGATAGCTGCAGCAGATGGCACTGCTCTGCCTCTGCCTATCTGCTAATCCAGAGCTTGGGTCGCCATTTCTGCCCAGTCATTTCCAGATAGGTGGGCCTCTGCCTGTAAATGTAGGGGCGGAGTACTGGCAAATGGGCATAGTTTGTCTCTACCTGTCTGTCAGCCCCCCATTGCTCCCATTCTTCCTCCTCCAAAAAACATAAGTAATGGGGAATCTCCATGGAAAACCCATTGTCCCAATATCATGGATGTACCAAAATAATGGCAGTGCCAGAACACTGAATAAAGCCTTCTGACCAACCAACTAGAAGCAGGAAAGAAACAAAATAAAACGTAACACACTCAGGAATCCTTGTACCTGACTACAGGGCCTTGCATCTGGTTGTCCTTCTGGGGCCCTATAACCTTGAAGTGGAGTGGAACACCTTTAACAGATATCTGCATGGGGACATAGGCAGGCTCGAGCTCTCCGACCTAACAGAACAATGGATATCAGTGGCATATTACATACTCATGTTGGATACAAATACAGAATATACAGCAAGTTCACAGTGCACCTCCATAGTCTCCAGGATATCCACGGAGGAAAACAACAATTGAAACATTAATTAATAATATAAATAATACTTAAACCCTGTGGACAGGTTTTCCCTACACACTGCCCAGTGTAGAGCTGATCCGCACAGATCAAGAAGGTCTTAGGTTTGATTGCTGGTCTGCGTTAACTAACCTGAGCCAACTGGCGATAGGTGATGCTAGAATTGGCCTCAGCACCCCGGGCTAGGGAAGCCCAGGGTAATTTGCTCCTAATTGATGCTGGGAAGTGCGCGGGCGAGTGAACATTTTCAGGTTTGGCTGCAATTCCCCTCACAGTCAAATAGCCTCTGGACACTCGCTGCTTAGGCGAGGTACTGGATGGCAGCCAGTGCTGGCAGACCGGCACCTCGGCACGGATCAGTGCCTTCAAGAGAGGAGAGATAAACTGGGAAGGGAAGAAGACGATAAACTCTTGAACAGTTCCCCCTTTCATAATTGGGCGATAACCCTTGTTAGGGGTGACTTCCTCCGAATGGTTACCCTCCCGTACACTAGAGGCTGTGAGCGACATTAAGGGTATACTCAGTACATGGAGCTGTAAAGCACCTCCACTTTATGCCGTCACACACAACACTTCCAGTCCCTTAAACAACATGACTGACAAATGACACTTCCTTTCAGGAAAGATTGAATAGGCTGGCGCTCTTTTCTCTAGAAAAAGAGAAGACCTGATCGACGTCTTTAAAATCATGAAAGGGTTTGATAGGGTAGACGCAGAGAAAATGTTTCCGCTTGTGGGGGAGACCAAAACTAGAGGACATGAGTATAAGATAGTTACTAATAAATAGGGAATTCAGGAGAAACTTCTTTACCCAGAGAGTGGTTAGGATGTGGAACTCGCTACAACAAGGAGTAGTTGAGGTGAATAGCATAGATGCATTCAAGGGGGAAGCTAGATAAACAAATGAGGGAGAAAGGAACAGAAGGATATGCTCATAGGGGTAGATGAAGTAGGGAGGGAGGAGGCACATATGTATGGAGCATAAACACTGGCATTGACCAGTTAGGCCGAATGGCCTGTTTCTGCGCTGTAAATTCTATGTAATTCAATGTAAATTCTATACAAATTCTATGCAATTCTATGTAAATTCTATGTAATTTTATGTGATTCAATGTAAATTCTATGTAATTCTATGTAAATTCTAGGCAATTCTATGCAATTCTACATAATTTATGTAAATTCGATGTAATTCTATGTAAATTCTATGTAAAGGACAATGAAGAAAGAGGCACAAACTCCGCAAATGAGGAAATCATGGTAGTCTCCCCACATGTTGGCAAAGGCCGTGATTTCAATCACTAGCTGCTGGAATGGCCCCAGGATTCCTGTTGGTGGCTGGACAACAAACGCTGCGCCCTTCCCATGGCAGAGCAGTACGTCCGCAAATTCTGTGAGGAGGGGAGAGGAGGAGGAAGAAATGTTAAAAGCCCTGGAAGTAGTGTGCAGCAAATGTTTCCATGGCTGAGATCCAGTCCAGAGACTTGAGCATAAATTCTAGGCTGACACTCCCAGTGCAGTACTGAGGGAGTGCTGCACTGTCAGAGGTGCCGACTTTCGGATGAGACATTAAACCGAGGCCCCGTCTGCCCTCTCAGGTGGATGTCAAAGATCCCATGGCACTATTCGAAGAAGAGCAGGGGAGTTCTCCCTGGTGTCCTGGCCAATATTTATCCCTCAACCAAAAACAATGAATTGGTCATTTATCTCATTGCTGTTTGTGGGGCCTTGCTGTGTGCAACTAGGCTGCCACGTTTCCCTACATTACAACAGTGACTACGCTTCAAAAGTACTTCACTGGCCGTGAAGTATTTTGCGATGTCCTGAGGCACTATATAAATGTAAGTTCTTTCTTTGGTCAATTGTAAATTAAAATTGACAAAAGTATTCAGGAAGTTGAGGAGAGATTGTCCCACACGGTAGAACGTGGATTCACACCTGTTGTCTGGTGTGTTGTGAGTTCACTGCTGCAGAAGAGCATTATCATTGTACTGGACAGGAGAAATGTCAGTGGTGATTTTACTTCTAGGGTCTGTAACCTGTGTATGTACTGCAGTGTGTACGTGGCCAGAGAAGACAAATGCAGACGAGTTTGTACTTTCCCAACTTTTTCTACTTCTGTAGAACTGTTATGCTGCACAAAAGCTGCTGTGACACTTAGAAATCTTCCCATTCGATAAGCCGACTAACGGCAAGTCTGACTGGGTACTCAATACTCACTTTTATTTTAATCCTTCTCCCTGCCTAACTAAGCTCTCATGATTGGCCTTTAATAAGGCTTTAAGCAAACAACTTTTCTCCATGAGTTTTTAGGGCAGAGTGCTCCACTCAGTACAAGACGGCAAATCGTCTACCCACCGGTCTTGCCCCTCATATCTGTGTTTTCATAAAAGTTAACGCGGAGAGGAATATATGGCCCTTGATGCAAAAGCTTTAACAAAATCTTTTCACTTGCTGTATGGATAGTTGAATAGTTCTGACTTCCAATAGAATTGCTTTGCTTTCTCTCCCTGAGCAGCAAGAGAAAGAGAGGGAGCAGTGTTGTATCTTAGCTCTGACTTGAGCTGTCTAAGGATCAGAGACACATAAAAAAGGACTTGCATTTATAAGGCACCTTTCACGACCTCAGGCCATCCCAAAGTGCTTTACAGCCAATTAAGTACTTTTGAAGTGTAGTCACTGTTGCAATGTAGGAAACGTGACAGCCAATTTGCGCACAGCAAGATCCCACAAACAGCAACGTGATAATGACCAAATAATCTAGTGTGGTATATACTTTGTGTGGTAATGACATGTTGCATCTGAGAGAATCAGAGCATATGGAGCACTAACAAAGGTACATACTAGTCATTGCTTCAGCTTGGCTCAGCTGGTACTGCTCTTGCCTCTGGGTAAGAAGGTTGAGGACTTAAGCCCCACGCGAAGGACTTGAGCATAGAAATTGGGTCGACACTTCAGTACAGTACTGGGGGAATACTGCATTGTTGAAGTGTGTGCTTCACAGGAGACATCAAACTGAGGTCCCGTCCGCCAGTTCAGGTGGATGTTAAAGATTCCATGGCATTATTTGAAGAACAGTAAGTTTTCCCAATGCCCTGGCCAATTTCCTCCCTCAACCAACACCACCAAAAGCAAAGTAAGTCACTGCTGTTTGTGCAGAATCATAGAATCATACAGCACAGAAGGAGGCCATTCAGCCCATCATGCCTGTGCCAGCTCTCTGAAAGAGCTATCAATTAGTCCCAGAATGGCTGTCAAATTTGCCTGCATAACAGTCACTGCACTTCAAAAGAATTTCATTCTGATAAAGCAAATTGCTATATAAAGTATTTATTCTATAAAGTATTCTATTTACAGACTGTAGTATACCTCAGAGCCTGAGGCACAGGCTTTATCCTGAGATACTAGGAAGCTCCCAATACTGTTTAATTGTCACATTTGCAGCGAAGATATAATGTATGTGTTCTTACCACGCTGTAGTTGGTTCTGTGACTTGCTTGGACCTTCTGTAAGGCTCACTGTTCTCTTCAGGAGAGCTGTTCTAAAGCTTTAATATGAGCACACACAGAATACAGAGTTATCCTTCCAGCATAAGATACAGAATACATAATTGTTGGGTGTCATGGGAATATTATAGGTAAATGGGAGTACTATTGGGTGTTAAGAATATTATTGGGTCGCAGGAGAATATTATTGGGTAGCAAAGAAATATAATTGGGTAACATGGGAATATTATTGGGTACCAAGAAAACATTTTTGGGTATCAAGGGAATATTATTGAGCAATAAATTACTGAATATCAGAGGATTTTTATTGTGTACTGGGGAATATTATTGGTAAATGGTAATATTAATGGATATTGGAGAATACTATTGAGTAACAAGGAATATTATTGGGGATCAGGGAATTATTGGATATCATGAGAATATTATTCGAAAAAATATTTGGTAACAGGCAAATATTATTTGGTAGCAGGAGAATAT
Organism: Heptranchias perlo; assembly: GCF_035084215.1. Classification (NCBI taxonomy): domain Eukaryota; kingdom Metazoa; phylum Chordata; class Chondrichthyes; order Hexanchiformes; family Hexanchidae; genus Heptranchias; species Heptranchias perlo. Next base: position 161,835,766 of record NC_090326.1, read on the forward strand.
CATTTGGTGTTGTGAATAATATTGGGTATTGGGAATATTATTGGGTATCAGGAATATTTTTAGGTATCAAGGGAATATTATTGGGTATCAGGGAAATACTACTATTCAAATGGAGAAGACCTTAGGGAGGTTATTTTGCGAGGATCTGTTCTCAGCACGGCAGCTAACTAGCAGCAGGCATGGATTGTAATCACTGGACTTTGATGTTGTGGCTCCATCTCCTCTACAGTGCTTGTCACTAGCGTTTCTCCACATCTGGAATGAAGCCTCAAAGAATTACCTCCTATATTCCATCAATATAGTCTACTCTCAATCATCAGCAAAGTGATGGAAGGTGTCGTCGACAGTGCTATCAAGCGGCACTTACTCACCAATAACCTGCTCACTGATGCTCACTTTGGGTTCCGTCAGGACCACTCGGGTCTAGACCTCATTACAGCCTTGGTCCAAACATGGACAAAAGAGCTGAATTCCAGAGGTGAGGTGAGAGTGACTGCCCTTGACATCAAGGCAGCATTTGACCGAGTGTGGCTCCAAGGAGCCCGAGTAAAATTGAAGTCAATGGGAATCGGGGGAAAACTCTCCAGTGGCTGGAGTCATACCTAGCACAAAGGAAGATGGTGGTGGTTGTTGGAGGCCAATCATCTCAGCCCCAGGACATTGCTGCAGGAGTTCCTCAGGGCAGTATCCTAGGCCCAAGCATCTTCAGCTGCTTCATCAATGACCTTCCCTCCATGAGGTCAGAAATGAGGCTGTTCACTGATGATTGCACAGTGTTCAGTTCCATTTGCAACCCCTCAGATAATGAAGCAGTCCGTGTCCGCATGCAGCAAGACCTGGACAACATCCAGGCTTGGGCTGATAAGTGGCAAGTAACATCCGCGCCAGACAAGTGCCAGGCAATGACCATCTCCAACAAGAGAGAGTCTAACCACCTCCCCTGACATTCAATAGCATTCATCGCCGAATCCCCCACCATCAAGATCCTGGGGGTCACCATTGACCAGAAACTTAACTGGACCAGCCACATAAATACTGTGGCTACAAGAGCAGGTCGGAGGCTGGGTATTCTCGGCGAGTGACTCACCTCCTGACTCCCCAAAGCCTTTCCACCATCTACAAGGCACAAGTCAGGAGTGTGATGGAATACTCTCCACTTGCCTGGATGAGTGCAGCTCCAACAACACTCAAGAAGCTCGACACCATCCAGGACAAAGCAGCCCGCTTGAGTGGCACCCCATCCACCACCTTAAACATTCACTCCCTCCACCACCGCCGCACTGTGGCTGCAGTGTGTACCATCCACAGGATGCACTGCAGCAACTCGCCAAGGCTTCTTCAACAGCACCTCCCAAACCCGCGACCTCTACCACCTAGAAAGACGAGGGCAGCAGGCACAGGGGAACAACACCACCTGCACGTTCCCCTCCAAGTCACACACCATCCCGATTTGGAAATATATCGCCGTTCCTTCATCGTCGCTCGGTCAAAATCCTGGAATTCCCTACCTAACAGCACTGTGGGAGAACCTTCACCACACGGACTGCAGCGGTTTAAGAAGGCGGCTCACCACCACCTTCTCAAGGGCAATTAGGGATGGGCAATAAATGCTGGCCTTGCCAGCGACGCCCACATCCCATGAACAAATAAAAAGAAATGAAAAATTACTTACAAGTTAAAGATTTTCTTCGAACTATGGGGCAATTAAGAGCTTCCCCAATGGCTCACTGAGTTTATCCAGTGAGTAGATGAGGCACAGAGAGCAGGAAGGTGCCAGGTTTGATTCTAGGCTGGGTTAAGTTAGCTGATTCCAACCAAGACACTGCTCGGAGTGCGGCAATTAGGACTTAGTGCCCTGAGTTGGGAAGGGAAAAATTCCCCGGGGCTCCCGCTCCTGCCCACTTGTGGATGTCGGGTGAGGATGGGATCAGGCTCGCTTGTTACATCAATATTCATATTCTAGGCACATGATGGAGTCGCCCGTCGAGTCAACGGATGATTCTCAGTTGTTGTGGGTGCTCTGATGGTTGAAGAGCCCAATCCTGGACCCACACATATGGCCGCATGCATCACATTGGAAACCAGATGAGTTACCTTGCATGTCAAACACATGGCACCCAGATCTAGGCTCGTACATGAATGTCGGTCATCTGGTTGAGGTGCCTGTAGAACTGTATCCAAGCGAAAATCCAATGACTTCAGGATAGGAGACAAAGAGGAAAAACTGGGAGGGAAAAGTCTGAGGCAGTGCTGCTGTAATGTGTTGGAGAACTGAGGCAGTGGTGGGCTGCAAGTTTCAATCTGAAATGCCATCACCAACACAACATGCATTTATACAGTGTATTTAATATCGAAAAATGTCCCAAAATGCTTCACAGAGGCATGAGGGAATTACGATAGACACCAGGCCAAAAAAGGAGAGATTAGAAAGGGTGGCCAAAACCTTGGCCAAAGAGGGAGGTGTTGACAAAGGCATAGATCAGGGTTTCAGCAGCAGTTGGGCTGAGGTGGAGGTGAAAGTTGACGATGTTGCAGAGGTGGAAGTAGGTGGTCTTTGAGATGGAGGGGATATGGGGTCGGAAGCTCAGCTCAGAGTCGAATACAATGCTGCAGTTGCAAAGTGCAGTCTGAGACAGTGGCTAGGGAGGGGGATGGAACCAGTGGTAAGGATATGGAGTTTGTGGCGGGGGCTGAAGACGATGGCTTAGGTCTGCCCAATGTATAGCTGGAAGAAATTGCAGCTCATCCAAGACTAGATGTTGAACAAGCAGTATGACGTGATGTGGAGATGCCGGTGATGGACTGGGGTTGACAATTGTAAACAATTTTACAACACCAAGTTATAGTCCAGCAATTTTATTTTAAATTCACAAGCTTTCGGAGGCTTCCTCCTTCCTCGTTCACCTGAGGAAGGAGGAAGCCTCCGAAAGCTTGTGAATTTAAAATAAAATTGCTGGACTATAACTTGGTGTTGTAAAATTGTTTACAACAAGCAGTATGACAACATAGAGGCAGTGGAGGGGTCAAGCAGGAACTGGGCAGAAGCTGACCCCATATCTGCGGATGATGACATAAAGGGACAGCATGTAGATGAGGAAGAGGTGGGGGGCAAGGATAGATCTTCGGGGCATTCCAGAGCTGATGTTGCAAGGGAGGGAAAAGAAGCCATTGCAAGAAATACTCTAGCTACAATTGGACAGGTAAGACAGGAACCAAGCAAGGGCAGCCACCCCCCCCCACCACCCCATGTCCGATCTGGACAATGAAGGAGAGGCATTGGAGGTGATTGGTCTGGTCACCTGTGTTCAAGGCTGCATGGAGGCCAAGAAGAATAAGGAGGAATAATATGTCATGGCCACAGTCAGAGAGAATGTCGCTCATGACTTTGATTAGGATCACTTCTAGTGCTGTGGGAGAGCTAATTGGAGAGATTTAAACGGGGAATTGCAGAAGAGATGGACACGGATCTGGGAGGTGACAACACGTTCAAGACGTAGGAGAGGAAACATAGAAAATAGGAGCAAGAGTAGGCCATTCGGCCCTTTGGGCCTGCTCCACCATTCAAAATGATCATCGCTGATCGTCTAACTCAGTACCCTGTTCCCGCTTTTTCCCCATATCCCTTGATCCCTTTAGCATTAAGAAATATATCTATCTCCTTCTTGAATACATCTAATGACTTGGCCTCCACTGCCTTCTGTGGTAGAGAATTCCACAGGTTCATCACCCTGTGAGTGAAGAAATTTCTCCTCATCTCAGTTCTAAATGGCATACCCCGTATCCTGAGACTGTGACCCCTGGTTCTGGACTCCCCAGCCATCGGGAACATCCTCCCTGCATCTAGTCTGTCTAGTCCTGTTAGAATTTTATATGTTTCATTCTTCTAAACTCTAGTGAATATAGGCCTAGTCGACCCAATCTCTCCTCATACGTCAGTCCTGCCATCCCAGGAATCAGTCTGGTAAACTTTTGTTGCACTCCCTCCGTGGCAAGAACATCATTCCTCAGATAAGGAGACCAAAACTGCACACAATACTCCAGATGTGGTCTCACCAAGGCCCTGTATAACTGCAGTAAGACATCCCTGCTTCTGTACTCAAATCCTCTTGCAATGAAGGCCAACATACCATTCGCCTTCCTAATTGCTTGCTGCACCTGAATGCTCGCTTTCAGCGACTGGTGTACAAGGACACCCAGGTCTCGTTGCACCTCCCCTTTTCCCAATCTATCACCATTCAGATAATAATCTGCCTTTCTGTTTTTACAACCAAAGTGGATAACCTCACATTTATCCACGTTATACTGCATCTGCCATGTTCTTGCAAAACCAAAAAAGGAGATGGTTCAGTAGTTTGCAAGGACAGAGGGGTTGAGGATGAGGTCTTTTTGAGGAAAAGATTGGTGACAGTGGTTTTGAAAATGGGGTGAGGGGCAATCCCTGAGGAAAGGGAATTATTTACAATATCAGCTAGTATGGGAGCCAGCAAGGGAAGTTTGGTGTTCAGGAGTTTAGCAAGAATGGGGTCAAGGAAGCAGAAGGGAGGTCTTAAGATCGAGGTGAACTTGGAAAGCTCATGAATGGTTGCTATCGATCCTGCATAACAGTTCTAGAGCAAACTAAAAATAGTAAAATCAGTTGTAGAAAATAGCAAATCAGTTTTAGTTTTGCCTTTTCTCCACTAACTTTCCTCCCCTGCTGATTCACGCTGGGGTACAGATCCACGGATGCTAGGAGCCCTCCCGTATCTTGGCCAAGCGGCCAGTATTCATGTGTGAGCCCTCACAGCGAGTGTCAGCAAGGCATTCGATCGTGGTAGTGAATCACATGAATACTGGCCTGATCCTGCCCCCATTCCCAGTTCTACGGAGGTGGGTTTCCAGCAGGAGTTATCGGACAGCAAGCAGTAGCGTGGATCCTGTGTTAACTTATGCCAATTGTAGCACCTCTACCACCAGCCCAACTGAGATCAGCAGAGACCTGGGAGCTTCCTGGTGTTTATGGATCAGCTACTCACTTGTTGCATTCGCTGAGCCATCAAGCAGAGCCCTCAGATACAACTGAGTATAGGGTGAGAGGATAAAAAGGTTTAGGAACAGCAAAAAACCAGTTGGCCCAACAAACATGTCCTTTTTTTTAATAGGACAGCCCTACCCACCCACGTTCTCACCGTATCTATCAATCGCTCTCTCTCCAGAAATGCACGTAGTTGGCTCTTCATTTCACGTACGCTGTCACCTCGGTGGTCTTCAATGGTGACTTATTCCACAATCCTTTCACTGAAAATGCTCTGTCTGACTTGATGCTATTTAACTGTTCGCCATCATGCAAAACTTGGCCAGACTAAATTCCCTTCATCATGTTGAGAAATTAAAAAACTGTGAGCTTTCTTTCATTAGAGCAGAGGAGATTACGGGTGATTTGATAGAGGTGTTAATTGTGAAGGGATGGGACAGGGTAAATGGAATCAGACAGTTTCCAGTGATTGGAGGGTCCAGAACAAGGGGACATAACAACAACTTTCATTTATATAGCCCCCTTTAACGTAGTGAAATGCCCCAAGACGCTTCACAGGAGCGATTGTCAAACAAAATTTGACACCGAGCCACATAAAGAGATATTAGGACAGGTGACCAAAAGCTTAGTCAAAGAGGTAGGTTTTAAGGAGCATCTTAAAGAGAGAGAGGTAGAAAGGTGGAGAGGTTTAGGGAGGGAATTCCAGAGTTTAGGGCCCAGACAGCTGAAGGCACAGCCGCCAATGGTGGAACGATGAAAATCGGGGATGCGCAAAAGGCCAGAATTGGAGGAGCGCAGAGATCGTGGCTTTCAAAAAGGAACTGGATAAATACTTGAAGGGAAAAAATTTGCAGGGCTACGGGGAAAGAGTGGGGGAATGGGACTAACTGGATTGCTCTTACAAAGAGCCGGCACGGGCTCGATGGGCCGTATGGCCTCCTTCTGTGCTGTAATCATTCTATGATTCTGTCTCGGAGAGGAATGTAAGATTATATAAGATAGAAGATTAAGTGTAAGAGATTTAGGACAGACCGCAGGAGAAACTTTCTGTACACAGAGGGTTTGTGAGACTGGAGTGCACTACCTGAGTTAGTGATTGAAGCCAAGACCATGTCAATACTACAACACGCGTGATGGATAAACAGCAACACAGACTGGCTGGGCCAAACGGCCTGTTTCTGTGTTGTGATTTCTGTGTAATTCTATGTAACTTCAATTAGCTTTGTCTAATTTTGGGTGAGCAGCGTGGGAAATAAGAGCACCTTAGACCCTGGTGCTGTGACTGTGCTACTTACTGACTGCCTGACTGACTGACGGTCAGCCTGCTGACTGGAGGGGGCGCTGGAGGGCAACTGCTGAAGTACTCCACTTCCAGGTTGAATGGGGCTGGAATGGCGGTGGTGTTGGTGATCAGCAGCTGTCTCTTCACTGTGCTGTGCACCAGCATGTCACTGAAGTCCAGAAGCAGCGTGTCACTGTATGAAGAAGACACAGTGGGGTTAAGATCACACTCTGCAGTATTATGTGCGCTAGCACATTTGTATGGAATTTCTTTGTCGTTACTTTAATAAACCCTTGAATCTATTTGTTTTTAATAGCAAGCAGTGGGACCTAAGGTTGCCAACTCTCCAGGATTATCCTGGAGTTTCCAGGAATTAAAGGTTAATCTCCAGGACACTGCTGCAAACAACCCAGGAGGAAAATCATAGGGGCACTGAAACAAATTGTGTTCAATTTTATTTTCTTTGACCACTTTTCTTTGTTAGTTATAAAAATATTGGAGATGGGAAGAAAAAGGCTGTTCGACTGACAGTCAAGAATCATCTAATTGGGTAACGAAGGGTCTGTTCGCTTTCCAATTGGCGGGGGAAGGTGGATCGTCGTGACAATGGACGTGTCGGGCGACAAATGATGGGAGTGTTGGGGGGGCGGGGCGGTTGGTGACGGGAGGTCATGTGATAAAGCCTCCAGGAACACATCCAACCAGAGCTGGTGACCTCAGTGCGACTCCAACCCAACTTTTTTTTAATTCACAATAATTTTTCAAAGGTAATTAAATGCACACGCCCCAAAATTCAATAAATCTGATAAATTGTAGGGGCAGACAAAAATATTCGTCAAAGCTACTGTTTTGTAAAAATCTAAATGGTTCATTAATGTCCACGCTCTTAACCAGTCTGGCCTTCATGTGACACCGGTCCTACACTATGTGGTCGATTCAATGCGCTCGGGGAAACTAGGGATGTGCAATAAATGCAACGTTTCCAGCACTGCTCAAATTGGAAGAACAAATTTTTAAAAATTAGCTCTGTGGGATGAGAGAAAATTCAAAAATTCAAAACGCTGCTTCCAGAAATCGATCGCAGAGCTGAAATTGGCAGAAGAAGCCCACTGCTCATTTAAGAAATTTTGAACATTGGTTCTTGGAGCCCTGGGGGCCCAATGATACTGAGGCAATGTGCTGCAGCGAGACTCCCCCCTTCCTCTCCCGACCCCCCCACCTCCCCACCCCGGCTCAGGCACATGCTCATGCTGACTCCGTATTCTGTCAGGGTCAGGGTCATCAGCAGTGGGCAGGTTCAAGTTCTGCTGAGCCCCAGATCCACTCCCCAAAGTCTCCCCGGGGATATGGGGTTTCTCAGCTCAAAGGTTTCCTGCATTTTTAAATGATGACATTCAATGATCAGGAATTACTCATCTTTTCAAAGGTCATTTTTCCCCCCAGTTGTCTCCTCTCCTCAAGGTGCTGACTCTTGCTGGCCGCTGGAGTTGCAGTCCGATGCCTTGCTAGGTGACCATTCTTCCCGTGTGAGTTAGACACTGGGAGGGAGGGAGGTTGGGGGGAGGCAGGGGGATCACAAGCAAGTCCGAATCTGTCCTCACCCTGATCTTTCCTCCACCATCCAGTGATAGGGTCCCTACTGCTGTTGCTCCAGCAGAGAACAGAAAACTTAGTAAAGATACATGCCTTTCCTGGTCTGTACGTCTCAGCACTACGTTAACCCACTGAACTAATGAGAAAACCTATTTAGAGGTTTTCAAACATAATAAGACTGTGGACAGATAAAGGTGCAGCGCTATGGAAAAAGAGCAGGGGAGTAGGACTAATTGGATAGCTCTTTCAAAGAGTCAGCACGAGCACAATGGGCCGAATGGCCTCCTTCCGAGCTGTATGATTCTATGATGATTCAATGAACAATAAAGAGGAGGTAGCGATCATGTATATAGGGTTTACCTCTCCTCGTGGCTGTCAGCGGGTACGCTGTAAGTGACATGCAGGTCCTTCGGTTTAGCAATTAACTCCAGCAAAAGTGGTTCTTTCATGTCCTCCACTGTGCACGAGAGTGTAACACCATTCAGTTCATGCTGAAAGGAAGCATCACAATACTCAAAGACAATGACATTTGGCCTAATATCTGGAGCCTGAGCTCATACGCTACGAAATCCACAATTTTTATTTATAAACCTAATTCTATCCAATTATATATGTACCATGAAATCCAACAGACAAGTTGCTCCTTATCATGGGTTTTTATAGCCTGTCAACTTGACATTGTACACCTGTTCAGAGTAAATGCTGCGGTGATTTGTACAGTAATTCAGTAATTACTTGGAGATTTACAGTGCTTATAGTATAACATAAGACTACAACTACAAGTTTCTGACTGGCTGGAAGTGGCGATAACAGGAACACCTGGCACCAATTATGCCACAATTCACAGAATCATAGAATGATACAGTACAGAAAGAGGCCATTCGGCTCATCGTTCCTGTGCCAGCACTTTGAAAAAGCTATCGAATTAGCCCCACTCCCACCTGCTCTTTCCCCTTAGCCCTGAAAGTTTTTCCCCTTCAAATATTTATCCAATTCCCTTTTGAAAATTACAACTGAATCTGCTTCCATCGCCCTTTCAGGCAGCGCATTCCAGATCATTACAACCCACAGCGTAAATTTTTTTTTCCTCATGTCGCCTCTGGTTCTTTTGCCAATTACCTTAAATTTGTGTCTGCTGGTTACTGACCCTTCTGCCACTGGAAACAGTTTCTCCTTATTTACTCTATCAAAACCATTCATGATTTTGAACACCTCTATCAAAATCTCCCCTTAACCATCTCTGTTCTAAGGAGAACAACCCCAGCTTCTCCAGTCTCTCCACATAACTGAAGTCCCTCATCCCTGGTACCATTCTAGTAAATCTCCTCTACACCATCTCTATGGCCTTGTCATCCTTCCTAAAGTGTGGCGCCCAGAATTGAACTCAATACTCCAGCTGGGGCCTAACCAGTGTTTTATAAAGTTTTAGAATAACTTCCTTGCGTTTGTACTCTTATGCCTCTATTTATACATGATGTGGAGATGCCGGTGATGGACTGGGGTGGACAAATGTAAGGAATCTTACAACACCAGGTTATAGTCCAACAATTTTATTTTAAAATCACAAGCTTTCGGAGATTATCTCCTTCATCAGGTGACTACTCACCTGACGAAGGAGATAATCTCCGAAAGCTTGTGATTTTAAAATAAAATTGTTGGACTATAACCTGGTGTTGTAAGATTCCTTACATCTATTTATAAAGCTAAGGATCCCGTACGCCTGTTTAACAACCTTCCCAACTTATCCTGCCACCTTCAAAGATTTGTGTACGTACACCCCCATGTCTCTCTGTTCCATTTAAAATTGTACCATTTAGTTATCCTATATGGGGTTGCTAACCCCCCAGGATTGTCCTGGAGTCTCCAGGAATTAAAGGTTAATCTCCAGGCCACTGCTGTCAAAAACCCAGGAGAAAAATCAAAGAAACATTAAACCAAATTGTGTTTTATTTTATTTTCGTTGAACACTAGTTCTTTATTAGTTATAAAAAATATTGGAGATGGGGGAAGAAAGGCTGTTTGACTGACAGTCGAGAATCGTCCAATCGGATAACGAAGAGTCTGTTCGCTGGTGGTAGGACGGTGGTGCGCTGGGAGGATGGACGTGTCGGGCGACCAATGGCGGGAGCGTTGGGGGTAGGGGTGGTTGGAGACGGCAGGTCATGTGATGAAACCTCCAGGAATACGTCCAACCAGAGGTGGCAACCCTAATCCTGCACCAAACAGATGTGAGCCAGCAGCTGCGGTTGTACTGCTCATTCAGACTGCTTTGGAGTTAGGGAAGGCACAGCTCAAGTAGCTCTGCTTCTGACTCTCAGTGAAATTCCTCATTTTAGCAAAGATTAGAAGGGACAGTTGATGCTTTCCTGACATTAAATGTTTAAAGTTGTTACTGAGTACTGTTAGAGTTTAATCTACATTTAAAGAGGCAGCTCTGTATCAGCTGTAGTTATGCTGCACAGCATTATCGGTTCACAACCATCTCTTCAAGGGTCTTAATGCTGATGCCAAACTGACAATTTCTGAATGGCTGGAGTCATACCTGGAAGCACAAAGAAAGTTCATGGCAGGAGTTTCTCGGGCCATGTCCCAGGCTCAACTATCTGCTTCATCAATGGCCTTCCCTCCATCATAAAGTCAGAAATGGGGATGTTCGCTGATGATTGCACAGTGTTCAGTTCCATTCGCCATTCCTCAGATAATGAAGCAGTCTGTGCCCACGTGCAGCAAGACCTGGACAACATCCAGGCTTGGGCTGATAAGTGGCAAGTAACATTCGCGCCAGACAAGTGCCAGGCAATGACCATCCCCAACACAAAAGAGTCTAACCACCTCCCCTTGACATTCAATGGCATTACCATCGTTGAATACCCCACCATCAACATCCTGGAGGTCACCAATGACCAGAAGCTCAACTGGACCAGCCACAAAATGCTATGCCTTCTAGAGCAGGTCAGAGGCTGGGTGTTCTGCAGCAAGTGGCTCACTTCCTGACTCCGCAAGGCCTCTCCACAAGTCAAGAGTGTGATGGAATACTTTCCACTTGCCTAGATGGATGCAACTGCAGCAACAATCAAGAGGCTCAACAACATCTAGGATGAAGCAGTCCGCTTGACTGGCACCCCATCTAACACCTTAACCATCCAACCCCTCCACCACCATGGCTGTAGTGTTTACTATCTACAAGATGCACTGCAGCAACTCGCCATGGCTCCTGCGGCAGCATATGTCACTGTTCCTTCAGCATCCCTGGGTCAAAATCGTGGCACTCTCTACCGAACAGCATTGTAGGAGATGCTTCACCACATGGGCTGCAGCAGTTCAAGAAGAAGGCCCAACACCACCTTCTCAGGGCAACTAGCAATGGACAATAAATGCCAGCCTTGCCCAGTGACACCCACATTCCGAGAATGAATAAATAAAAAAATGAACTGCACTGTACTGCAAGGCAGTGAGGTACAAAGGATTGCTTCCCTTTTCATCAAAACTGGCTTTATAAATAGAGGCACAGAGTACAAAAGCAAGGAAGCTATGCTAAACCTTTATAAATCACCAGTTAGGCCTCAGCTGCAATATTGTGTCCAGTTCTGGGCACCACACTTTAGGAAGGTCTTAGGGAGGATTGAAAGGTGATTTATTGGAATGGTACCAGGGGTGAGGGGCTTCAGTTACATAGAGAGACTAGCGAAGCTGGAATTGTTCTCCTTGGAGCAGAGGAGGCTACGGGGAGATTTAACAGAGGTGTTCAAAAATATGAGAGGTCATGATAGAGTAAACAGGGAGAAACTATTTCCACTGGCAGGAGGGTTGGTAACCAGTGGACAAAGAATCACGGGGGAGGTGGAGAATTTTTTTAAGCAGTGAGTTGTTATGATCTGGAATGCACTGCCTGAAAGGGCGGTGGCAGCAGATTCAATAATAACTTTCAAAAGGGAATTGGATAAATACTTGAAAAGGAAAAATTTGCAGGGCTACGGGGAAAGAGCAGGGGAGTGAGACTAATTGGATAGCTCTTTCAAAGAGCTGGCACAGGCACGATGGGTCGAATGGCCTCCATCTGTGCTCTATGATTCTATGAAACATTAGTATAACACATCAGATTGACAGCATTTGCTGATGCTGACTCCATGTTGCACTTACCGCACTGAAAGCTGTTAATTCCATACACACCACCGCCTCTTCATTTGGTCCCAAAGTGCAGCTCGGTGGGGTGACAGTGACTGTGCATCGATGTGCTTGGCTTTCATGCACCTTATTAACAAAGAAAGACAGGCATAATCAGATGGGTATTATTACGATAACTTACAATTATATAACACTCCTCATGTAGAAAAACATTTCAGAGCGCTTGTGTGGAAACTGCAAGGGTTGGGGAAGGAGTTGGGTGGTTGGACTGAAAGTAAAGTAAAAGAGATAGACTTGTAAGAGAAAGGCAGCGAGGTAACGTGGTTGTGGAAGAGAGTTCCAAAGAACAGGGGCTCAGTGAATGAAAGGTCGGCGCAGGCTGGGACATTTGGTTCAGAGAAGGTTGGACAAGATACTAGAGGGATTGAAGCGAAGATAGGGATCTTAAAACAAAGTGCTGCATGTGGGAGGCAGCTGGTGGTGCTTGGTAAAGACAAGGCTGGTTGTGCAACAGCTTACGTGCAGCCTGAATTCTCCTTCAGAGTTCTGAATATTTAGATTCAGGACAGCAAACACAGGGTAAATTATAGCGAGTTACTTTCTAATCCATATTAAACCGTCCAGGTTTTGAGTAGGGGGTGAGAATTTTCAGGTAATGCGTCGCTGTGAAAGGGCAAATTCACAAGATCACATGATAATTATAGATGAGGGAGGCCATTCAACCCATCTTTGTTCACCCATCTAGAATGACCGTAGCAACAAGAACAGCTTGCCTGCACCCAACAATACAACACTGCGTAACACCCTATTCACAGCCTTCTAGCAGGAACTGAGAATGGCATCTTGAGGTCAGAGGTAAATGGACATAATAGGCCAGTTATACTGCTCATTTTGTGTTGCTGAAAGCAGGCTTTGACCTCGCAGGGGGCATGATACCTGCATGATAACTCACAGCAGTGTCCACTCGGGTTTGGGTGCGAACCACTTGCAGCACAGGCGCGATGGGCTGAATGGCCTCCTTCTGTGCTGTAACAAATTCTATGATTCTATGTGGCTCCAGCGCATCAAAGCACACCTCCCACAAGCACTGTGCAATCAATACATGTACAAAGGCTGCACGGAAATATATGTGTGGATGTATTTTGTTGAGAATTGAGAGTTTTGAGAATTGAGAGTTTGCTTCTGCGAGCCAGGGCTTTTCTCAGACCTACCTCTCCCCAGGAGTATTTTGCCGGCAGCAGTGTCTGGTTAAAGAGCTTCACCGTCTCCCGAGCTGGGACCCCGACATAGATCTCGTTGAAAACAATGGCACAGGACAGCAGGCACACCTGTACCTCCTGGACTTCAGCCTGCACTGCAACGTGACTAAAGAGAGAAATGGTTACCAGAACTGGTTCTCGCTTAGTACCGTGTTTGTACCTAAGTGCCGTCTTTCGGATGAGATGTTAAACCGAGGCCCCATCTGCCTCAGGTGGATGGAGAAGATCCCACGGCACTATTTCAAAGAAGAGCAGAGGAGTTCTCCCTGGGGTCCTGGCCAATATTTATCCCTCAACCAACATCACTAGAACAGATTATCATATCATTATCACATTGCTGTTTGTGGGACCTTGCTGTGCACAAATTGGCAGCTGCATTTCTTACATTACAACAGTGACTACACTTCAAAAGTATTTCATTGGCTGTAAAGCACTTTGGGACGTCCTGAGGTCGCGAAAGGCGCTATAGAAATGTAATTTCTTTCTTTATCAAGTGTTTTTTTTTGCTTTCTTATTTATTTATTTTTCTGAATTAAGTTTTATCAGTGAAGGATGCAAGTGTAGAGAACAGAACACCTTCCTGTATCAGAAACCCGGTGGTAATATCAAGTGCTTGCAGATCAGGCACTGCAGTGCTTAGACGCAGAGTAAAGGTCCCAGTATTGTGCCTAAGCCCCAGCCTCAGATGAGTACGCACCCCCCCACCCCACCCTATTGCACCAGGGTGCCATTTTCTAATTTATCACACAAGCCAAACTTACATAGAATTACATATAATTTACAGCACTCAAACTAGCCATTCGGCCCCACTGGTCTATGCCGGTGTTTATGCTCCACGCGAGCCTCCTCCCTCCCTACTTCATCTAACCCTATCTGCATATCCTTCTATTCCTTTCTCCCTCATGTACTTATCTAGCATCCCTTAAAGATATCTATGCTATTCACTTCAACTACTCCAATTCTGGGCACCACACTTTAGGAAGGATGTCAAGGCCTTGGAGAGGGTGCAGAGGAGATTTACTAGAATGGTACCAGGGATGAGGGACTTCAGCTATGTGGAGAGACTGGAGAAGCTGGAATTGTTCTCCTTAGAGCAGAGAAGGTTAAGGGGAGATGTAACAGAGGTGTTCAAAATTATAAAGGGTTTTTTGATAGAGTAAATAAGGAGAAACTTTTCCACTGGCAGGGGGGGTCGGTAACCAGAGGACACAGATTCAAGATAATTGGCAAAAGAACCAGAGGGGAGACGAGGAGAATTTTTTTAAGCAGCGAGTTGTAATGATCTGGAATGCGCTGCCTAAAAGGGTGGTGGAAGCAGATTCATTAGTGACTTTCAAAAGGGAATTGGATAAATACTTGTGTTTATCCATCTTCCCCTTAAACGCATCTATGCTAGTCACCTCAACTACTCCTTGTGGTAGCAAGTTCCACATTCTAACCATTCTCTGGATAAAGAAGTTTCTCCTGAATTCCCTATTGCATTTATTATATTTTATTTATGGCCCCTAGTTCTGGTCTCCCCCGCAAGTGGAAACATCTTCTTTACATCCACCCTATCAAACCCTTTCATAATTTTAAATACTTTTATCAGGTCACCCCTCGGTCTTCTCTTTTCTAGAGAAAAGAGCCCCATCCCACTCCTGATAGGTATAACTTCTTAGTTTTGGTCTCATCCTAGTAAATCTTTTTTGCACCTTCTATAGTGCCTCTATATTCTTTTTATAATATGGAGACCAGAACTGTTCACAGTACTCCAAGTGTGGTCTAACCAAGGTTCTATACAAGTTTAACATAACTTCTCTGCTTTTCAATTATATTCCTCTGGAAATGAACCCCAGTGCTTGGTTTGCCTTTTTTATGGCCTTATTAACCTGCGTCACTACTTTTAGTAATTTACCCCCAGATCCCTCTGCTCCTCTACCCCATTTAGACTCTTAGGGAGGAATTTTAACTCCCAAGAACAGGTGGGTTGGGGGCAGGTGGGAAATAAAAAGTTATGTTTGGGTTGTGACTGCAACCCGGCTCCACTTTAATGTGGGCTCGTAAAAGTCCAGGCTCCCCACTGGGAGTGCAAAGGCAGAAAATTTTCCAGTCACGTCCCAAAATAACAACAATTTTTATTTCCCACCCACCCCCAAACCACTCGTTCTTGGGGGTTAAAATTCCCGTGTTATTATCCAAGCAGTATGTGGCCCCCTTATTCTTCCTACCAAAATGTAACACCTCACACTTAGCCATATTGAAATTCATTTGCCAATTACATGCCCAGTCTGCAAGTTTATTAATGTCTTCCTGTAGTCTGTCAGAGTCCTCCTCGGTATTAACTACCTCCAAGTCAGACACCATCCCGAATTGCAAATATATCGCCGTTCCTTCATCATCGCTGGGTCAAAATCCAGGAACTCCCTACCTAACAGCACTGTGGGAGAACCTTCACCCCATGGACTGCAGCGGTTCAAGAAGGCGGCTCATCACCACCTTCTCAAGGGCAATTAGGGATGGGCAATAAATGCCGGCCTCGCCAGCGACGTCCACATCCCATGAACGAATAAAAAAAACAACCCCCAAACCGCAAATTTTGAAATTGTACTTCCGATTCCCAAGTCCAAATCGTTTAAGTAAATGGTGAACAACAGTGGTCCCAGCACTGACCCTTGTGGAACACCTCTTCCCACCTTTTGCCAGTCTGAGTAACTTTGCCAGTCTGAGTAACTGGAATAGATTTGAGCTTGCGGTGAAGTCAGCATTTGGGATTACGAGGGGAGCAGGAAGGGTCGATATGAGGTGGGGGGTGGGGGAGGGAGGCTGGCATGGTGACAGAGGACATAAAAAGGAGGTGGAGGAAAGCGAGAATTGGCAGGGGAGAGGAGCGGCACAGGTCACACATCCAGCAGAAATCAGAGGAGTTTGGCCCATACCGGTAGACAAGAACTATAACCAGCGTCACATCAATTCAGAGAATTTTGCTCACACTGAATGCAGGAAACTATGGAGGAGGCAGACTGGCCCTTCCGGCTGAAAGAGGAAATGTGGTGGGTGAGTCTGTCGTGTTTACCTCGCACTTCCATTATCCACATTCAACTCGAGAACTGTCTTCAGGCTTTGGCACTTGCTCGGTGTAAACAGGATAGTCACACTGCACTCGGCCAGTGGTAGTAGCTCCCCACTAGAGGGTTCAAAGGCAAACTGCGAAGCCTGCAATCAGACAATGGTTCATGTTACGCTCTCAAACATCTTTTTCTCATGTAAGCAACTTGACAACAGTCTTTTATTGTCTGCATTTCTTTTTTTGGTTTGTTCTTTGGATGCGGCAAGGTTGCATTTATTGTTCATCCCTAGTTACCCTGAACAACTGAGTGGCTTGCTAGGCCATTTCAGAGGGCATTAAGAAAGAACTTGCATTTATATAGCACCTTTCACGATCTCAGGACACCCCAAAGTGCTTTACAGCCAATGAAATACTTTTGAAGTGTAGTCAATATCGTAATGTAAGAAATGCAGCAGCCAATTTGTGCATAGCAAGCTCCCACAAACAGCAATGTGATAATGACTTTCCAGTGCTGGACAGGAAAGAAGTGTATTTTAGAGGGGTTAAGCAGAACCTAGCCCAGAACAAAAAAAGTTGGCAGATAAAACAGGCCCGGGGGATAATTAAGTACAAAGATCGGTGAAACACAGGAACAGGAGTAGGCCATTTAGCCCCTTGAGGCCTGTTCCACCATTTTATTAGATCATGGCTGATCTGTATCTTAACTCCATCTACCCACCTTGGTTCCGTAACCCTTAATACCCTCGCCTAACAAAAATCTATCAATCTCAGTTTTGAAATTTTCAATTGACCCCCAGCCTCAATAGCTTTTTGGGGGAGAGAGTTCCAGATTTCCACTACCCTTTGTGTGAAGAAGTGCTTCCTGACATCACCCCTGAAAGACCTAGCTCTGATTTTAAGGTTCTGCCCCCTCGTTCTGGACTTTCTCACCAGAGGAAATAGTTTCTATCTACCCTATCAACTCCTTTAATGATCTTAAACACCTCAATTAGATCACCCTTTAATCTTCTGTACTCAAGGGAATACAAGCCTAGGCTATCTTATTGAAACATATAAGATTATGAGGGGGCTTGACAAGGTAGATGCTGAGAGGTTGTTTCCCCTGGCTGGAGAGTCTAGAACTAGGGGGCATAGTCACAGGATAAGGGGTCGGCCATTTAAGACTGTGATGAGGAGGAATTTCTTCACACAGAGGGTTGTGAATCTTTGGAATTCTCTACTCCAGAGGGCGGTGGATGCTGAGTCGTTGAGTATATTCAAGGATGAGATAGATAGATTTTTGGACTCTAGGGGAATCAAGGGATATGGGGATCGGGCGGGAAAGTGGAGTTGAGGTCGAAGATCAGCCATGATCTTACTGAATGGTGGAGCAGGCTCGAGGGGCCGAATGGCCTACTCCTGCTCCCATTTCTTATGTTCTTATACAACCTGGCCTCATAATTTAACCCTTTTAGCCGCGGTATCATTCTGGTGAATCTGCGCTGCACCCCCTCCTGAGGTTCAGTGCCCAGAACTGAACTCAGTACTCCTGACGGGGTCTAACCAAACTAATCCCTCACTAACAGGAATACTTTAAAAGAATAAGGAGGTTCTGACTAGGAGTGAAGGGTCTATAATGAATAAAGAAAGAAAGATAGACTTGCATTTATGTGGCGTCTTTCACAAACTCAGGACATCCCAAAATGCTTTACAGCCAATGAAGTTTTGAAGTGTAGTCACTGTTGTAATATAGGAAATAGGAATAAGGAGATTAAAGCAAAAATATAAGGGGTGATTCTGTGATCCTGTATTCCCAGTGGGAAAGCCACACTTACAGGGTGATAGGGCTACACCCTGATTCTCTGACCAATGATCCCTGTATCTGCAGCTCCCTGCTGGCAGCATGAGATCGTGGTATCACCTCTATAAAGTCTCAGGGGGCACGTGATAAAATTAAGGCTAGTCATGGAGAAGAAAACCAATAAAAACTATAACTGCGTCTTTAAAGTGCCTTTAATGGATTTAAAGGCAGGGAGCCTGTCACCCCTACCCGTTCTGGCTTAAAGGTGAGTCTGGATTGCTCTTACCTTACGAAGAGCTGGAACAGGCTCGATGGGCTGAATGGCCTCCTTCTGTGCTGTAACGATTCGATGATTCTAGTCTACACTACATGGTCAACTCCTAGTGTCATGGTGACACTCTCACCTCTGAGACAGAAGGTTGTGGGTTCAACTCCCATTCCAGAGAAGTGGTGGGTTGTGGGCGGGTGGGGAGCAAAAATACTCTGTTTTCAAAGCGGGACCGCATCCCGGCTCCAACACGGTTTAACCCAGGCAGGTTTGTCTGCGTGTGGAGAGCAGACACCAGGAAGTCCTGCCCCCACTTAAAGCCAGCGGGCTGATACTTAAAAGGGCAATGTATCTCATTACGATACTTGAGGTACTTAATATTTTGTGTATTGGAATAAAAAAATGAATTTAACCTTACATGTTCGGGTCAGGGTCATTCATGTCAGATGAAAGCAGGCGGGAAGGGCCGGATCCATGAGGTGAATGCCTTTATTGCACTGTTTGTGGGTCCGGAGAAGCAGGAGTGCTTCATCCAGGCCCAACAGGCTCACCTGGTCAACAAGACAACCGTGATCGGCCAACTCCCACCCCCAACCATTGTGGACTCCCAACTACCTCCAGCTCTTCACCTGACCTCCAGCGACCTCCGATCTTCCCCTCCGCCCCTGCCCTTCAATCAGACTGGAGTATAGAAAGTACAGGGATGATGTAAAAAAGGAAATAAGGAAAGCAAAGAGAGGGCATGAAAAAATATTAGCTAGTAAGATTAAAGAAAACCCAAAGATGTTTTATCAGTACATTAAAAACAAGAGGATAGCTAAGGAAAAGGTGGGACATATCAGGGATAATAAGGGTAACTTGTGTGTAGAAGCAGAGGATGTGGGTAGGGTTTTAAATTAATATTTTGTCTCCGTATTCACAAAGGAAAGGGATGATCCGGACGTAGTAGTTAAAGAGGAGAGGTGTGAAATATTGGATAAGGTAAACATAGCGAGAGAGGAAGTACGAGAGGGACTGGAATCCTTGAAAGTTGATAAGTCACCAGGGCCGGATGGATTGTTTCCTAGGCTATTGAAGGAAGCCAGGGAGGAAATAGCAGATGCTCTGAGGATCATTTTCCAATCCTCACTAGATACAGGGGAGGTACCGGAGGACTGGAAGACTGCAAATGTAGTACCATGGTTTAAAAGGGGTACGAGGGAAAAACGGAACAATTATAGGCCGGTCAGTCTTACCTCGGTGGTGGGCAAACTATTAGAATCAATCCTGAGAGATAGGATAAACTGTCACTTGGAAAGGCATGGTTTAATCAGGGATAGTCAGCATGGATTTGTTCAGGGAAGGTCACGCCTTACAAATCTGATTGAATTCTTTGAGGAAGTGACAAGGAGGATTGATAGGGTAGTGCAGTGGATGTTGTCTACATGGATTTTAGTAAGGCATTTGACAAAGTCCCACATGGTAGACTGGTCAGAAAGGTAAAAGCCCATGGGATACAGGGAAATGTGGCGAATTGGATCCAAAATTGGCTCAGTAACAGGAAACAAAGGGTAAAAGTCGATGGATGTCTTTGCGAATGGAAATCCGTTTCCAGTGGTGTGCCACAGGGCTCAGTGTTGGGTCCCTTGCTGTTTGTGGTATATATTAATGATTTGGACTTGAATGTAGGGGGCATGATTGGCTAATTTGCAGACGACACAAAAATTGGCCGTGTAGTTGATAGTGAAGAGGATAGCTGTAGACTCCAAGAAGATATCAATGGGTTGGTGGAGTGGGCGGAAAAGTGGCAAATGGAGCTCAACCCGGAGAAGTGTGAGGTAATGCACTTAGGGAGGGCAAACAGTTAAAGGGAATACGCAGTAAACGGGAATATATTGAGAGGGGTAGAGGAAGTGAGAGACCTTGGAGTGCGTGTGCATAGGTCCCTGAAGGTTGTGAAGAAGGCATACGGAATGCTCTCCATTATTAGCCGAGGTATAGAATACAAAAGCAGGGATGTAATGATGGAACTGTATAAAACGCTGGTAAGGCCACAGCTGGAGTATTGTGTGCAGTTCTGGTCACCACATTACAGGAAGGATGTAATTGCTCTGGAGAGAGTGCAGAGAAGATTTACAAGAATGTTACCAAGGCTTGAAAATTGCAGCTACGAGGAGAGATTGGATAGGCTGGGGTTGTTTTCCTTGGAGCAGAGGAGGCTGAGGGGAGACTTGATTGAGGTGTACAAAATTATGAGGGGCCTAGATAGAGTAGACAGGAAGTACCTGTTTCCTCTAGCGGAGAGTTCAAGAACTAGAGGACATAGATTTAAGCTGATTGGCGGAAGGATTAGAGGGGACATGAGGAAAATCTTTTTTACCCAGAGGGTGGTGGGTGTATGGAATTCGCTGCCCGAATTGGTGGTAGAGGCAGGGACCCTCAACTCTTTTAAAAAGTACCTGGACCTGCACCTAAAGTGCTGGAAGCTGCAGGGCTACGGACCTGGTGCTGGAAGGTGGGATTAGAATGGGCACCTGGTTGTTCTTCGAGCCGGCGCGGACACGATGGGCCGAATGGCCCCCTTCTGTGCTGTATCTTTTCTATGGTTCTATGGCTGCCGGGTGTGAAACCCGGAAGTACAATTGATGGGCCTCAAAACTGTGGAGCTCCTTATCTCCCTCAGTCTTTTCTCTCTCTTATAATCTTCAAGCTAGTCGTCCCCTAACCACTACGTCCTGATTTCTCTCATGGCTTCCACTTAGCTTCCACATTTCGGACCCGGAAATCGCCCCCCCCACCCCCGGCTCCCGTCTGGGCTAGAAGTTAAAATTTACCCCTTGAGCACATAATCCAGGCTGACACTCCAGTACAGTACTGAGGGAGTGCTGCACTGTCGGAGGTGCCGTCTTTCGGATAAGCCATTAAAACAGGTTATCTGTTCATTTGAAATAAAAACAGAAAATGCTGGAAACACCCAGGTCAGGCAGCAATTGTGGAGAGAGAGAGTTAAGGGTGGGAATTTTAACTCCCCAGGACGGGCGGGAGAGGGGT
The DNA here is from genome assembly GCF_035084215.1 of Heptranchias perlo. NCBI lineage: Eukaryota > Metazoa > Chordata > Chondrichthyes > Hexanchiformes > Hexanchidae > Heptranchias > Heptranchias perlo. Next base: position 161,857,166 of record NC_090326.1, read on the forward strand.
TAAAAATTCAAAAATGGGAAATCCGACCCCAACCCCAATCCGTCCACTTCCAGCTTTAATGGAGGGGGGTTGGGGGGTGACCAACGGACCTGCTCTCCGGAGGCGGGTCGCTCATTTAAATATTTTAATGAGACTGCGTGCTGCAAATTTTAGCTGTTTTAAATTTAACGGCTGCGGGCCGGGTTTCCCAGGGCTCAGGAAACCCGGCAGCTGAAGGGAGGCAAGAAAGGCTGGGTCCAGCAGGTAAATGCCTTTCCAGTACTGCTTGTGGACCAGGAGGACAGGAGTGCTTCCCCCCAGACTCCCAAACAAACCTGCTTCCCCCCGCCGAGATCAGACCCCCCACCCCCCGCCCCCCACGATCGGACCACCCGGCAATCGGAACCACCCCCGATCTCACCACACCCCCTCCTCCCCGATCTACCCATGGCCCCCCCCACCCCCGATCTGTGCATCGCCCCTCCCGCTGCACACCCCACCCCGATCTCTCCATGGCTCGCCCACCCGATCTCTCCACGGCCCGCACACCCCAATCTCTCCAAACTCCCCCCCCATCTCTCCATGGCCCCCCCCCCTCCTCAATCTCTCCACACCACCCCCCCCATGATCTCTCCACAGCCCCCCACCTGATCTCTCCACGGACCCCCACCGATCTCCCCATGGATCCCCCCGATCTCCCCACAGCCCCCCCCCGATCTCTCCACAGCACCCCCCCCCCATCAATGATCTCTCCACGGCTGCCCCCACCGATCTCCCCATGGCCACACCCCCCCGATCTCTCCCAGCACCCCCCCCCCACCCTGATCTCTCCACGGCCCTCCCGATCTCTCCGTGGCCTCCCCCCTCCCTACATGGCATCCCGCCCTCGACCTTTCCACGCCCCACCCCACCCATCTCTCCACGGCCCCCCCCACCCATCTCTCCACGGCCCCCCCACCCATCTCTCCACGGCCCCCACCCCAATCTATCAACAGCCCCCCCCCCGATCTCTCCACAGCTCCCCGCCACCCCCCCTCCCCCACTCACAACCTCTCTCTCCCTCCCTCCTCTCCGCTCCCTGTCCACAGGCCTTCCCGCCCTCTCAATCTGGTTGGCTGCGGCCGGGAAACGGAGTCCAAAAATTTTAATCAGGTCCTGCCATAAATTTGGCAGGACCTCCGGGACACCCATACTTCCGGGTTTCCTGGCTACATGTCCCCCCAGCTCCCTCTCCGCCTCCCCGTAAATATTGCAGCCAACGTTTCAGGTCGATGACCTTACATCAGAACTGATCATTTATCTGGTCATCATCTCAGTGCTGTTTGTGGGATCTTGCTGTGCACAAATTGGCTGCCACGTTTCCTACATTACAACAGTGACTACACTTCAGTGGCTGCAAAGTACTTTGAGATGTCCTGAGGTTGTGAAAGGTGTTGTATAAAAGCGAGTCTTTCTTTAACCACACTGCCATTAAAGGAGCTCTGTACGTACCTGATTTAATGTAGGTCGGGGGGGGGGGGAAACACTGCAGCAACACCGCGTCTCAAAAATGTGCCCATTGGATTCGAGACCGACTGCAGACTGCCATTTTATTTTATGTTTCAGCAAACTCTTTGTAGAGAAAGGGAGAAAAAAAAAATCTCAGGTACCAAGTCTGTTACGTTCCAAAGCTGCGCTTACCTCTTCGTCCCGTTCCCTCAGGCACGCTGGACTCTCTTGTAAACACCACGAAGCTGAAAGCTGGCACGTGTTCTTGATCTGGATGCTGCAAATAGCTCTACTTCCCAGCTTTATCAGGCCAAAATCTAGAGATGGGAGGTCAATACAAAGCTTGGGACCCTGAAACAACAAAATGGAACTACATAGAATTACATAGATTCAACAGTAACTTTCAAAAGGGAAGTGAATAAATACTTGGAAAATTTGTAGGGCTATGGGGAAAGAGCAGGGAAGTGGGACTAATTGAATAGTTCTTTCAAAGAGCTGGCACAGGCACGATGGGCCAAAAGGCCTCCTTCTGCGCTGTAAGATTCTATGAATACATGGAACGTACAGCACAGAAACAGGCCATTTGGCCCAATAGGTCCATGACGATGTTTATGCTCCACACGAGCCTCCTCCCTCCCTACTTCATCTAACCCAATCAGCATATCCTTCTATTCCTTTCTCCCTCATGTCTTTATCTAGCTTCCCATAAGACCATATGAGATAGGAGCAGGAGTAGGCCATTCGGCCCCTCGAGCCTGCTCCACCATTTAATGAGATCATGGCTGATCTGATTTTTACCTCAACTCCACTTTCCTGCCTTTTCCCCATATCCTTTGACTCCCTTGCTGATCAAAAATTTGTCTAACTCAGCCTTGAATGTATTCAATGACTCGGCCTCCACAGCTTTTTGGGGTAAAGAATTCCAAAGATTCACGACCCTCTGGGAGAAGAAATTCCTCCTCATTTCTGTCTTAAACTGGCGACCCCTTATTCTGAGACTGTGCCCCCTAGGTTTAGATTCCCCTATGAAGGGTAACACCCTCTCAGCATCTACCCTATCGAGTCCCCTCAGAATCTTGTATGTTTCAATAAGATCTCCTCTCATTCTTCTAAACTCCAATCAGTATAGACCCAACCTGTTCAATCTTTCCTCATAAGACCCTTCCATACCCGGAATCAACCTAGTGAACCTTCTCCGAACTGCCCCCAACGCAAGTATATCCTTCCTTAGGTAAAGAAATTTCTCCTGAATTCCCTATTGCAGTCTTTCCCAAACTATTTTGGCTCCCGCCCCACAGTAGTGAAGGCAAGTATTCTTGCGCCCCACTATAAACGTAAACATTAGACATTTGTTGATAACTTACAAAACATAAAACAAAGTTTAATAAATCACAAGTATAAAAATAAAACATATCGGGCACTAAATTGGGCCGTGTATCGCCTGCTGTTTCGGCGCTACGCGGAATCCCGAAGTGCCAAGATGGCGTCTTGGCTGCGCATGCACGTTTCCAGCAGGACGTGCTCAGGACGCCATCTTGGGATGGGAGTTAGCGCAGGCGCAGATAACAAACGCCGGAAACATGTAAAGTAGGGAGAAAATGGATAGAATCAGTGTGCAATGCTGATTTAAAGTGATAGACACCATTTTGGGACTTAACGCTCAACTCAACACACAGTCTTAACCCCGACCATCTGAACGTGTCTTAGAGTGCCTGGAGGACCCCCCACCAGAGACCATGCAGGATTTACAGGTTAGTTGATGGATTATTGCTTTTGGCTGCTGATGCATTTGTAACTGTTTTTGGAGGTCTCTTATACTTGAATACTGGGACACGCACGGGGACATAGCCTAATATTTAGAGTCAGGACATGCAGGAGTGAAGTTAGGAAGTGCTTCTACACACAAAGGGTGGGAGAAGTTTGGAACGCTCTTCTGCAAACAGCAGTTGATGCTAGCTCGATTGTGAATTCTAAATCTGAGATTGATAGATTTCTGTGAACCAACGATATTAAGGGAAATGGGGCTAAGGCGGGTATATGGAGTTAGGTCACAGATCAACCATGATCTCACTGAATGGTGGAACAAGCTCAAGGGGCTAAATGCCACTGCCACTTGCTGCCTCCTGATATGCGCCACCTTCTCAGGGCGTGAGTCTGGATGATGTGCCTGTCATGGTTAAATATCTGCCAGTGTGTGTGGCCTGTGAGCTGTGGGTGAGCGGCTTGCAACAGTGGTAATGTGTAAGGGTGAGAGGAAGCATCTGATTGGAAGAGTTGAGTACTGATGGAAAGAGTTTGTTGGTAGGTGGGTGATGGGGGGCTAGTGTGTGGAGCAGTGGATGCGGCTAGTGGTGTAGTTGCTAGGAGACGCCACTTGACAATTGACCTCACTCACCTTGACCACTCATGTCAAAGCATTGAACTTCTTTCCGCACTGCATCCATATTCGTGGTGCAGTGTGCTTGGCATTGACTTCGTTCCCTGCTGCCTCCCACTGCCTTTTGGGTATATGTCTGGGGGGCCTCATGCACCCCCCCACCCCCTGCGGATATAGGATGCCCCTCCTTCTGTCCACCTATTGCGTCAAGGCCTCTAGTGCATCAGCAGAGAACCTTGGAGCACGCACTCTCGCAGGCCTGGTACAAACTCAGATCGGCAGATTGGTGAGGTCTGGCATGCAGATTGGAGGATGTGGGATTTAGTGGTGCGCAACCTTTATTCAATGTTTTAACATAACTCATCAGTGTGTAAACATAGGGACGGGAGCTGCATCTGTGTTTAACGTGTGCGATGTCTGATCTCCGTTCAGACTCCGTGCAGACTGCAGACTGTTATTTTCAACAAATAACTGGTACCAGCTACCTTTAAGAGATTTTTTAAGAGACAGGCTACCTTTAAGAGATTTTTTAAGAGACAGGCTGCCTTTAAGAGATTAGAGCTTCCCCCTGCTGGTGGAAAGTGCGAATTGCATGGAATCCTCATTCAACACTGATTTCCAACGCAGATTGCAGGTATGTCCTCAGGCCTGGCGAAAGTCTCATCCTGCCTGGGCAGGGGCCATTGGGCTTGGGGTAATAGGTCATAACGCTACCCCTGCCCAAAAACAAGCCCTATCCAATTTTTCCCCCATTGTTTTCCTAATGGTACTGGCTCCTACCCTACAGGTCCTTACTATAAAGCAGCGTTTCCCAAACTGTGGGGCGCGCCCCCCAGCACGAAAAGGTCGGTAAAATAAAATACTTTCAGAAAAAATGATGTTGAGGTGTGTCCCAAAGTGAACATTTTTGCCATGCTCCCTACACCCTACACGTGTAGGGTGTATGTCGCTCCGGCAAATGACCAACGGGCTGTGTGTGTGTGGGAGGCTGCCATTGCCATTTTGTGGGACTTCCCCGGTCACTGAGTGGATTATCGCAATCTAAGGCAGTGTCCCAAACCACTACACATGTAGGGTGTAGAGAGCACGGCAAAAGTGTTCACTTTGCGACACACCTCAACATCGTTCTTTCTGAAAATATTTTATCTTTCCGACCTCTTCGCGTCCCCCTTTGGAACATTTTGCACCCCCCAAGGGGGGCGTGCCTCACAGTTTGGGAAACGCTGCCCTGTTGGATTTGTTAGTGACTATCTTCTATTTATGGCCTCTGGTTCTGGTCTCCCCACAAGTAGAAACATCTTCTCTATGTCTACCCTATCAAACCCATTCATAATCTTAAAGACCTCTGTCAGGTCACCCCTCAGTCTTCTCTTTTCTAGAGAAAAGAGCCCCAGCCTGTTCAATCTTTCCTGATAGGTAAGATCAGCATCTCAGGGCTCAATGATGGGTGTATTGTTGTCATTCAGTCATTGTTTAAGACTGGTCCGGTGAAATCCCATATATCTCAATAGAGCCAGGGACAGTGAGTTGCATAAGTATGTTCAGAAAGCAAAGGCCTGTATTCACCCACCAGAAACACTCTCGCTATTACTACAAGCGATATATACCCAGTCACGTGATGATGGACACCATGTGTTACTCACTAACATTTGGTCAAGGTCCATTCTTAATATTAACTTGGGACCTCCCTGGTCTGTGTGTTTCAGCACTGTACCAGGCGGTGTATTTACCCATAGAGGTAATGGGGGAATCCATGCTTGTACTTTATAACTTGGTAGTGCACTGACCACAAAGGTTGCCTCCACGTAAAGGAAGACCGGCTCTTCCTGATGTCTGATGTGACACTGCAGACGGTAGCTGATTTTCTCGGGCTTGCCTCCAGTAAGCAACAGTTCCAGATCACAGTAGTCATTGGGCTCTGTAAAGAATGCAGAAAACTCCAGTCAGGCTTCTTTTTTAACAGCAGCTAGTTGAAGACCAAATGATCAAACTGTCAAGATGTATATAAAAAAAGAAAGACTTGCATTTATATAGCCCCTTTCACCACCTCAGGACGTCCCAAAGCACATTACAGCCATTGAACTACTTTTGAAATGTCGTCACTGTTGTAAATGTAGGAAATGCGACAGGCAATTTGCGCACAGCAAGATCCCACAAACAGCAATGAGATATTCTGTTTTAGTGATGTTGGTATTTCCTTTCCTGAGGTATCTGCCATGATGATTCAGGTACATTTCTCCCCATTCCCCATTCTAAGGGGGTAACTTTATCGTTGAGTGATGGTGTGAAGCGGGCGATACGGAATTGGCTGCCCCTTTTACAACCCGCCGATTTCCCTTCCATTGACCCTAACCCTAACCCTAATCCACTGACTTCAATGGAAGGGGAAATCAGGTGTGGCATATAATGGGTGGCTAATTCCATATCGCCCGCTTCACACCATCGCTCAACGATAAAATTACCCCCTTAATCTTTTCCTGTTTAAGACCCTTCTAACTAAAATAGATATGCAGGAGGGTTACAGCTCTAAAAAAAATTGTATTATTCAATACAGAAGACAACAGGAAGGTACCAGGTTCAATCCCCAATCTGCCTTGAATCAGTTAATCCCAGCCAGCATGGCTGTATTGATTCATTCAAATGCAAATTAGATAGATTTCTTTCACAAAATAACATTTTGGGATACAGCATGTGAATAATTTGAAACATGACGTGTGGTGAGTGTAACATGCTTGGGACGAACGGGTGAGTTTGGACCTGTGTTTCCCAAATCTCTCCACCACTGGGGGTTTTCCTCACCTCATGTCTGGGTCTGTTGTAGACTCATTCATAGAGATTGATTGCTATGATTAGTCAACAACTCCCATTATCATTGTATTGTGCAACTACCAGGATGGTAGAAGACGAACTAGATGGACCTTGGTCTTTTTTCCTCTACTAATTCCTATGTTCCTGTGACACTGAGGTTGTGCTGAAATTGATCACAACATCCTTGGGCTGGAAAGGGAAAAAAAAACCCAAATCAGCCAGGGTTCCTTTTTTTAAAAAATTCGTTCATGGGATGTGGGCGCCGCTGACAAGGCCAGATCCTGCTGGCGATCGGTAACCACTGCCCCCCGCTGGAAAGCACGGATGTTACGTGAGACAGAATTGGGCTCAGCGGTGATTCCCTGCTGGTCGAATAGCTGTCAATATTCACTGTCAAACCTCTGACATGAAGAACGGCGACTAGGCACCCATGTGATCAAACCCCAGTATTAGTGACCAGCTTCGAAGAGGAGGGCAAAAATTTAATCATAATTTTTTTTAAATCCGCAAAACTATTACGGTTCTGTGAAACAGAGTATACTATGAAATCGAGCACTTTCTGTCAGTGGAACTCCGCCAGTATCTGACATCATCATGTTGTAAAAGCCCCACTTCACGTCACATTGAAGAAGACTTGAATTTCTAAAGCACCTTATCATTTCTCCCAGGAATGTTCCAAACCACTTCCTGCACAATGAAATATTTTGAAATGGTTCCAGTTGTGTGGGCAAAAATGGCAGCCACTTTGCACACAGCAAGGTCCCACAAAGGGGGACACAAATAACCTCCCAGAAATGTTAGGGAACCAAGGGTCTAGTGAGAGGGAGGAACTGAAGGAAACCATTATTAGTAAAAAAATAGTGCTAGGGAAATTAATAGGGCTAAAGGCTGACAAATCCCCAGGGCCTGATAATCTACATCCCAGAGTACTAAAGGAATTGGCCCTGGAAATAGTGGATGCATTGGTGATCATCTTCCAAAATTCGATAGACTCAAACAGTTCCTACAGATTGGAGGGTGGCAAATGTAACCCCGCTATTTAAAAAAGGAGGGAGAGAAAAAACAGGGAATTATAGACCAGTTAGCCTAACATCAGTAGTGGGGAAAATGCTAGAGTCTATTATAAAAGATGTGATAACAGAACGCTTGGAAGGCATTAACGGGATTGGACAAAGTCAGCATGGGTTTATGAAAGGGAAATCATGCTTAACAAATCTACTGGAGTTTTTTGAGGATGTAACTAGTAGAATAGATAGGGGAGAACCAGTGGATGTGGTGTATTTGGATTTTCAGAAGGCTTTTGATAAGGTCCCACACAAGAGGTTAATATGCAAAATTAAAGCACATGGGATTGGGGGGAATATACTGGCATGGGATTGAGAATTGGTTGACAGACAGGAAACAGAGAGTAGGAATAAACGGGTCTTTTTCCGGGTGGCAGGCAGTGACTAGTGGGGTACCGCAGGGTTCAGTGCTTGGGCCCCAGCTATTCACAATATATATCAATGATTTGGATGAGGGAACTCAATGTAACATTTCCAAGTTTGCAGACGACACAAAGCTGGGGTGGAATGTGAGCTGTGAGGAGGATGCAAAGAAGCTCCAATGTGATTTAGACAAGCTGGGTGAGTGGGCAAGAACATGGCAGATGCAGTATAACGTGGATAAATGTGAGGTTATCCACTTTGGTTGTAAAAACAGAAAGGCAGCTTATTATCTGAATGGTGATAGATTGGGAAAAGGGGAGGTGCAATGAGACCTGGGTGTCCTTGTACACCAGTCGCTGAAAGCGAGCATTCAGGTGCAGCAAGCAATTAGGAAGGCGAATGGTATGTTGGCCTTCATTGCAAGAGGATTTGAGTACAGGAGCAGAGATGTCTTACTGCAGTTATACAGGGCCTTGGTGAGACCACATCTGGAGTATTGTGTGCAGTTTTGGTCTCCTTATCTGAGGAAGGATGTCCTTGCCATGGAGGGAGTGCAACGAAGGTTTACCAGACTGATTCCTGGGATGGCAGGACTGATGTATGAGGAGAGATTGGATTGACTAGGCCTATAGTCACTAGAGTTTAGAAGAATGAGAGGTGATCTCATCGAAACATATAAAATTCTAACAGGACTAGACAGACTAGATGCAGGGAGGATGTTCCCGATGGCTGGGAAGTCCAGAAACACGGGTCACAGTCTCAGGATATGGGGTATGCCATTTAGAACAGAGATGAGGAGAAATTTCTTCACTCAGAGGGTGGTGAACCTGTGGAATTCTCTACCACAGATGGCAGTGGAGGCCAAGTCATTAGATGTATTCAAGAAGGAGATAGATATATTTCTTAATGCTAAAGGGATCAAGGGATACGGGGAAAAAGTGGGAACAGAGTACTGAGTTAGACGATCAGCCATGATCATTTTGAATGGTGGAGCAGGCCCAAAGGGCCGAATGGCCTACTCTTGCTCCTATTTTCTAAGAGTGGTGGTGTTGGTTGAGCGATGAGTATTTTCCCAGATGAAAGAACTCCCTGCTCTCTTTCAAATATTGCAACCAACTGAACAGGCAGACATGGCATCAGTCCAATGTCTTATCTGAAAGGCACTCCCTCAGTACTGCACTCAGTTGTGTGCTCAAGCTGAACTCCTGGAGTGGGGCTTGAGTCAACAAACTTCTGAGTCAGAGTCAAGCACGGCGCCAAACAGCCAGGGCTGCCAACACACATGACCTCCCGTCTCCCACTGCTCTGCCTCCACCATTGGTCCACCAACATGTCCAATCCTGGCAGCGTAAAGCCTTCCCAAGCCAATCGGGAAGCGAACAGACTCTTTGTTACCCGATTGGGTGATTCTCAGCTTCAGCCCTTTTTCCCATCTCCAATGTTTTTTTTAATAAGTATTCATAACTAATAAGCTCTGAGTCTTGACTTCAACACAGTGAGGCTGCAGGGAAGAGGAAGAGCGCACAATTTTTTTAATCTCCCGATGGTTTTTCTCCCGGGTGATGCTCGCAGCAGTGTTCTGGAGATCAATCTTCAATTGCTGGAGACTCCAGGACAATCCTGGAGGGTTGGCAACCCCTACAAACACCCGATGCACCATTACACAAACGCAGCGCAGTGGTGACTGAAGATATAAACACCCCTGGGAAAACTTTCAAAATGTAACAGGGCAATTGAATATACGTTACAAAAAAAAATTTTGGACAGTGTCTCAAGGCTCTCGGGTTCAGATGAAGTTTGCCAACTGCAACTTGACATCACTCAGGCCCCTCGGGCGTTTTGTCCCTCATGGCACATCCCCAGCCATTAATTAATCTCTACTTAGACTGAACCGTCGCTGTAGCAAACATTCCCAACTCAAGTTTTCTTTTTTATTCTACCTGTATCATGCAAAGCTTTCTTAAAACAAAAATTGAGAGAAACCAAGGTGAATGGCCAAGCTCACAGTACATGACACCAACTGAAGTAGGATAGTAGCAGTGTAGGAGAAAAGATGAGGGAAATCAGGAGGTATGGTTAGGGGATGACTAGCTTGGGTTTTAAGAGCCTGAAGATTATAAGAGAGAGGAGAGACTGAGGGAGATAAGGAGCTCCACGGTTTTGAGATCTTAGGAACATAGGAACAGGAGGAGGCCAATCAGCCCGTTGAGCCTGTTAGATCATGGCTGATCTGTATCTTAATTCCATTTACCTGCCTTGGTTCCAAACTGTTTAATACCCTTGTCTAACAAAAATTTATCAATCTCAGTTTTGATAGTTCCAATTGACCTCACCTCAACAGCTTTTTGGGGGAGAGATTTCCACTCCCCTAAAGTGCTTCCGGACATCACCCCTGAACGGCCTAGTTCTAATTTTAAGGTTATGCCCCCTTATTTTGGACTCCCCCCACCAGAGGAAATAGTTTCTCTCTTTCTATAAATAATATAAACAATAAATGGGAGGATACTGAGAGGTGTAGAGGAACAGAGGGACCTTGGAGTGCGTGTCCACGGATCCCTGAAGGTAGTAGGACAGGTAGATAAGATGGTTAAGAAGGCATATGGGATACTTTCCTTTATTAGCCGAGGCATAGAATAATAGAGCAGGGAGGTTATGCTAGAACTGCATAAAGCACTAGTTAGGCCACAGCTTGAGTACTGCGCACAGTTCTGGTCACATTACAGGAAAGATGTGATTGCACTACAGAGGGTAGAGAGATTTATGAGGATCTTGCCAGAGTTGGAGAATTTTAGCTATGAGGAAAGATTGGATAGGCTGGCGTTGTTTTCTTTGGAACAAAGGAGGCTGAGGGGAGATTTAATTGATGTGTATAAAATTATGAGGGGCCTAGATAGAGTGGATAGGGAGGACCTATTTCCCATAGCAGAGGGGTCAGTGACCAGGGGCCATAGATTTAAAGTAATTGGTAGAAGGATTAGAGGGGAGCTGAGGAGAAAATTTTTCGCCCAGAGGGTGGTGGGGGTCTGGAACTCACTGCCTGAAAGGGTGGTAGAGGCAGAAACCCTCAACTCATTTAAAAAGTACTTGGATGAGCACTTGAAGTGTAGTAACCTACAGGGCTACGGACCAAGTGCTGGAAAGTGGGATTAGGCTGGATAGCTCTTTTTCAGCCGGCACAGACACGATGGGCTGAATGGCCTCCTTCTGTAACCTTCTGTCCTAGGAGGAGTGTTTGCTAGTGCTGTTGGGGAGGGTTTAAACTAAAGTGGCAGGGGGTTGGGAACCTGAGCAGGGAGAGAGAGGAAAGCGTAACAGGAAGGGACAGAAGGTATGGAGTAATAGGTAAAGTGTTAAAAAAGGAAAAAGCAGGAACTAAGCGTCACAAAACAGATTTGAAAGTTCTTTATCTGAATGCACGTAGCATTCGTAATAAAATGGACGAGTTAACGGCACAAATAACTACGTATGGGTATGATCTTGTGGCCATTACAGAAACATGGCTGCAGGGTGACAACGACTGGGAATTAAATATGCCAGGGTATTTAACAATCAGGAAGGACAGGCAGGAAGGAAGGGGAGGTGGGGTGGCTATGTTAATAAAGGAAGGAATCACTGTAATACAGAGAAATGATATTGGGACAAAGCATCAAGATAATGAAACAGTTTGGGTGGAGATAAGGAATAATAAGGGAAAAAAAACACTCGTGGGCGTAGTATATAGGCCTCCTAATAGTTGCAACTCTGCTGGAAGAAGTATTAATCAGGAGATAGTCGGGGCATGTAATAAGGGAACAGCCATAATTATGGGGGATTTTAATTATCATATTAACTGGACAAATCAAATTGGGCAGAGCAGCCTTGAGGACGAGTTCATTGAGTGCATCAGGGATGGATTTCTTGAGCAGTATGTAACTGATCCTACAAGGGGGCAGGCAACCTTGGACCTGGTCCTGTGTAATGAGTCAGGATTAATTAATAATGTCCTAGTTAAGGATCCCCTTGGAACGAGCGACCACAACATGGTTGAATTCCATATCCAATTAGAGGGTGAGAAGGTTGATTCTCAAACAAGCGTACTGAGCTTGAATAAAGGAGACTATGATGGTATGAGAGCGGAATTGATTAAAGTGGACTGGGAAAATAGATTAAAGGGTAAGACGGTACATGAGCAGTGGTGTTCATTTAGGGAGTTATTTTACAACTTTCAAAATAAATATATTCCACTGAGGAAAAAAGGGTGTAAAAGAAATGACAGCCATCCGTGGCTAAGTAAAGAAATCAAGGATAGTATCCGACTAAAAACAAGGACATATAAGGTAGCCAAACTTAGTGGGAGGATAGAAGATTGGGAATTCTTCAAAAGACAGCAAAAAGTAACTAAAGGATTGATTAAGAAAGGGAAGTTAGATTATGAAAAGAAATTAGCAAAAAATATAAAAACAGATAGCAAGAGTTTCTATAGTTATATAAAAAGAAAAAGGGTGGCTAAGGCAAACATAGGTCCCTTAGAGGATGAGACCGGGAAATTAATGGTGGGAAACATGGAGATGGCAAAAATGCTGAACAAATATTTTGTTTCAGTCTTTACAGTAGAGGACACTAAGAATATCCCAACACTGGACAAACAGGGGACTCTCGGGGGGGAGGAGCTAAATACGATTAAAATCACTCAAGAGATGGTACTCAGTAAAATAATGGGACTCAAGGCGGATAAATCCCCTGGACCTGATGGCTTCCATCCTAGGGTCTTGAGGGAAGTGGCAGTAGGGATTGTGGATGCTTTGGTGATAGTTTTCCAAAATTCCCTGGACTCAGGAGAGGTCCCGGCAGATTGGAAAACTGCTAATGTAACACCGTTATTTAAAAAGGGTAGTAGGCAGAAGGCTGGAAATTATAGGCCAGTTAGCTTAACATCTGTGGTGGGTAAAATTTTGGAGTCTATTATTAAGTAGACAGTAACGGAACATTTAGATAAGCATAATTTAATAGGACAAAGTCAGCATGGCTTTATGAAGGGGAAGTCATGTCTGACAAATTTGCTTGAGTTCTTCGAGGATATAACGTATAGGGTGGATAAAGGGGAACCAGTGGACGTAGTGTATTTAGACTTCCAGAAGGCATTCGACAAGGTGCCACATAAAAGATTATTACTTAAGATAAAAAAATCACGGGATTGGGGGTAATATTCTGGCATGGGTGGAGGATTGGTTATCGAACAGGAAGCAGAGAGTTGGGATAAATGGTTCATTTTCGGACTGGCAACCAGTAACCAGTGGTGTTCCACAGGGGTCGGTGCTGGGTCCCCAACTCTTTACAATCTATATTAACGATTTGGAGGAGGGGACCGAGTGCAACATATCAAAATTTGCAGATGATACAAAGATGGGAGGGAAAGTAGAGAGTGAGGAGGACATAAAAAACCTGCAAGGGGATATAGACAGGCTGGGTGAGTGGGCGGAGATTTGGCAGATGCAATATAATATTGGAAAAAGGGAGGTTATGCACTTTGGCAGGAAAAATCAGAGAGCAAGTTATTTTCTTAATGGCGAGAGACTGGAAAGTACTGCAGTACAAAGGGATCTGGGGGTCCTAGTGCAAGAAAATCAAAAAGTTGGTATGCAGGTGCAGCAGGTGATCAAGAAAGCCAACGGAATGTTGGCTTTTATTGCTAGGGGGATAGAATATAAAAACAAGGAGGTATTGCTGCAGTTATATAAGGTATTGGTGAGACCGCACCTGGAATACTGCATACAGTTTTGGTCTCCATACTTAAGAAAAGACATACTTGCTCTCGAGGCAGTACAAAGAAGGTTCACTCGGTTAATCCCGGGGATGAGGGGGCGGACATATGAGGAGAGGTTGAGTAGATTGGGACTCTACTCATTGGAGTTCAGAAGAATGAGAGGCGATCTTATTGAAACATATAAGATTGTGAAGGGTCTTGATCGGGTGGATGCAGTAAGGATGTTCCCAAAGATGGGTGAAACTAGAACTAGGGGGCATAATCTTAGAATAAGGGGCTGCTCTTTCAAAACTGAGATGAGGAGAAACTTCTTCACTCAGAGGGTGGTAGGTCTGTGGAATTTGCTGCCCCAGGAAGCTGTGGAAGCTACATCATTAGATAAATTTAAAACAGAAATAGACAGTTTCCTAGAAGTAAAGGGAATTAGGGGTTATGGGGAGCGGGCAGGAAATTGGACATGAAGCTGAGTTCGGATCGGTCAATGCCCTGTGGGTGGCGGAGAGGGCCCAGGGGCTATGTGGCCGGGTCCTGCTCCGACTTCTTGTGTTCTTTAGATTTGTGGTTGGGATCAGATCAGCCATGATCTTATTGAATGGCGGAGCAGGCTCGAGGGGCCGATTGGCCTACTCCTGCTCCAATTTCTTATGTTCTTATGTTCTTATGTAACTTTGTATGATTCTATGATCTATCCTATTAAATCCTTTGATTACCTTAAACACCACGATTACATCACCCCTTAATCTTCGATACTCAAAGCAACACGAGCCTAGTCTCTGCAATCTGTCCTCACAATTTAACCCTTTTAGCCCCGATATCATTCTGGTGAACCTGCGATGCACCCCCTCCAAGGCTAATATATCCTCCCTGAGGTGCGGTGCCCAGAACTGAAAGCACCGTACTCCCGATGGGGTCTAGATTGGGAAACGATGCTCTGAGTCTTGACTTCAACAGGAGGAGGAAGAGTGCAGCCGGCAGCATATTTGCAGCTGAGCAGAAACTAGTAAGGAACGTTTGGAGGAATAGTAACTGTGATATTTTAGAGGAAGAACTGCAACACAGGGCAGACAGTGTGAGAGAAAAAAGATAAAAAAAGACTAGCACCTTTCATGACCTTAGGATGTCCCAAAGCGCTTTACAGTCAATTAAGTACTTTTGAAGTATAGTCACCCTTGTAGTGTAGGGAAATGCGGCAGCGAATTTGCCCAAAGCAAGATCCCACACACAACAATGTGACATTGACCAAATAATCTGTTTTAGTGATGTTGGTTAAGGGATGCTGGGACTAAAACGTACGATACTACAGTCAACATAAAAAGCCTTGGCTTCTGTCAATCCTTGCTTTTTCATCTCCAGTGAAAGGAAACACGGGAAATTCAAAATGATTAAAGAGACATTTAGTGATGCTGGCCAGGACAACGGGGAGACCTCCCCTGCTCTTCTTCGAAATGGTGCTATGGGATCATTTACATCCACCTGAGAGAGCAGTCGGGGCCTCGGTTTAACGTCTCATTTGAAAGATGGCACCATCCGAAAGTGCAGCGTTCCCTCAGTACTGCAATGAAGTGTCAGCTTGGATTATGTGCTCAAAACTCTGGAGTAGGACTTGAACCCACAACCTTCTGACTCAGAGGTGAGAGTGATACCACTGAGCCACAGCAGCAAGAGAGAGAGAGAGCGCGCGCATGCTTTTTCAATGGAACACAAAATATTTTCTCCTTTAGTTTCTTTTTTGCCGAACTTTAAGAAAGCGTAATCATATTTCAAAACAGGAAGCAAATTTCTCCAATTCCCTGTGCAAATCTTTTCACCAGTCCCCGATGACATGGTATTACCTATTGTTCCAAAAGGTGGCAGCACCTCCAGGATGTGACAATCGTGCATGCTCTCCCACTCGTAGTAGATGGCGGATTTGCTATTATTCCATATCTGCAGATAACACAGCAAACGAGATAACTGAATGCATTTGTTCTGCAATATCTAGTATGTTACAGACAGAATTGTTACAAGTCAGCGCCTTACATCTGTTTCTCCTTCTAAAACACTTTAAATTGATGGGCCATTTAGGTTATAGAGTCATGGAATCTTACAGCACAGCAGGAGGCCATTCGGCCCGTCGTGCCTGGGCCGGCTCTTTGAAAGAGCTGTCCAATTTAGTCCCACTCCCCAACTGTTTCCCCATAACCCTGCAAATTAGTCCTCTTCAAGTACATGTCCAATTGCCTTTTGAAATTTCCTATGGAATCTGATTCCAACACCCTTTCAGGCAGTGTGTTCCAGATCTTAACAACCCTCTGTGTGAAAATATTTCTCCTCATTTCCCCTCTAGGTCTTTTGCCAATTATTTAAAATCTGTGACCTCTGGTTACTGACCCACTTGCCAGAGGAAACAGTTTCTCCCTACTTGCTCTATCAAAACCTCTCAACATTTTGAACACCTCCATTAAATCTCCCCGTAACCTTCTCTGCTCTAAGGAGAACAATCCCAGCTTCTCCAATCTCTTCACGTAACTGAAGTCCCTCATCTCTGGTATCATCCCAATAAACCTTCACTGCACCCTCTCCAAGGCCTTGACATCCTTCCTAAAGTGTGGTGCCCAGAATTGTACACAATACACCAGCGGAGGCCGAACCAGTGTTTTATAAAGGTTTAGCATAACTTCCTTGTTTTTGTACTCTATGCCTCTATTAACAAAATCCAGGACCCCATGCGTTTTCTTAACCGCCTTATCAACTTGCCCTGCCACCTTCAAAGATTTGTGAAAATGCGCCCCCAGGTCGTTCTGCTCTTGCACCCCTCTCAAAATAGTATCATTTCGATCATACTGCCTCTCCATGTTGTTCCTCCCAAAGTGCATCACTTCACACTTATCTGCATTAAATTGCATCTGCCATGTGTCTGCCCATTTCACCAATCTGTCCATGTCCTCCTGAAGTCTGTTCCTATCCTCCTTTTGCTACATTGCCAAGTTTTGTATCATCCACAAACTTCGAAATTGTACTCCCTATACCCGAGTCCAGGTCATTTATATATAACAAGAAAAGCAATGGTCCTAATAGCGACCCCTGGGGGACCCCACTGCATACTTCTCTCCAGTCAGAAAAACACCTGTTCACCACTACTCTCTGCCTCCTATCCCTTAGCCAATTACGTACCCAAGTTACCACCGTCCATTTAATACCAAGTTACCGCCAACAATTCTTCACACGCTGAGTCCCAAGCTCTTCCGCCACCGTAAAGAGGCAGCAAGCAGAAGCCAGAGGGAGAGCAAGAGGGTCAAGCATAGAGTCACCCTGGGAGGACTTTGCATGCCAAGACGGAGGCAGGCAAGGAAAGTATGCAGGGTAAGAAATTTTAACAATAATAAAATAACAGGGTACGATTCCACGCACCCTGAGGCACCTGGCCGAATTGGTCATTCTTCACGTGCAAGTCTGACTGTGAGTGGTGGCGGGCTGTTCAACTGTGGACTGCATTAGAATTGAGTTTGACACTGTCCTCACCTGACGCTCAAGGGGGCGCTGGCCAGCAATAAGGAGAGGGGAGCCAACTTATTTCTCCTCTCTTGGGGGAGCTCTGTACCCATTTATACACTGTTCTCATCAATGCTCTGTACCTGTTATTTTTTATGGGATAAATTTAAGAGTCCGTGCTGCTGGAGTGGGGGCCTTGCACAAATGGGGAATTCAGGCATGCACTGCTGATGATTTCCAACCGTTAGAAAGAAAGAGTTTGTATTTATATAGCACCACTCATCTTAAAGCATCTTATAGTAAATGAATTACTTTTGAAGTGCAGTCAAGCAAGGTAGTCAATTTGCACACAGCAAGGACTCACAAACAGCAGTGAGATAAATGACCGGTTAAATCTGTTTTGGAAGTGTTGGTTGAGGGATAAATGTTGGCCAGGATAACAAGAGAACTCCCCTGCTCTTCTTCAACGATCTTTTACATCCAGCTGAGGTCAGATGGAGCCTTCAGTTTAACGTCTCATTCGAAAGACGGCACCTCCACTAGTGCACCATCCCCTCAGCGCTGAAGTGTCATACAATCATAGAGTGATGCATTTGGCCCATCGTGCCTGTGCTGGCTCTTTGAAAGAGCTATCCAATTAGTCCCATTTCCCCTGCTCTGTCTCCATAGCCCTGTATATTTTTTCCCTTCAAGTATTTATCCAACTCCCTTTTGAAAGTTACTCCTGAATCTGCTGCCACCGCCCTTTTCAGGCAGTGCATTCCAGATCATCACAACTCACTGCATAAAAAAAAGTCTCCTCATCTGATTCTTTAACCAATTACCTTAAATCTCTGTCAGCCGAGATTATGTGCTCGATCCACGGAGAGGGGCTTGAACCCACTGACTCAGAGGCGAGAGCGTTAGCGCTGACCAAACACCGAGACTTAAGATGAATGGTCAGTAAGTGGCAGGCAAGTCCCCCTGCTGAGGAAGGGTCATGGACCTGAAATGTTAACCGTAACCTCTTTCCTTTCTCCTGAGAGACGCTGTCTGACTTGCTGAGTGTTTCCAGCATTTTCTGTTTTACTCCCGCCCGCAGTGCAGCCTGATAAAATTACCCCCCTGTGGCCTCAGAACATTTATTGGCTTAATTGAGTCTGTTTGTCGGGGAAACCTATTTCACGTACGTGGAGCCCGTGTTGAATCTCTGTTCCGTTTTACACATTTATGGATAAAGTTTTTCATTTTCCGGCAATAGCGCTAAATTCCAGACCTCAAAATACTTTTTCAGAGTGGTGGTCATGTAGTTCTCGCCCGGGATGAGGATGGCATAAGGCTTCAACAGAACCTGGAATGGGTCGGTGTAACCTTTAACCTCCACCTCCATCGCTATGATGTTGCTGACTGCTGTGGAAGCTGTTTTCATAGATCTTTCTAAGTTATTTTTCCTGAAATTTGTAAGGGAGAAAGGATTTAGTTTGGAAGAAATATACATTCGACACGTTACAGTTCGATTTTATTTTGGTACCCAACAGATAAACATGAGGATTATCTTCCGTATGTTTTGGTTTATTCAAGGGAGAGCTGACCAACTTTGTGACAGGACGAGGGCATAGCTGGCTAGGGCACATTTATTTCCCAACCCTAGTTTTGCCCCTTGAAGGTGCTGGTAGGTCCTCTTGCAAGCAAATCCTTTTATAACTGATAGCAGCCTTGCAGGCAACATCAGAGGGTATTAAGAGTCATGTGTAGGGGGATGGATGCCAGGTTCCCTTTAGAGGGCATTGTCATGTGGAAAAGGGTTAAATTATGAGGACAGGTTGCTTAGACTGGGCTTGTATTCCCTCAAGTATAGAAGATTAACAGGTGATCTAGTTGAGGTGTTTAAAGATGATTAAAGGAGTTGATAGGGTAGATGGAGATAAACTATTTTCTCTGGTGGGGGGAGTCCAGAACAAGGGGGCATAACCTTAAAATTAGAGCCAGGCCATTCAGGGTGATGTTAGGAAGCATTTCTTCACACAAAGGGAAGTGGAAATCTGGAACACTCTCCCCCAAAAAGCTGATGAGGCTGGGGATCAATTGCAAATTTCAAAAACTGAGATTGATAGATTTTCATTAGGCAAGGGTATCAAGGGTTACGGAACCAGGGCAGATAGATGGAGTTAAGATACAGATCAGCCATGATCTGAGTGAATGGCGGAACGGGCTCGAGGGGCTGAATTACCTACTCCTGTTCTTATGTTCCAACGGAGTGATGTGTAGGCCATACAGGAGATGGGTGCCAGATTCCCTTCTCTGAAGGCCATTGTCAGCAGTGTAGATGAAAACATAAAATTACAAAGCGATATTGATAGATTAGGTGAATGGGCAAAACTGTGGCAAATGGAATTCAATGTAGACAAATGTGAGGTCATCCACTTTGGATCAAAAAAGGATAGAACAGGGTACTTTCTAAATGGTAAAAAGTTAAAAACATTGGTTGTCCAAAGGGACTTAGGGGTTCAGGTACATAGATCATTGAAGTGTCATGAACAGGTGCAGAAAATAATCAAGAAGGCAAATGGAATATTGGCCTTTATATCTAGAGGACTAGAGTACAAGGGGGCAGAAGTTATGCTGCAGCTATACAAAACCCTGGTTAGACCGCACCTGGAGTACTGTGAGCAGTTCCGGGCACCGCACCTTCGGAAGGACATATTGGCCTTGGAGGGAGTGCAGCGGAGGTTTACTAGAATGATACCCGGACTTCAAGGGTTAAGTTACGAGGAGAGATTACACAAATTGGGGTTGTATTCTCTAGAGTTTCGAAGGTTAAGGGGTCTTCTGATCAAAGTTTATAAGATATTAAAGGGAACAGATAGGGTGGATAGAGAGAAACTATTTCTGCTGGTTGGGGATTTTAGGAGTAGGGGGCACAGTCTAAAAATTAGAGCCAGACCTTTCAGGAGCGAGATTAGAAAACATTTCTACACACAAAGGGTTATAGAAGTTTGGAACTCTCTTCCGCAAACAGCAATTGATACTAGCTCAATTGCTAAATTTAAATCTGAGATAGATAACATAAGAAATAGGAGCAGGAGTAGGCCAATCGGCCCCTCGAGCCTGCTCCGCCATTCAATAAGATCATGGCTGATCTGATCCTAACCTCAAATCTAAATTCATGTCCAATTTCCTGCCCGCTCCCCGTAACCCCTAATTCCCTTTACTTCTAGGAAACTGTCTATTTCTGTTTTAAATTTATTTAATGATGTAGCTTCCACAGCTTCCTGGGGCAGCAAATTCCACAGACCTACTACCCTCTGAGTGAAGAAGTTTCTCCTCATCTCAGTTTTGAAAGAGCAGCCCCTTATCCTAAGATTATGCCCCCTCGTTCTAGTTTCACCCATCCTTGGGAACATCCTTACCGCATCCACCCGATCAAGCCCCTTCACAATCTTATATGTTTCAATAAGATCGCCTCTCATTCTTCTGAACTCCAATGAGTAGAGTCCCAATCTACTCAACCTCTCCTCATATGTCCGCCCCCTCATCCCCGGGATTAACCGAATGAACCTTCTTTGTACTGCCTCGAGAGCAAGATAGCTTTTTGGCAACCAAAGGTATTAAGGGATATGGGCCAAAGGCAGGTATATGGAGTTAGATCACAGATCAGCCATAATCTTATCAAATGGCGGAGCAGGCACGAGGGGCTGAATGGCCTACTCCTGTTCCTATGTTCCTATGTTTTACAACAACTCGAGCTTTCACAGTCATTTGTTTTTTCTGGTACCATTTTGCAGAAAAAAGCTTACAGCCAGCAGGAGGGGAGGAGACTGACACCACATGACTGGACTCAAAAGATATCTCCATATTATAAAAAAGATAAAAAGGCATTAGAGAAGGATGGTACCAGAACTGAGAGGATATATGTATCGGGAAAGGCTGCACAGGCTGGGGCTCTTTTCTCTAGAGAAGAGAAAGCTGAGAGGTGACCTGATAGAGGTCTTTAAGATCATGAAAGGGTTTGATAGGGTAGACATGTTGAAAATGTTTCCACTTGTGGGGGAGTCCAAAACTAGAGGTCATAAATATAAGATAGTCACTAAGAAATCCAATAGGGAATTCAGGAGAAACGTCTTTACCCAAAGAGTGGTTAGAATGTGGAACTCGCTACCACAAGGAGTAGTTGAGGTGAATAGCATAGATGCATTTAAGGGGAAACTAGATAAACACATGAGGGAGAAAGGAATAGAAGGATATGCCGATGGGGTGAGATGAAGAAGGGCAGGAGAAGGCTCCTGTGGAGCATAAATGCTGGCATAGACCTGTTGGGCCGAATGGCCTGTTTCTGTGCTGTCGACTCGATGTAACTCTATGTAAAAGGAGCACTTACATTACAGCAGTACCGTCAACTCCTATTGCTCAGTCGGTGGCACTACTGAAGGCAAGTAAATCCAGCGGCAGCAAAGATCTGGTGTTGCTGGGTCTCCTGATGTGCCGCCGGTCCCCAGACTCTGGGTAGCAAATACACCAAGTCAGATTCAGCGCATCTGTGGTTCAAAATTGTGATTATGAGGGGGCCTCCTGTCCTGACCCTTGGTAGGGTTGGACAGATTCCTGGAGGTTTCATCACATGACCTCCCGTCTCCAACCGCCCTGCCCAGTCAAACAGCCTCATTCCCAGCTCCGATGTTTTTATAACTAATAAACGAAAGTGTTCAAAGAAAATGAAAAAAAACCCAATTTTTTTCAATATCCTTATGATTTTTCTCCTGGGTGTTGCTCGCAGCAGTGTCTAGGAGATTAATCTTTAATTCCTGGAGACTCGGCAACCCTAACCCTTGTTCCCTGGAAAGACACAACGGTCAGGTAAATTGGGCCGAAACTCATTAAGATGGGCCTCTGCTCCCTTTGCGTTGCTTCGGGACATCTTGGGGCTTACTTGGAGGGGGTTGGGGGGGAGGAGCTCCACCTGTATCTGCAACAGATGCAACCCACCACTTCCAAAGTGATGAGGCAAGAGAGGAGGAACCCAGCCTCCCACCTCTATTTCCCGTTGCATCATCCTCGCAGCACCCAGACACCAGGGTGGCCCAGCAAGCTGGCAGTGGGACTCGCAGCGGGTCCCTTCTCAGATTGGAAGGTCTGAGGGAGCCCACACAGTATGCTGGAGACGGGTCGTGTCTTTTTTTTTTGAGGATCGGACATCGAGTTACATCGAAACTACAGCGCAGAAACAGGCCATTCGGCCCAACTGGTCCATGCCGGCGTTTATGCTCCACACAAGCCTCCTCCCTCCCTACTTCATCTAACCCTGGCAGCATATCCTTCTATTCCTTTCTCCCTCGTGTTTTTCTAGCTTCCCCTTAAATGCATCTATGCTATTCGCCTCAACTATTCCTTGTGGTAGCGCATCCTTGTGAATCTTTTTTGCACCATCTCCAGAGCCTCTATATCCTTTCTATAATATGAAGACCCAGAACTGTTCGCAGTACTCCAAGTGTGGTCTAACCAAGGTTCAATACAAGTTTAACATAACTTCACTGCTATTCAATTCTATCCCTCTAGAAATGAACCCCAGTGCTTGGTTTGCCTTTTTTATGGCCTTATTAACCTGCATCAATACTTTTGGTGATTTGTGTATCTGTACCCCCAGATCCCTCTGCTCCTCTACCCCATTTAGACTCTTTTTATCCAAGCATTATGTGGGCTCATTATTCTTCTACCAAAATGCACCACCTCACACTCATCTATATTGAAATTCATTTGCCAATTACACGCCCATCCTGCAAGTTTATTAATGACCTCTTGCATTTTGACACATTCTTCCTTCGTATTAACTACATCAGCCTGCTTCTATCCTCCAATGGCAATCAGCAGACCACAAAGGCCTGTCTGGAGTTGGGGCAGAAGGGGGGCTAGGAAAAGGAGCCCTTTATATGCAGAATGGTGCAGCCTGTTAACCCGTGCACAGTCAGTCAGTTTGCTGGTTGTGACAGTAGACCGATATGGAAGCCACCGAAGATATATAGAATTACATAGAATTCACAGCACAGAAACGGGCCATTCGGCCCAACAGCTCCACACGAGCCTCCTGCCACCCTACTTCATCTAACATTATCAGCATAACCTTCCAATCCTTCCTCCCACCTGTGTTTATCTAGCTTCCCCTTAAATGCATCATGATTGTAAATGCAGCAGAGTGCTGGACCTAGATCAGTCTCTTGAGCACCTACAGTCAGGTCCTAGGGATGGAAACACACCTTGTCGCCCAGTCCCCTGCAAGTATGGGTTCCGAACAACATGAGACAGGGAGACAGCCCGCTAATAACCTACCTACTCCCGTTACGTTCATTCAGGTTAGAAGGTTCTGGAATGTTCCGCAGTACAAGGCAAAACACGCTGTGATAATCCTTCAGCTGCGAAAGGAAACAAGATTTCACTCAAAAAATCAACATTGAATTAGAAAACGTTGGAAATACAAGGGTCTGTCAGCCTGGGTGAAAAGAGAAGATAGCTCAATGTTACTGCTTCAGACGTTTTGTGTGACTGAGGGTCTCACGTTAACCTGTCCCTTCGCTTTAAAGCTGTTGATGGGCCTGTTTATATTATTTATCTTTTACGTCCATCTGACAGGGCCTCAGTTTAACACCTTATCTGAAAGATGACCTTCTGGCCCAGAGATGAGTCAAGGCTGACACTATAGGGAAATCAAGGAGGTTGGTATTCTGGAAGGATGGAATCAATTGGGCTGAAAGAGCTTTCTTCATCCAAACCGATCGTGTGAGATATAAACCAGACAGATAGCAGGTAGGATATGCACACCTTCCATACAGATAGGACCAGGAATCAATAAATAAGTTGCTTAAACATGGGGTAGAATCATAGAATCTTACAGCACAGGAGGCTATTCGGCCCATCGTGCCTGTGCCGGCTCTTTGAAAGAGCTATCCAATTATTCCCACTCACCCACTCTTTCCCCCATAGCCTGCAATTTTTTTTTTCAAGTATTCATCCAATTCCATTTTGAAAGTTATTATTGAATCTGCTTCCACCGCCCTTTCAGGCAGTGCATTCCAGATCATTACAGCAACAGATGTATTCTGGTACTGGCCTTTGTGGATTAAAGGGGTCTGCCAGACGCAGCCACCTGTACCTGTAGTGTTTTGTTACTACTGAACTAAATATTATATAGGGACAGGAGTAGGCCATTCCGCCTGTCAAGCCTTGTTCCGCCATTCATAGAATCATAGAATCATAGAAGTTTACAACATGGAAACAGGCCCTTCGGCCCAACATGTCCATGTCGCCCAGTTTATACCACTAAGCTAGTCCCAATTGCCTGCACTTGGCCCATATCCCTCTATACCATCTTACCCATGTAACTGTCCAAATGCTTTTTAAAAGACAAAATTGTACCCGCCTCTACTACTGCCTCTGGCAGCTCGTTCCAGACACTCACCACCCTTTGAGTGAAAAAATTGCCCCTCTGGACCCTTTTGTATCTCTCCCCTCTCACCTTAAATCTATGTCCCCTCGTTATAGACTCCCCTACCTTTGGGAAAAGATTTTGACGATCTACCTTATCTATGCCCCTCATTATTTTATAGACTTCTATAAGATCACCCCTTAACCTCCTACTCTCCAGGGAAAAAAGTCCCAGTCTGTCTAACCTCTCCCTATAAGTCAAACCATCAAGTCCCGGTAGCATCCTAGTAAATCTTTTCTGCACTCTTTCTAGTTTAATAATATCCTTTCTATAATAGGGTGACCAGAACTGTACACAGTACTCCAAGTGTGGCCTCACCAATGCCCTGTACAACTTCAACAAGACATCCCAACTCCTGTATTCAATGTTCTGACCAATGAAACCAAGCATTCCGAATGCCTTCTTCACCACCCTATCCACCTGTGATTCCACTTTCAAGGAGCTATGAACCTGTACTCCTAGATCTCTTTGTTCTATAACTCTCCCCAACGCCCTACCATTAACGGAGTAGGTCCTGGCCCGATTCGATCTACCAAAATGCATCACCTCACATTTATCTAAATTAAACTCCATCTGCCATTCATCGGCCCACTGGCCCAATTTATCAAGATCCCGTTGCAATCCTAGATAACCTTCTTCACTGTCCACAATGCCACCAATCTTGGTGTCATCTGCAAACTTACTAACCATGCCTCCTAAATTCTCATCCAAATCATTAATATAAATTCAGTTAGGTCATGGTTGATTTGTATCTTAACTCCATCCACCCGCCTTGAAACAATTATTGAAACAATTACACGATTTCCATTTTTTTTCTTGGTGACATTTCCACTCCTCTGGGCTGACAGGGAAAAAAAATTGGGAAAACGTAAGAAAATGTGGGAATACTACAGGAAATCTCAAGCGGGTCAGACCCACAGACAGATAAACTCGTCTTACCTCTTGCGGGAAATAAGCGAGGAAGAACTCGTGATCCTGGTGAGGTTCCAAAACTCCTTTGTCCGGGCTGATGTGAAAGGCTGATTTTAAGTCCTGATCATAATCCAGGTTGGTGGGTTCGATACATTCTCCGGGAATAGCACACATCAAATTAGGCTTTAGTATTTGCCAGCAAAAGGGAAGCTCCACGTGCCTACAAACAAGAACGGATTGCAGGAACTACTTCTAACTCATACTGGGATACAAATCCACAGGGCCCAGAGACCCACCGATACCTCATGACAAAGGCCATTGTTCACATGCGGGCTGTTTTCATTGAATCATACAGCACATAATGGAGGCCATTCATCCCTTCGTGCCTGTGCCAGCCCTTTGAAAGAGCTATCCAATTAGTCCCACTCCCTTGCTCCTTCCCCATAGCCCTGCAAATTTTTCCTTTTCAAGTATTTATCCAATTCCCTTTTGAAAGTTACTGTTGAATCTGCTCCCACCACACATTCAGGCAGTGCATTCCAGATCATAATAACTCGCTACGTAAAAACATTTCTCCTCATCTCCCCCCTGCTTCTTTTGCCAATTATCTTAAATCTGTGTCCTCTGGTTACCGACCCTCCTATCTGCTCTGTCAAAACCCTTCATAACTTTGAACATCTCTATTAATTCTCCCCTTCACCTTCTCTACACTAAGGTGAACAATTCCAGCTTCTCCAGTCTCTCCACGTAACTGAAGTCCCTAATCCCAGGTACCGTTCTAGTAAATATCCGCGTTTTACCGCGAATGGCATCACAACCAAGCCCAATAATGCCCTTAATTCATTATGAATACTCATGGCCTCTCCCTGGATAGCAACCAGGAGCAGGAGCTCCACATGATATTGCTGCTTTGCTAGATCACGACGCCGAAGCCAAATTTGGGAACCCAGCCACCATCTCGGCAGAAACTGGGACTTTCCCGGTCAGTCCGTTCCAATTCGGGCAGTGCACTTTCCCACTGAGCCACTGAGGCGAATACTAGAATTTACATTTTTAAGAAAACATCTGCCCGAATTTTGGGTTGTGCCTCTGGTTGCTTATCTTAAATCGAATGGCGTTTTACTTGCTTTACGTAGACTTGAATTACTTTCGGAGCAGTAATTATCACTCACTGCTCACATGAGGTTTGGGGTCGATTTTTATTCCCGGGCGGGAACACGGCCTAGCGGGCAGGAAGCCAGCCCCTCCATTGGGCGGTAGCAGGAAGGCTCGGCCGATTTTACCAGCCTGGCCTCATTAGTGTTCCGCTTGCCGACTCCCCGAAACGGCCTTGAAGTCAACTGAAAGCAGCTGACCCAGTCTTTAAAAGTACCCCTCTCCATTTTAACTGCCCCCCCGCCTCGTTTCCGCGGCCAGGGTGGGGGGGGGTTCTTAAAATTCCCCCTTCATATATGCTGGGTACGGTAGAACATGCAAGGACGTTGATCAGAGCGACCGTACTAATAGGTGAATTGTTGGAATGCGCACAGGGCAATTGGAAAATCATTATTCTACAGCCAAATTAATCGTCATTCAGCAATGTGATCTGGTGTCACTGGAACACAACGGGAATTCTATGCAGGAGAATTGAATGGAAAATGGGTTATCCATTGGAATTCTATACAACAGGAGTGAATGGGAATTGGTTTGGTCCGTTGGAATTCTATACATTGGGAGTGAATGGGAAGTGGTTTCGTTCATTGAAATTCTATACATTGGAAACAAATGAAAAGTGGTTTGTGCCATTGGCATTCTACAAATTGGGAGTGAATGGGAAGTGATTTTGTTCATTGGAATTCTATACATTTACGGAGTGAATGGGGACTGAACTGTAACAGCAAAAATGTTGGCAAACAGATATAATCCCTCAACATCTGACAATAGATATCACCCTGAACAGATTCAATATTGAGATCATTATCACAAGACCAGCTCCTGTAGCTGAATCCATTCAAAGTGTTGTTTCTCATCTGCTACCATTGCTTTACTAAACATTCTGCTCCATCAGCAGCAAGGGCTGACCAGCTCAGCCTTATTCATCAATAGCAACTCAATTTTTTGATCCTCCTTTTATTCTCATTTAGTCCCCTTTTCAAGCCACCCCTCCCCCTCCATTTGGTGCAGTACGTCAAATTCCCTGGTTGAGATGCTGTCAGGTGGCCTGCCCCTAGGCATCTGCCAATGTTGGCTTTGTAAACTGCCTCTAAAAGGGGCATAAGAGCAGCCAAAGGTGCCTTATCAGAAATGCACTGGGTGATAGTCTATTCCATAAGGCAACAACTCAAAAAACGCGAAGTGGCTGAGCTTAGTTTATAGTTTCCTCAGCGTGTAGGTTGCACTGAGGCTGACAGCACTTTGGTTTAAGGAAGGTGCAGGTCTCAGTAAGAATTTTTTTTTAAATCACAAAGAAAATCGCTATCAAACTCCAGGAATCTCAGTTACTCCAGGATCAGGTGACCGAGCCACCTAAATTTTTGGACGTAAATCTACGCCAGCTCATTATCCAGGAAAATCGCCCGAGCCGGACTTTTGCATGGCAGAGGCACTCTGTAAATGAACAGCAGAAGGTTTCAGCGGACGTTCCTTGGAAGCGGGGCAAATGATAGAGGAAATTCGCGCGTAGCGATGTTTTGGCATAAAATCAGCGCAAGTTAGTTTACGTGCAAATTTCCTCGTTAAAAATTCCAGGAAATTCCGGCCCAATATGCCACAGGACAACTCTCTCTCAACAGAACTTTATTTCAGACATGAATCCATTGGTAACACAGGGGCCTAGTGCCCAACTTTTAATCGTTTTCTTAGCGAGACATTAGAAAAACAGTGACCGTTACACTTACGTAGTGTTGCGGATGATGAGCTGCTTCTGAGAATAAACACATAGGTTGGTAGCATCAAAGCGCACAAAGTGTTCTGCTGTTATATCTCTGCATTCTCCTGGGGCAGTTATGCTCTCTCCACCAGTGATAGAGATGAAATCCAGAGCAACCTGCTGACCAGTGCCTGGGATAACAGAGAAAATTAAACAGAGGAAAGTTGCGTACGTGTTTTTTTTAATATCTGCCATTATGTGACAATTGACTGAGGCAGACAATTCACTTCTCAACAAAATAGCACATTAATTCAGCTGGCAGCAAAGGTTGCAGATGAACAGCCTGCCTAAGCCACGGGTTAGAACTCCCATTTATTGTTCCCCTACTCACCTGAGGGTGCTAAGTCATGCAAGGATTTGGTTCCAAGGGACCATTCCAAGTATTGATTACTCTCTGTGTAAATGGCCATACTGACACCAAACGGTGTTACTGACATAAATGGCCCTACTGACACCAAACAGTGATACTGACGTAAATGGCCCTACTGACACCAAACGGTGATACTGACATTAAATGGCCCTACTAACACCAAACGGTGAAATTGACATTAAACAGCCCTACTGACACCAAACGGTGACACTGACATTAAACGGCCCTACTGACATTAAATGTCAAAACAAAATTAGCTATTGCCAGTTGCAAAAAAATCTGTACCTCCTCATTCACTGGTCGAATCCCATCCTTTGAAGATACTGGTCAGTGGGTATGGCAGGTGAATGTTGGGAACAGACACAGGAATGCAGGAAATATTACTGATCACAAACTCTGATAAATCTTTAGTTTGTTACCTGATAGTACAAAGTCTTTCACTTGGCAGTTGTCACACACCATGGTAACAGTTTGGGAGAAGGTTTCTGAAGTAGTTGGAAGGAAGGCAATCTACGGATTAAGCAATGTAGATACATCATATATTACAACATTTAATTATGCAGTTCTCCTGTAACAGTCAGTGAGATAAAAGCCCATATTATTGAAGTTTAAGACACATGGGGCCATTTTAGTGCAACATGGTATTGCTATATACTGAGGTACATGGTACAGTCTCAGTCATACAGCAACAACTTGGATTCATACAGAACCTTTAACGTAGTAAAACGTCCCAAGGCGCTTCACAGGAGCGATTATCAAACCACATTTGACACCAAGCCACATAAGGAGATATTAGGACAGGTGACCAAAAGCTTGGTCAAAGAGGTAGGTTTTAAGGGGCGACTTAAAGGAGGAGAAAGAGGTAGAGAGGCGGAGAGGTTTAGGGAGGGAATTCCAGAGCTGGGGGCCTAGGCAGCTGAAGACACGGCCACCAATGGTGCAGTGATGAAAATCAGGGATGCACAAGAGGCCGGAATTGGAGGAGCGCAGAGATCTCGGAGGGTTGTAGGGCTGGAGGAGGTTATGGCGATAAGGAGGGGTGAGGCCGTGGAGGGATTTGAAAACAAGGATGAGAATTTTAAATTTGAGGCATTGACGGACTGGGAGCCAATGTAGGTCAGCGAGCACAAGGGTGATGGGTGAACAGGACTTGGTGCGAGTTAGGATATGGGCAGCAGAGCTTTGGATGAACTCAAGTTTATGGAGGGTGGAAGGAGGGAGGCCGGCCAGGAGAGCATTGGAATAGTCAAGTGCTACCAATTGAGCCAACCTGATATGTAACGAGCCCGTTTCGGCCCACTGTGTCTTTGCTGGTGCTAGCAACGCACTGCAGGTATCTACTTCAGTCCAGTTTCCCTGCTCTTTCCCGAACCCTTTCATATTTCAATATCCACCTCCCTCTTAAATGGCTGTAATTGAATCAGCTTCACCCCATTGGCCAGAACTCAAGGTGAGAGGGGTTTTATTTACTAACCTCCAGTATCAGGGCCTGACCTGGATGCAACTCAAACACGGCAGGCCTGATTGCAAATGGAGAAACGTCCAGAAAGCCAGCAGCTGCCACACTCTATAGAGTAACAAGAGTAAATAGTGTGAGCAGTACTGTGCTTATATCAAGCAATAATATTTAATTTTTGTAAACACAGTTGGAGAACAAGGTTCTGTTATTTTGTTCGAGTGTATAAATGAATCCAAGCAACAACATGTAGTTCCTTCATTTCTATGATTCATTGCTCATTACTGAACCCAGTGACCAACAGGAAGCGCTTCCCCGTATAGTGCAGCCACAGCTCAAAACGGGTATAGGTTGGTATAAACAATGAGTAAAACTCCCTTTATTCTGTTCCATTAAAGTCTGTAAAGGTCGTCATCAGAAAGAGGATTTCCCCAACTGGACCAGAGGAATAGTTCCATTTCCCAAACCAGCCATCCTTAGGAGTGAAGTTGCTAACTTTGTGCTGTGGGCTCGTGCCCACTACAGACTGGGTTGAAGCCATTCCCAAGATCATTTCAGAAAGAACCCTTACAGTCAGATTATCATAGAATCTTACAGCACAGAAGGAGGCCATTCAGCCCATCGTGCCTCCTGTGCCAGCTCTTTGAAAGACCTATCCAATTAGTCCCATTCCCCTGCTCTTCCCCATAGCCCTGCAATTTTCTCCCCTTCAAGTATTTATCCAATTCCCTTTTGAAAGTTACTATTGAATCAGCTTCCACCTCCCTTTCGGGCAGTGCATTCCATGTGGCACCATCCAGTCCCTTCAGTGACTAATTAGTGCCAGTAGAGGTCATGAAAGCATTACTATAGCTCACAACCTCTGCACATTTGTAGGTGTGTCAAAATCTAGCAAACTGATTGGTTAGTTCAGAGTCTAACTCTCCAATTTGTAAGTCAGGTCAGAACAAAAATGCAGCTGTCTGTCTAAATACTTTTAGGTCAAAAGGGTTGATTATGTGGTACAGGAAAAGGAATCACTTAATGAAATAGGCACGGTGCTTAACAGAACACCCTGAATGGTTAAGACAGTCAGATGTGGGAGCAAAGGGCTGACTGCACAATCCCATCCTCTCTGCGGGGAGCCACATTCACAACAAGTCACAGGCACGCAGACCATCATTTTTCTTCTATTAAAAAAAGGTTCGGTCCTCATGATGGATAAAAACTAAAACCAAAGCACTGCCACACTTGATGCAGCTCTCCCAAATGTTTTTGTCAACAATTTCAAAGAGCTTTGGCTCTTTATGTTTGTCAGGCAAGGGTATTAAGGGTTACAGAACCAAGGCGGGTAAAACGGAGTTATGATATAGATTAGCCGTGATCTAATTGAATGGCAGAACAGGCTCTAGGGGCTGAATGACCTCCTCCTGTTCCTATGTTCCTTTAAACTACTTCCTGGGAAGTGGTGTTCAAACTTACTCAATGTTTTGTGGTGCAATGTCATTCAATACCGTTTTGTCTTGCTCACAAGCCACTTGGGATATTGCAAGATGCTGCTGCATGGAGTGATGGGATACTGGTCTGTTCCTGTGATTCCCCGCACTGTGAGCTTCTGGATTCCCAGAGGCAGCTTTAAAAGGGCCTTTTCAATTGATCCTCAGATAGTGGGATAGCCCTGGCTCCTAATGTTATATTGAAAACCAGGAAATTAAACCTGCAACCTCCTAGTCTGTAATACCCTGGGCAATGTTTCTACCCAGTAGATCACCAGGTAAGTTCCTCAATTAAAATCAAAGACAAAAACTCTTATACTCAAGTCTGCAGAGTACTACAAGTTTTAGTCACCTGCTTTTACTGGTGGTCTCCTTTAAACAGGGCAGGATTCCGAAAGTTTATTAGTGAAGCAAAGCACAGCAAGGAGTGCCCAGCTTTCTGTGCCCTCATCCTGTGATTCCCAGCTCCTGGTTCGCTAAAAACCATACGGAATTCTCACCCTGAAGTTTGTAGTCGGCCACATTTTCTTCGGCATCATGCAGAAACAGCCGGAGTTATACCCATCGTTTCTGCACAGGAATTCCGCAATCTTCACTCCACCTACCAAGCAGTATCCGCAGTCTAAAGTACCAGGTACTGCGGGTCACAGAACGGAAACAGAAATTTACTCTTTACATTCAAAATTCTCAGTAATGTTTCAACGGTTATGACTTTTGGTGCTTATTTTAGGTTTTTTCTTGGTCGCACTAAATCCAGGTCTCTCTTTTTCTCGTGTTTATGTCATGTTTTATCACGTTTCTTAAAAACATCTCGAAGTGCTTCACATACGGTGAATTATTTTGAAATTCAATTGCTGTTTTTTTAGGCGAACGTGGCAGCCATTTTGTACAGACCAAGGTCCCACAAGCAGCAATGAGATGAACGATCAGTTAATCTGCTGTGAGTGGTTTTGGCTGAGGGGGGAAACATAGGCCAAGACACCCTGAGCCAGGAGGCCTTTAACATCCACCTGAGCAGGCAGACCTAGTTGAACATCACATCTGAAGGACACCACCTTCAACACAGGGAAAAGTACTGACCTAGATTGTGTGTTCAAATAGAAAGTACAATCAGAGCAATATTGGGTGAGAAGAAATTAGGAGAATTGTTATTCCATCCTCGATGGTAGATGTAATACTGGAGGACAGACACAATGAATGCTACGTCTGTAACACTGTTCAGGTCAGTATAACAATATTTGGCGAAAGCTTGCTTGGTACAAATTTAACAGTCAAAACATCGGTCTGTCCGTCAGTTGTGTTCTGCCCCAGGGCACACATGAGATTCTTGAGCCACTTACTAGAGAAGAGTAGCTGACGTTGTTTCTTGTTGCCTTCCCAATGGTTTTTTATCTTCGGAGTACGTTCTTCGAAGTGGGCTGCAACCAAGGCTTAAAAGCTTCACCTATCCTTTACAATGGGGGTCGGTTACCCGCACCCATTGGATGAAAGTACCCCCTTCCTCCACTGAAGGTCAGTATTCAGAGCCGGTGCTCCAGTCTCTGCTTGCCAGGGCTGTCTGAAGTGGGGCTCGAACCCAACCCTTCTGACTCAAAGGCAGGAATACTACCACTGAGCCAATGGCACCCTGTCCGGACATGAGTACCCCACTGGAAGTCACGGTATTTAGAGACCATATTCCAGTCTTCACTTGCCAGGGCTGTCTGAAGTGGGGCTTGAACCCTTCACCCTCTGACTCAGAGGCACGAATGCTACCACTGAGACAAAGAATCACTCCCCAAAACAGAGGTATATCAGGCAGATTTGGTCCTGTTGATTTTACCTGGAAGTGATAGACATCCCATGGTGAAGCAGAGCCAAGCGAATGCTGGGTGACTCCCCGCAGGGAAGGAGGGAGAACCGGACAGGGCATAATTCCAGAGGCCAATCGCATCCACCTCCCAGAAGACAAATTCTGACCAATACTAGTGCAGTGTGACTCAGTTGGTGGGTCAGAAGGTTGTGGACTTGAGCTCCATACTAAGACTGAGCACATGATCTGGGTTGACACTCCAGTGTAGTACTGAGGAAGAGCTGCATTGTCAGACTTCAGAATGAGGTGTTCAACCAAAGTTCTGTCTACCTCAGTTCAAATGGACATTATTCAAATTATACTATTCCATAACACCGAACAAAAGCATTCCCAGTGCCTTGGCCAACATTCCTCTCTCAAGGGGTAAGGTAGCATAGTAGACTAGTAATCCAGAGGCCTGGACTAATAATCTGGAGTCATGAGTTCAAATCCTGCCAAGGCAGCTGGGGAATTTAAATTCAATTAATTAAATAAAATCTGGAATTTAAAAAAACTAGTATCAGTAATGGTGGCCATGAAACTACTGGATTGTTGTAAAAATCCATCTGGTTCGCTAATGTCCCTTAGGGAAGGAAACCTTCCGTCCTTACCTGATCTGGCCTATACGTGACTCCAGACCAACAGCAATGTGGTTGATTCTTAATCGCCCTCTGAAATGGCCTAGCAAGCCACTCAGTTGTACAATCTCGCTACAGAAAGTCACAATAAGAATAAAACTGGACGGACCACCAGGCATCGGACCACTAGGCATCGGACATGACAAAGCCAAACCAAGCCCAGTCGACCCTGCAAAGTCCTCCTCACTAACATCTGGGGACTTGTGCCAAAATTGGGAGAGCTGTCCCACAGACTAGTCAAGCAACAGCCTGACATAGCCATACTCACAGAATCATACCTTTCAGCCAATGTCCCAGACTCTTCCATCACCATCCCTGGGTATGTCCTGTCCCACCGGCAGGACAGACCCACCAGAGGTGACGGTACAGTGATATACAGTCAGGAGGGAGTGGCCCTGGGAGTCCTCAACATTGACTCTGGACGCCATGAAATCTCATGGCATCAGGTCAAACATGGGCAAGGAAACCTCCTGCTGATTACCACCTACCGTCCTCCCTCAGCTGATGAATCAGTCCTCCTCCATGTTAAGCACCACTTGGAGGAAGCACTGAGGGTAGCAAGGGCACAAAATGTACTCTGGGGTGGGGACTTCAATGTCCATCACCAAGAGTGGTTCAACTACTGACCAAGTTGGCCGAGTCCTGAAGGACATAGCTGCCAGACTGGGCCTGCGGCAGGTGGTGAGCGAACCAACACGAGGGAAAAACCTACTTGACCTCGTCCTTACCAATCTACCTGTCGCAGATGCATCTGTCCATGGCAGTATTGGTAGGGGTGACCACCGCACACTCTTCGCACTCAGGACACCATCCAACGCGTTATGTGGCACTACCACCGTGCTAAATGGGATAGATTCAGAACAGATCTAGCAGCTCAAAACTGGACAACCATGAGGCACTGTGGGCCATCAGCAGCAGCAGAATTGTATTCCAGCACAATCTGTAACCTCATGGCCCGGCATATTCCTCACTCTACCATTACCAACAAGCCAGGGGATCAACCCTGGTTCAATGAGGAGTGTAGAAGAGCATGCCAGGAGCAGCACCAGGCGGAACTAAAAATGAGGTGCCAACCTGGTGAAGCTACATGCATGCTAAACAGCGGAAGCAACATGCCATAGGCAGAGCTAAGCAATTCCACAACCAATGGATCAGATCAAAGGTCTGCAGTCCTGCCACATTCAGTCGTGAATGGTAGTGGACAATTAAACAACTAACGGGAGGAGGAGGCTCTATGAACATCCCCATCCTCAGTGATGGCAGAGTCCAGCACGTGAGTGCAAAAGACAAGGCTGAAGCATTTGCAACCATCTTCAGCCAGAAGTGTCAAGTGGATGATCCATCTCGGCCTCCTCCCGATATCCCCACCATCACAGAAGCCAGTCTTCAGCCAATTCGATTCACTCCACGTGATATCAAGAGACAGCTGAGTGCACTGGATACAGCAAAGGCTATGGGCCCCGACAACACCCCGGCTGTAGTGCTGAAGACTTGTGCTCCAGAACTAGCTGTGCCTCTAGCCAAGCTGTTCCAATACAGCTACAACACTGGCATCTACCCGACAATGTGGAAAATTGCCCAGGTATGTCCAGTCCACAAAAAGCAGGACAAATCCAATCCGGCCAATTACCGCCCCACTCTCAATCTACTATCAATCATCAGCAAAGTGATGGAAGGTGTCGTCGACAGTGCTATCAAGCGGCACTTACTCACCAATAACCTGCTCACGATGCTCATTTTAGATTCTGCAAGGACCACTCGGCTCCAGACCTCATTACAGCCTTGGTCCAAACATGGACAAAAGAGCTGAATTCCAGAGGTGAGGTGAGAGTGACTGCCTTTGACATCAAGGCAACATTTGACCGAGTGTGGCACCAAGGAGCCCTCGTAAAATTGAAGTCAATGGGAATCAGGGGGAAAACTCTCCAGTGGCTGGAAGCATACCTAGCACAAAGGAAGATGGTAGTGGTTGTTGGAGGCCAATCATCTCAGCCCCAGAACATCGCTACAGGAGTTCCTCAGGGTAGTGTCTTGGCCCAACCATCTTCAGCTGCTGCATCAATGACCTTCCCTTCATCATAAGGTCAGAAATGGGAATGTTCGCTGATGATTGTACAGTGTTCAGTTCCATTCGCAACCCCTCAGATAAAGAAACAGTCCATGCCCGCGTGCAGCAAGACCTGGAATACATCCAGGCTTGGGCATGATATGTGGCAAGTAACATTCATGTCAGACATGTGCCAGGCAATGACCATCTCCAACAAGAGAGAGTCTAATCACCTCCCCTTGACATTTCAACGGCATTACCATCGCCGAATCCCCCACCATCAACATCCTGGGGGTTACCATTGACCAGAAACTTAACTGGACCAGCCACACAAATACTGTGGCTACAAGAGCAGGTCAGAGGCTGGGTATTCTGCGGCGAGTGACTCACCTCCTGACTCCGCAAAGCCTTTCCACCATCTGCAAGGCACAAGTCAGGAGTGTGATGGAATACTCTCCACTTACCTGGATGAGTGCAGCTCCAACAACACTCAAGAAGCTCGACACCATCCAGAACAAAGCAGCCCACTTGATTGGCACCCCATCCGCCACCCTAAATATTCACTCCCTCCACCACCGGCGCACAGTGACTGCAGTGTGTACCATCCACAGGTTGCACTGCAGCAACTCACCAAGGCTTCTTCGACAGCACCTTCCAAACCTGCGCCCTCTACCATCTAGAAGGACAAGGGCAGCAGGCACATGGGAACACCACCACCTGCACGTTCCCCTCCAAGTCACACACCATCCTGACTTGGAAATATATCGCCGTTCCTTCATCGTTGCTGGGTCAAAATCCTGGAACTCCCTACCTAACAGCACTGTGGGAGAACCTTCACCACACGGACTGCAGCGGTTTAAGAAGGCGACTCACCACCACCTTCTCAAGGGCAATTAGGGATGGGCAATAAATGCTGGCCTTGCCAGCGATGCCCACATCCCATGAACGAATAAAAAAAAACAACACCATCAGGAATAACAACTAATTGGTCATTCATCTCATTGCTATTTATGGGGCATTGCCAGCATAGAATGGTTGTCAAGTTTACCTATATAATGGCAGACACTGCACATCAAAACAAATTAATTTTATCATGGTATCATTGTAGGTAGAGCATAGGAGAAGGCCATTCGGCCCATCGTACCTGTGCCAGCTCTTTGAAATAGCTATCCAATTAGTCTCATTCCCCTGCTCTTTCCCCATAGACCTGTAAATTTTTTTCCCTTCAAGTATTTATCCAATTCCCTTTTGAAAGTTACTATTGCATCTGCTCCCACCACCCATTCGGACCATTGCAACTCGATGCCTAAAAAAATGTTTCCTTGTCGCCTCTGGCGTGAAAGAGCTTTGAGTCATTTCGTTATGATAAGACTCTGGATAATGCAACAACTTACTGGAAGCAGACCTGGGAGCAGGGTGTCTGCCCGCCCTCTTGGTTATTGAAGGCATTGGAGAAGAAAGAGGAAGGGACAAAAAAATATATATTAAAATAACCACAAGCCATCTTGCTTATGAAATAAAGGGGGGGAATTTCCACGGAGGTTCTCCCGCTCGTCTGCTGTAACGACACTTACGCCTTTTTTCTGGGGTTTTCGGCCAAAGTTACGGAAGAAATTCACCCCCGAGATTCTTTGGCTTTTGTTGATATTGAAATGACCCATATCCCCCAACCCCTCAAAAAAAAAATTGCGCACAGCTTAGTATAGGAGGTGGTCTTCTGGCTTCAATAGGCACCACGAGTGGATATGGCGTCTGTGTCTCTACTATTAGGAAATCTTCATATTCAGCTGGAGAATCAGGAGCAAATCGGACCGTGTACTGGCAGCTCATCCCTGGAGCAACGATTCCACCCTCTCCTGGAAATTTACCTGTATGATGAAACACACAAAGCAATGAAAATGGTGCTTCGACAGCATTTATTGTATTTAATTTACTCTCATTAATTGTTTTCAGGGTGTGGGCAATGCTGACAGGACTGCATTCATTGCCCATCCCTAGCTGCCTTAAGATGGTGGTGGTGGGCCTTCTTACTAGAGATTGTTTTTACAACTCAATGGCTTGCTCGGCCATTTCAGAGGGCATTAAGAGCCAACCACACAGTGTGTGACTGGAGTCATATGTAGACCAGACCAGATAGAGTGGCAGGTTCCCTTTCCTGAAGGATGTTAGTGAACCAGTTAGTCATAGAGTCATAGAGTTATACAGCACGGATAGAGGCCCTTCGGCCCATCGTGTCCGCGCCGGCCATCAGCCCTGTCTACTCTAATCCCATATTCCAGCATTTGGTCCGTAGCCTTGTATGCTATGGCATTTCAAGTGCTCATCCAAATGCTTCTTGAATGTTGTGAGGGTTCCTGCCTCCACAACCCTTTCAGGCAGTGAGTTCCAGACTCCAACCACCCTCTGGGTGAAAAAGTTCTTTCTCAAATCCCCTCTAAACCTCCCGCCTTTTACCTTGAATCTATGTCCCCTTGTTATAGTACCCTCAACGA
The DNA here is from genome assembly GCF_035084215.1 of Heptranchias perlo. Classification (NCBI taxonomy): domain Eukaryota; kingdom Metazoa; phylum Chordata; class Chondrichthyes; order Hexanchiformes; family Hexanchidae; genus Heptranchias; species Heptranchias perlo. Next base: position 161,896,041 of record NC_090326.1, read on the forward strand.
AGGGAAAAAGCTCCTTAGTATCCATCCTATCTGTGCCCCTCATAATTTTGTACACCTCAATCATGTCCCCCCTCAGCCTCCTCTGCTCCAAGGAAAACAAACCCAATCTTCCCAGTCTCTCTTCATAGCTGAAGCGCTCCAGCCCTGGTAACATCCTGGTGAATCTCCTGTTGGATTTCCATGACAAACCAGCAGCTTTCACGGTCATTTTTACTGTTTCCAACTCACACATTACCAAACGAATTGCATTCAATTTCACAACTTGCTATAGTGGGATTATGAACTCACAACCTCCAGGTTTAAAGTTCACTACCATAACCACTACACCATTGTACCCTTTAGTGGACAGAAAAATAATGGTCTGCCTGTGATTTCCTAATATAAGATCCTGGCAGGCAAGACTCCACATAGGGAATGCACAATTGGAAAATTTACCCTATAAACTCTCAGTGACTTCATGGTTCAAGTAGTACTTCATATCCCTGTGGGTCTCTCAGTTCATCCGGATTTATTTGGGAGATAAGGCTGTTTTCTCAACAGTTTAACCTTCTTTAAGTTTAAGTTGCAATTGTCAAAACAACAATTTATGGCTCCTCTTTTTGCTCAGGGGTAAATGTGCCACTTGGTGTGCTATTATAATCTTTCGAAGTTCTCTAGATTCAGGAACTGTCCCTCTAGATTGGAAAATTGCACATGTCACTCCGCTTTTTAAGAAAGGAGAGAGAGGGAAACCAGGGAATTATACACCAGTTAGCCTAACATCTGTTGTGGGGAAAATGCTGGAGTCTATAATTAAGCATAGGGTGACTGAACACCTCAAGAATTTTCAGTTAATCAGAGAGAGCCAGCATGGATTTGTGAAAGGTAGGTCGTGCCTGACAAACCTGATTGAATTTTTTGAAGAGGTGACTAAAGTAGTGGACAGGGGAATGACAATGAATGTTATTTATATGGACTTCCAGAAGGCATTTGATAAGGTCCCACATAAGAGACTGTTAGCTAAGATAGAAGCCCATGGTATCGAGGGAAAAGTACAGACTTGGTTAGGAAGTTGGCTGAGCGAAAGGAGACAGAGAGTAGGGATAATGGGTAGGTACTCACATTGGCAGGATGTGACTAGTGGAGTCCCACAGGGATCTGTCTTGGGGCCTCAATTATTCACAATATTTATTAACGACTTAGATGAAGGCATAGAAAGTCTCATATCTAAGTTTGCCGATGACACAAAGATTGGTGGCATTGTAAGCAGTGGAGATGAAAACATAAAATTACAAAGCGATATTGATAGATTAGGTGAATGGGCAAAACTGTGGCAAATGGAATTCAATGTAGACAAATGTGAGGTCATCCACTTTGGATCAAAAAAGGATAGAACAGGGTACGTTCTAAATGGTAAAAAGTTAAAAACAGTGGATGTCCAAAGGGACTTAGGGGTTCAGGTACATAGATCATTGAAGTGTCATGAACAGGTGCAGAAAATAATCAAGAAGGCAAATGGAATGCTGGCCTTTATATCTAGAGGATTAGAGTACAAGGGGGCAGAAGTTATGCTGCAGCTATACAAAACCCTGGTTAGACCGCACCTGGAGTACTGTGAGCAGTTCTGGGCACCGCACCTTCGGAAGGACATATTGGCCTTGGAGGGAGTGCAGCGTAGGTTTACTAGAAAGATACCCGGACTTCAAGGGTTAAGCTATGAGGAGAGATTACACAAATTGGGGTTGTATTCTCTAGAGTTTCGAAGGTTAAGGGGTGATCTGATCGAAGTTTATAAGATATTAAGGGGAACAGATAGGGTGGATAGAGAGAAACTATTTCCGCTGGTTGGGGATTCTAGGAGTAGGGGGCACAGTCTAAAAATTAGAGCCAGACCTTTCAGGAGCGAGATTAGAAAACATTTCTACACACAAAGGTTGGTAGAAGTTTGGAACTCTCTTCCGCAAACGGCAATTGATACTAGCTCAATTGCTAAATTTAAATCTGAGATAGATAGCTTTTTGGCAACCAAAGGTATTAAGGGATATGGGCCAAAGGCAGGTATATGGAGTTAGATCACAGATCAGCCATGATCTTATCAAATGGCGGAGCAGGCACGAGGGGCTGAATGGCCTACTCCTGTTCCTATGTTCCTATGTTACTGAGCCACGCACACTGGTATGGTCCCAGGCAGAATTGCCTTGGGCCTATGCTGCCCACATGGTTGCATAGGGTCACATGGTCGAGGGGCCCTGTTCTGGTTGTTTCTCTAAGACATCAAGAATTTCTGGCTGTTTCTGTTTCATATGTACTTATATTTTAAATATGGCTGTGCATTGACACTTAATATTCTGTGATGCCTCAATGAATTCTGACTTTAAAATACCATAGCTGCTTGAAAATTTGAAATCAGTTTAAACAAAAAGCAGGTATCAGTAAAAGTGACCGCGAAGCTGTCGGATTGTTATAAAAAACCTAACTGGTTCACTAATGTCACTTTAGGGAAGGAAACTTGTGGTTCTTAGTCGGTCTGGGTGTTATTCTAGTCCCTTGATTGGCAACCATCCACCACCATAAACATTCACTCCCTCCACCGTGGCTGCAGTGTGTACCGTCTACAAGATGCACTGCAGCAACTCGCCAAGATGTCTTCGACAGCACCTCCCAAACCCACGACCTAGGAGGACAAGGGCAGCAGGCACATGGGAACACCACCACCTGCAAGTTCCCCTCCAAGTCACACACCATCCTGACTTGGAAATATATCGCCGTTCCTTCATCGTCGCTGGGTCAAAATCATGGATCTCCCTACCTAACAACACTGTGGGTGTACCTTCACCACACGGACTGCAGCGGTTCAAGAAGGTAGCTCACCACCACCTTCTCAAGGGCAATTAGGGATGGGCAATGAATGCTGGCCTTGCCAGCAATGCCCACATCCCATGAATGAATAAAAAAAAGACAGACAGATTGGTGAAACGGGCAGATACATGGCAGATGAAATTTAACGCAGAGAAGTGTGAAGTGATGCATTTTGATAGGAAGAATGAGGAGAGGCAATATAAACTAAATGGTACAATTTTAAAGGGGGTGCAGAAACAGAGAGACCTGGTGGTGTATGTACACAAATCTTTGAAGGTGGCAGGACAAGTTGAAAAGGCTGTTAAAAAAGCATATGGGATCCTGGGCTTTATTAGTGGACACATAGAGTACAAAAGCAAGGAAGTTATGCTAAACCTTTATAAAACACTGGGCACCACACTTTAGGACGGACGTCAAGGCCTTAGAGAGGGTGCAGAAGAGATTTACTAGAATGGTTCCAGGGATGAGGGACTTCAGTTATGTGGAGCGACTGGAGAAGCTGGGGTTGTTCTCCTTAGAACAGAGAAGGTTAAGGGGAGATTTGATAGAGTTGTTCAAAATCATGAACGGTTTTGATGGAGTAAATAAGGAGAAACTGTTTCCAGTGGCAGAAGGGTTGGTAACCAAAGGACACAGATTTAAGGTGGCTGACAAAAGAGCCAGAGGCATGAGGAAACATTTTTTTTACAATGCGAGTTATGGTGATCTGGAATGCACTGCCTGAAAGGGAAATGGAAGCAGATTCAATAGTAACTTTCAAAAGGGAATTGGATAAATGCTTGAAGGGAAAAAAGTTGCAAGGCTATGGGGAAAGAGCAGGGGAGTGGGACTAATTGGATGGCTCTTTCAGGGAGCCGGCACAGGCACAATGGGCTGAATCGTCTTCTCCTGTGATGTACCTACTGTGATAGTGTGACACACCAATGTGGTTGATTCAGTTGTATCAAACCTGAGGCGATTCAGGAAGGCCCACCACTACCTTCGCAGGGCAGCTAGGGATGGGCAATAAATGATGGCCTTGCTGATGATGCCCACAACCCTGAGAATAATGTTTTTTTTTTAAATCCAGTCAGCTGATCCTGAGAATTAGGGTGGAGTGACCTCAGTGCAGATTGCTAATGCACCATGGGCATAATCATAGAATTATAGAGCACAGAAGCAGGTCATTCGGCCCATTGTGCCTTGTGCTGGCTCTTTGAAAGAGCTATCCAATTAGTCCCACTCCCCCTGCTCTTGTCCCCAGGACTTGCAAAATTTTCCCCTTCAAGTATTTATCCAATTCCCTTTTGAAAGTTAATATTGAATCTACTTCCACCACCCAGTGCATTCCAGAGTCGAACATAATGGTTCTTGACAAACCATCTCCATTCAACAACCCCTTCCGGGTTCTGAGTGAACAAGGAAGAAGTGGTGCAGCGACCGGGTCCCTGTGGAGAATGTTGACTATGGTTTTAGTGGTGTCTTAATGGCTTGCAGCAATACAGATCTATTTGGTTCATGTAGCATAATGCAGGTTTCAGATCTTACACAAAAAATTCTGGCAAAAATACTATATTTGTCCATCAAGATCGAAAGCAACCCTAAGACACCTACCACATAGGATTTTACAGAGTGTAAGGTCTGCCATAGTCCCAGGTTCGATCCCTGGCCTGTGCTGAGTGAGTTGTTCTCAGCCAGGGAGATAAACCTGCCCCTGGGCTAGAGAGTGGGAAAATCAACCACTTGTACTTGCCATGCAATGACTTCAGTTGGCAAGTATGCGAGTGTGGGGCTCAACTGAGATGATCCACTTGATCTAATTATAAGCACTAAAATACGGCATTCATACCTTACCATAATGCCAGAGATCTTATCAAATTCCATAACAGTCAGAACAGATTCTAAGAATGAACACTCCCGTCATATAAGGATCCGTGTCCCTATTTATGTTAGGCACGGGTATTAAGGGTTACGTGTAGTCAGGTTTTAAAGCATTCAGGAAGAAAGACCAGCATAAAAGTATTTCTGGTATATTCTCCACCTGGTAGATACCCAGGCACCTATCATTACTGTGTTTACAAGAAATAGCAACCTCTGAGGCTAGTAAACAACAAGTCTCAGCCTATCTGCAGGGAAATATTTAGCATCTGATAAGACACCATCTCATACTTTGTATTCTTATTTCATATCTTTACATTCCTGTGCATTTGAAGGATGATAATCAGAATGTGTAACTGAGTATTTTTGATGTAATTTGTTTTGCAGAGGTCTAGCATAGGATTACATTTATCTACATTTTCTGCTACCTATTATGATTCAGGGAGGAAAGGCAGACCTCTATAAGACAGAAAGCACTATAATATATAAAACAGCTTTGTACCTCTGTAAACCAGAACTTGCTGTAATATACACAGCAGTTACACCTCTGTAAAACAGTTTGTTAGAATGTGCAGAGGAGTGTTATAGCCCTGTAAAACAGAGCTTATTGTAACATGCACACGGGAATGTTATACTTCTGTAAAATAGAATTTTATTAACCTCGATATTAACCCTGCCCACCCAGTGGAAACCAGGCGGGAGAACAGTTTAAGTGGCCACAGTGACTTACACCGTCCGATCCTGCTGCTTACTGACAGGTGGCAATTTTAACCTGCTCTTTTGAGCAGGCAAGCGGGACACCTGCTGGAAGGCATTGGGGTCCTTCTTTAAATATGCTGATCGGACTCCGACGACATCATCAGGGCCCGACTGCAATTTTAACCCAAACTGGCGGCAAGTGGATCTAGGGTCAGAAGAGCACCAGGAAGGTAAGTTAGTTATCATATTTTTTTTGTTGCTTCCTTGTAGGCCAGGAGGAGCAGCTACTTACCCGCCTGCCGGAGACCGTACCTTCGGATCCCCGGCAACGGCCCCCTGCTGCCCAAATCCACTTCCGCTCAATGGCCAGCTAGCGCTTCCCACCGAATTTGAGCGGGGGACTGACAGGGTCCATTTGGGCGAGATCTGGGAGTTAAAATCTCCCGGGCGTCACATGAGGAGGGCCAGACGGTTTCCTGTCCATCTCAGCCCCTGCCCGTCAGGAGTTAAAATTGGAGCTAAAAAGTGTGACAAAAATCTGATAACAGCAAGTCAAAGTGGTGCGAACAAGAAGAGCATCATAGCTAAATAGATACAGACTTTACAATTGCGACGGATGTCACAAAGACTTTCATACACCACTAGCAGACACGTCATGGCATTGTTGAAGGATGTGTTGCTTTGTCATGTGAGATTTGCTAGTATATTATATATACAAGATTCTGAGGGGGCTTGACAAGGTAGATGCTGAGAGGTTGTTTCCCCTGACTGGAGAGTCTAGAACTAGGGAGCATAGTTTCAGGATAAGAGGTCAGCCATTTAAGACATTTATGAGGAGGAATGTCTTCACTCAGAGGGTTGTGAATCTTTGGAATTCTCCACCCCAGAAGGGTGTGGTTGCTGAGTCATTGAATATATTCAAGGCTGAGATCGATAGATTTTTGGCCTCTAGGGGGATCAAGGGATATGGGGATCGGGTGGGAAAGTGGAGTTGAGGTTGAAGATCAGCCACGATCTTATTGAACGACGGAGCAGGCTCGAGGGGCCTTACGGCCTACTCCTGCCCCTATTTCTTATGTTCTTATAACAACAACAACTTGCATTTATATAGCGCCTTTAATGTAGCAAAACGTCCCAAGGCTTCGCAGGAGCATTATCAGACAAAACTGGACACCAAGCCACATAAAGAGATGTTAGGGAAAGGTGACCAAAAACTTGGTCAAAGAGGTAGGTTTCAAGGATTGTCTTAAAAGGAGGAGAGCGAGGCGGAGAGGTTTAGGATGGGAATTCCAGAGCTTAGGGCAAGGCATCTGAAGGCATGGCCACCAATGGTGGAGCCACAGACATAGTTGTAGACAGTAGATAAACAGACGAGAGCCTGCATTTCCGTTAGGCTCCTTCCAGCAGCACTGATTCTTAAAATCACCCTAACACACTTAGATCAAACTAAACATATTTTGACAGTCACAAAAAAAAGTGAACTCACCCAGTCCGATGGAAAAGAACGAGGTGCTCGGTGGGATGACTCTGAGATGGCGGCTGCTGGATGTCAGATTTCGCAGCTCAACGTTTGTCTGGAAAAAAATAACAGAACGTTAACAAGGTGGTTTGCTTAACTAAAATGAGAATGAGAGAGAAAAAAAAATCAAAGATTTATCAAGAGTGTAGATTTGCAATTTTCCAGCAACATTGCACTTGTGTCGTACTGGCAAATCTCCCCATGACATTGCTTATGGTAAAATACTCTGTTTTATAAGGACAGGAGCATTTTGCCATGTAACCAGAACTAAAACCAGAGCTCCCTGGATGACAAAAGAGATATAGAGAGTAAGATGAAACAGAAACAGATGTCAGGTTGATAATACAAGTGAGAACCAGGCTAAATATAGAAAGTTCAGAAGGGAAGTGAAAAAGGAGATAAGAGGCATAGAGAGAGTATGAGAATAAACTGGCGGCTAACATAAAAGGGAATCCAAAAGTTGTCTATAAGCATGTAAACAGTAAACGGGTAGTAAGAGGAGGGGTGGGGCCGATTAGGAGGCAGGGTGCATGGCTGAGGTACTAAATGAGTACTTTGCACCTGTCTTTACCAAGGAAGAAGATGCTGCCAGAATCACAGCAACTGAAGAGTTAGTTGAGATACAGGATGGGCTAAAAATTGATAAAGAGGAGGTACTAGAAAGGCTAGCTGTACTTAAAGTAGATAAGTCACCCGATCTGGATGGGATGCATCCTAGGATGCTGAGGGAAGTAAGGGTGGAAATTGTGGAGGTACTGGCCATAATCTTCAAATCGTCCGTGGATACGGGAATGGTGCCAGAGGACTGGAGAATTGCAAATGTTACACCCTTGTTCAAAAAAGGGTGTAAGGATAAACCCAGCAACTACAGGCCAGTCAGTTTAACCTCAGTGGTGGGGAAACTTTTAGAAACAATAATCTGGGACAGAATTAACAGTCACGTGGACAAGTGTGGATTAATTAAGGAAAGCCAGCACGGATTTGTTAAAGGCAAATCGTGTTTAACCAACTTCATTGAGTTTTTTGATGAGGTAACAGAGAGGGTTGATGAGGGCAATGCTGTTGATGTGGTGTATATGGACTTCCAAAAGACGTTTGATAAAGTGCCGCATAATAGGCTTGTCATCAAAGTTGAAGCGCATGGAGTAAAGGGGGCAGTGGCAGCATGGATACAGAATTTGCTAAGTAATAGGAAACAAAGAGTAGTGGTGAATGGTTGTTTTTAAGACTGGAGGGAGGTATACAGTGGTGTTCCCCAGGGGTTGGTACTAGGACCATTACTTTTTTTTTATATGTATGTTAATGACTTGGACTTGGGTGTACAGGACACAATTTCAAAATTTGCAGATGACACAAAACTTGGAAGGATAGTAAACAGTGAGGAGGATAGTGATAGCCTTCAAGAGAACAGACAGGCTGGTGGAATGGGCGGACACATGGAAGATGAAATTCAACGCAGAAAAGTGTGAAGTGATGCATTTTGGGAGGAAGAACGAGGAGAGGCAATATAAACTAAAGGGTACAATTCTAAAAGGGGTGCAAGAACAGAGAGATCTGGGGGTTTATGTGCACAAATCGTTGAAGGTGGCAGGGCAGGTTGAGAAAGCAGTTAAAAAAGCACATGGGATCCTGGGCTTTATAAATAGAGGCATAGAGTACAAAAGCAAGGAAGTCATGATTTATAAAAAAACTGTTGCGGCCTCAACTGGAGTATTGTGTCCAATTCTGGGCACCGCACTTTAGAAAGGATGTGAAGGCCTTAGAAAGGGTGCAGAAGAGATTTACTAGAATGATTCCAGGGATGAGGGACTTTAGTTACGTGGATAGACTGGAGAAGCTGGGGTTGTTCTCCTTGGAACAGAGAAGGTTGAGAGATTTGATAGAGATATTCAAAATCATGAAGGGTCTAGACAGAGTAGATAGAGAGAAACTGTTCCCATTGGCAGAAAGGTCAAGAACCAGAGGACATAGATTTAAGGTGATTAGCAAAAGAACCAAAGGTGATATGAGGAAAAACTTTTTTACACAGCGAGTGGTTGGGATCTGGAATGCACTGCCAGAGGGGTGGTGGAGGCAGAGGCAATTATGGCCTTCAAAAGGGAACTGGATAAATACCTGAAAGGAAATAATTTGCAGGGCTACGGGGATAGGGCAGGGCAATGGGACTAGCTGGATTGCTTTTGCAGTGAGCTGGCACAGACTCGACGGGCCGAATGGCCTCCTTCTGTGTTGTAACCATTCTATGATTCTAACGCACAACATACCATTCTGCTATTAAGGAGGAGCAGTGTGTAATGTGTGTTAACCCTTTAAGGCAACGATTGTTGTAAGTTGGCACCTTTCGAGGCCAGTTCAAGGGTACTTTCCGTTGCTGGGGAAATTCCTCTGCAGGTTGGCAGTGATTTTTAAATCCGCGGTTGCCTACCCATGGAGCCTGGCCGTGGAGTTGCGCACAGTGAGTCAAAAGGTAGGCTGTCCAATACCACATCGAAGGTTTGCTAGGCATTCCCAACAGGGTTTGCAGGTGTTATGTTGTGCAAGCCTGGGAGTGGCGAACGTACAGATGTTCTATTTGCGGCACTAGTTCTGACGAAAGGTCATCGTTAATTATGATTCTCTCTTCACACATGCTGCCTAACCCGCTGCGTGCTTCCAGCTCTTTCTGTTTTTATTTCACCAAGTTTATGCTCAGATGTTGGATATGGCGGTCACATACTATATATTATCAGGGTTACTGATGGTAATTGCATAAGGAAAATAGCATTTTTATTACAAAGTATTATGAGTGTATTTAGGGTTTGAGTTGTATGGTTTTGTCCACATTTTTGTGGAAATTGTAAATAGTTGACTGTTATATTATGACGTGTTTCATTACCCATGTAATCAGTTTTCTATCTTAAATTTCTTTTTAAGGTGCAGGCTACAGAGGAACACGGTAGGGTAATGTTCCAGGTTGTCAGTGGGTGAAAGGCATATAGCACGGTTGTGGACAGGGGTGGGGGGGGAAGAAGTCATGTGATATAGCAGTGTTGAAAGGGTGGATCAAGGCAGAGAAGGGGTATGGGATGATGGAGGAACAGAGAGGTGTTGGAGTATTTGGGAGAGAGTGATCCTCGGATTAGTGAGAGGAGGTTTCAGTGTCTAGGAACACCAGGAGTGATATGTACAAAGTGGTGGGAGGTGACTTTGGGGTATGGGAGTACTGGGAGAAGGATCTCAGAGGGTGGGAGAAGCATTTCTGAGTCTCGGAGCACTGGGATGGTATTTGTTATTATAAGAAAAAGTGGAGAAAAATAAGGCCACTTTGCTCATCAAGCTTGTATTCCCTTACATCAAGTTACATTGAGTCTACAGCACAGAAACAGGCCATTCGGCCCAACTGGTCTATGCCAGTGTTTATGCTCCACATGAGCCTCCTACCTCCCTACTTCATCTAACCCTATCAGCATTTCCTTCTATTTCTTTCTCCCTCATATGCTTATCTAGCTTCCCCCTAAATGCATCTATGCTATTCACCTCAACTACTCCTTGTGGTAACGCGTTCCACATTCTTGCCACTCTTTGGATAAAGAAGTTTCTTCTGAATTCCCTATTGGATTTATTAGTGACTATTTTATATTTATGACCTCTTGTGTTGGACTCCCCGGAGGTGGAAACATTTTCTCTACGTCTATTCTATCAAACCGTTTCATTATCTTAAAGATCTCTATCAGGTCACCCCGCAGCCTTCTCTTTTCTAGAGAAAAGAGCCCCACCCTGTTTAGTCTTTCCTGGTAAGTGTATCCTCTCAGTTCTGGTATCATCCTTGTGAATCTTTTTTGCACCTTCTCCAATGCCCCCTCATTCTTTTTATAATATGGAGACCAGAACTGTTCGCAGTACTCCAAGTGTGGTCTAACCAAGCTTCTTTACAAGTTTAACATAACTTTTCTGCTTTTCAATTCTAACCCTCTAGAAATGACCCCCAGTGCTTGGTTTGCCTTTTTTATGGCCTTATTAACCTGTGTCGTTACTTTTAGTGATTTGTGTATCTGTACCCCCAGATCCCTCTGCTCCTCTGCGATATTTAGACTCTTATTATCCAAGCAATATGTGGCCTCCTTATTTTTCCTACCAGAATGCACCACCTCACACTTATCTATATTGGAATTAATTTGCTAATTACACGTCCATTCTGCAAGTTTATTAATGTCGTCTTGCATTCTTCCTTTGTATTAACTACACCCCTCAATTTCGTGTCATCTGCAAATTTTGAAATTGTACTTCCAATCCTCGAGTCCAAATTGTTTATGTAAATTGTGAACAACAGTGGTCCCAGCACCGATCCCTGTGGAACACCACTTTCCACCTTTTGCCAATCTAAGTAGCTACCCTTAACCCCTACTGTCTGTTTTCTGTTTTGTAGTCAACTTGCTATCCATTCTGCTACCTGTCCTCTAACTCCACATGCTCTGACCTTAGTCAAGAGTCTACTACGCGGTACCTTCTAAAATGCCTTTTGAAAATCCAAATATATTACATCTACTGCATTGCCCTTCTCTACACTTTCTGTTACTTATTCAAAGAATTCAATAAGGTTGGTCAAGTATAACTTTCCTTGAGTATAGAAGATTAAGGGGTGATCTAATTCAGGTGATTAAAGGAGTTGATAGAGTACATAGAGAGAAACGATTTCCTCTGGTGGGGGAGTCCAGAACAAGGGGCATAACCTTAAAATTGGAGATAGGCCGTTCAGGGGTGATGTCAGGAAGCAGTTCAAAGGGTCGTGGAAATCTAGAACTCTCTCCCCCCAAAAAGCTGTTGAGGCTGGGAAAATGTCAGAACTGAGATTGATAGATTTTTGTTAGGCAAGGATATTAAGGGTTACGGAACCAAGACAGGTAAATACAGTCAAGATACAGATCAGCCATGATCTCATTGAATGGCAGAACAGGCTCGAGAGGCTGAAAGGCCTACTCCTGTTCCTATGAACCAGCTTTAAGTTCTTTACAATGCTTACTGCATTTTACTATCCTGGTAAAAGTGTAGTAAGTGCTTTAAAGAGCTCAAAGCCGGTTCCCAAGTCACGGGCTGAGGATGCAGCAAAAGGATATTGAGTATGTGGATATCGAATTGCGACAGGACCAGCTTGAAGGAGATGTCACCTGCAGTCGATCAGCCTGCCAGCACTCACTGTCAAACTACGTGTCTCTTGGGTAAGAATCCAGAGAGCGCCTGGCAACATGGGCAAGACCCCAGCGAGGAGTCAATGGCTTCAGGAGGAGAGGGTAGAGGTGAGAATTGGCAAGAAAAGACAATTGAAAAAGGAACAATACTGAAGGTTAGAAGGGCAAAGAAGAACAAATATTCGACCAAAATACCTTGACTACTTTGTCATTTGTGGAATGCAACTGAGCAGGACTGAATCATAGATTGCAGTGTTAGGCTGACACCCTGAATTTTATTGCTTCATTACCACGAGGAGCCTGGGCAAAAGTTTCACAAAAACACCTTTAAAATTTTAGCTGTGGTTTTTAATCTCCCTCAGGGATTAAATAACTTACAGTCAGTTGGAATGAGTTGGCTTGATGAGCCGAGTGGCCTGGTTTTGCACCACCTTTTCTTATAATAAGTACCTATGCCAACATATGGAAGGTATGGATCTGCCAGACACATCTGTTTGGCTTTGAAATTATATTGAGAGGGCGGTGGAAGCATGCTTAATATGCTCATCTAAAATTCCTGAGTCCACTATTTCCGTCATGGCATTAACCTATTTGTTTAAAAATAAAACAACTTTTTAAAATGCACAAGTGAGCAGTCCTTAAAGGCCCACTGGGAAAGGTTAGAGGGATGTTGCCACACTTAAAGGCAACTGACCGCATAGAGGGGCATTTTGTTCTTTTAGCCTTTACGAAGGCTGTAAATATTTTCTATGCCTGTTTCAGCCTTTACAAGAAAGACTTAAAAAAAAGGAAGTCTTGCATTTCTATAGCGCCTTTCACCACCTCAGGACATCCCAAAGCGCTTTACAGCCAATGAAGGACTTTTAAAGTGTAGTCACTGTTGTAATGTAGGAAACGTGGCAACCAATTTGCGCACAGCAAGGTCCCACAAACAGCAATGTGATAACGACTATATCATCTGTTTTTAGGTGTTGGTTGAGGAATAAATATTGACCAAGACATCGGGGAGAACTCCTCTGCTCTTCTTCAAAATAGTTCCATGGGATCTTTTACATCCATCTTAGAGCGTAGACAAAGCCTCGGTTTATTAATGTCTCCTCTGAAAAACGGCACCTCCGACAGTGCAGTGCTCCCTCAGTACTGCACTGGAGTGTCAGCTTAGAGTATACGAGCTAGAAATTCAGCCGTGTAGCGCCCGTTGTTTCGGTGCACACATTCACACGCTTCTAGAGTTATGTGCGCCGGACGCCATCTTGGTAAAGGAGTTCGTGCACGCAAATGCCGGCAGCATGTAAAGTAGGGAGAATACGCGTTAGATCAGTGTGCGACGCTGATTTAAAGTGATAGACACCATTCTGGCACTTAACGTTCCATTCAATGCATTGTCTTAACCACAAACATGTGAACATGTCTTAGATGGCCTGAAGGACCCCCCCGCCAGCGCTATTTAAAAGGACCATGCAGGATTTACAGGTTAGTTGATGGATTATTGCTTTTGGCTGCTGATGCATTTGTAACTGTTTTTGGAGATCTCCTATACTTGAATAATAGGACGAGGGGACTTAGCCTAACATTTAGAGCCAGGACTTGCAGGAGTGAAGTTAGGAAACCCTTCTACACGCAAAGAGTGGGAGACGTTTGGAACGCTCTTCTGCAGACGGCAGTTGATGCTAGCTCACTTGTGAATTTTAAATCTGAAATTGATAGATTTCCATGAACCAAGGATATTAAGGGATATGGGGCTAAGGCGGGTATATGGAGTTAGGTGACAGGTAAACCATGATCTCATCGAATGGAGGAATAGGCTCGGGGGGCTAAATGCCACTGCCACTTGCTGCCTCCTATTATACACCAGCTTCTCCTGCAAGAAAGCAGGACGTGTGTCGGTGAGTGTCCTGCAGGATGTCTGGGTGATGTGCCTGTCATGTTGAATAGCTGCCACTGTGTGTGACCTGTGAGTTGTGAGTGTGCGGCTTGCACCAGTGGTAATGTGTGAGGGTGGGAGGAAGCATCAGATTGGAAGAGTTGAGTACTGATTGAAAGAGTTTGTTGGTAGGTGGGTGATGGGGGATGTAGTGCGTGAAGCAGTGGATGCAGCTAGTGGTGCAGTTGGTAGGAGACGCCACTTGATAGTTGACGTCACTCACCTTGACCACTCATGTCAAAGTACTGAACTTCTTCCTGCACTGCATCCATGTTCGTAGTGCTATGTGCCTGGCATTGACTTCGTCCCCTACTGCTTCCCCTACCTGTTGAGCATATACCCGGAGGGCCTCTTGGCAGCCCCCCCACCCCGCGGATATGTGATGTCCCTCCTCTGTCCACCTCGTGCACCAAGGTCTCTAGTGCATCAACAGAGAACCTTGGAGCACGCACTCTCGCAGACCTGGTACAAACTCAGATTGGCAGATTGATGAGGTCTGGCATGCAGATTGGAGGATGTGGGATTTAGTAGTGCGCAACCTTTATTCAATGTTTTAACATAACTCATCAGTCTGTAAACATAGGGATGGGACCTGCATCTGTGTTTCACGTGTGCGATGTATGATCTCCATTCAGACTCAGTGCGGACCCGAATCTTATTTTTTTGTAAATAAGAGGTGCAAGCAAATCACGCGATATTCGGCCCCCCCACTGCTGGTGAGAAGTGCAAACCTGGAGCAAACATCGTGGCTAGGCCTGATTGCTGCACTTGAATGAGGTAAGTGACCAGGCAGGACGAACGTCTTGTGCTACCTGCATCAGAACCACCGGGCGCGGGTTAATCGCGCACCGCGATGCCGGCTCCCGGATTTGGGCCTTATTCAATTTAACCTCCTACGTATTCAAGTCTCTGGAGTGGGACTTGAACCCACCTCCTTCGGACTCAGAGGTGAGACTGCTACCCACTGAGCCATGGCCGACAGTGGTCGTTTTTGCAGCAATAAAAAAAAAGGTAGCTGGTAAAATCCAGTGCCTAGCAAAATAAATATTAATGCAATGTGGGTGGTACAGCACTTGAAATCCTGTTTTGGCAGCTGGCGAAGTCAAGGTGCCACTTCAGGAGGCTCATGCGCAGATGACTTCCCCTGGTTGGCGCTTCAGGACACATTCCCATGAGCAGAGCAGTGCAGAGTGCCTGGCAGGAAGTGGCAAAAAAAAAGGTCAGGGAGGAGGTGACTTTGGTTGTTTCTATTATGCAAGTTGGCTGCAGGCTTCCTTGCAGCAGATGGAACAGATTTACAACTGGCCCCTGTGCTGATCCAGAGCCTGTGGAGCCAGTATTTTACAGTCATTGTCTGGTAGGTGTGCCAGAGTCTATAGATACAGTTGGCAGCATAAAGGCAGAGGGAGGCAGGCAGTCTGGCTCTGATGCTCGCTAGACTCCTTAGCGTCCTTTTCTCATCTCGTACTTCAACCATGCAAAACTGCGAATGGGACACTTCAAAATCAACCCCCATCGCTAATTTTGACTTGCCCCTGCTGACTGGCAAGGACTCTTCACTTAGATGCTGTGGCACCACCTGAGCCCCTAATGAAAGTTTGCATTGTAAGAGCTCTTTTTTCATGTTCCTTTTTTTTTGCCACTTTCCAGTGCTGCTGATATCTTGTAAATGTCTTAATTACAGGCTGCTTTCTGGTGAATTAGGTGGCCACTTTAAGCTTCATGTAAACATTGTGCGAAGTTAAGAGAAATAAAAAAAAAACGCCAATATAAAAAAGTTTGAAAAAATTGATGAAAAAAATTTAATTAAACTGACAGCAAAAAAAATTAATAACAGAATCTGTATTACAAAACTACGAAACAAAAAAGTGGCATAAAAGTCTCAGGCCCTTTAATAGCTTCATCGCTCATGTCCACTCCGAATAAGTAGAGGGAGTACCCAGATCAATCTCAGCCTGGGTAGATGGAAAATGGAGCTCGGCCTCATTTAATTACATCCTGTAATAGTTAAATAAAGCTAGGGCCACTCGGCTGGAAATATAGCGCTTGATGTGACGTGGGACCAATCTGGCTCTCTGGCACTAAGGCTGATTTTCCATCCCCCCAGCACCTATTGTGACTCCTATATCACCAGTCTTGAGGATCAGAAAATCTACCCTTATATTGTTCAAATTTCATCATTTGAAACAGGATGGATCTCTGATTCTGTGTGGGGGGGGGAGGGGGCGGGGAGAGAATCAATAAAGTTAATTTAAGCATTTTTACACCGCCTTGAAATGACTTACACCACTCGTGCTTACCTCATACACCTGTCCCACTTTGTAGTCCATAAAGAGAACAATTGGTGGATTCGCCAGAAAAACAGGAATGGGTTCACTGGGGTCACTGCACCACAAAAAGGAACAATATTACAAATCAGAAATCCAGATTTCTGTCCCCTACAGTTTGTTATTTTTGCAATTGAGAAACCTAGCCAAATACTGCACCTTATACACTCTTCCATCTCTCATCATTTTCATTATATTAAAAGCCATTACAACACCTTCAACTCTAGCTCATCCTGTCTCAAGAACTCAAAGCTGTGAAACTCCTTCGCTTCCCCTAGTCCTGCCTCCCTCCTATAATCTTCAGCCATTTAAAACCCAAGCTTGGCATCTCTGTAGCGTTTTGATATCTATGATCTACTCAGCTACTCTCTCTAAACTTGGTGGTGTCCTGCATTGTCGGACTTGGCCCTTCAAAAAGGAATTGTTGCCATGCGGTCATTACGTTTAGATACATATTATCATTAAAATTCTTGTGTAAGGTGCCCACTTCCTGTCCACAAACCTTACTTTCTGTTGTCACAATTTTTGGGCACACTTTTGTGTCAATGTTTTCCATTGTAAACTGCTATGTCAACATTTCCGATTGAGTTTTGCTGTGGCAACTGTCATGGTGTAGTTGCAGGCTCTGGCCACCAGGTGGCTATGTGGAGCAACATTCTGAAGTCTCTTTCCCAACTCTATCGCCATCTAATATTCATCAATTGACTATGGGCAATTCTACAGTCAAACTATTCATATTCCTGTACACTTTATCATGTTTTGTGTCACCCTTATATCCCTCACACATATCTGTCATACTTAGATGTCACACCTCTACAACCTCTAAGTGCCTTCACCAATTCCTTTCTTGGTCCTCCAAGTTCTCTTAACTCTTGAAATCTGAAGAAAATTTCACCCCCCCATCTTTCGTCAACAACGGACAGTACAAAGTACATTATAAAAATACATTTTCACAAAAGCAGAATTACATTTACCCATTGAATTGTCTTTTGTGCACCTTACTTCAAGGCCTTAGTCACTGTCAAAAGCCTGGGTTTAAATTTGATACTTCCGCCCAAAGTCTTGATCCTGCAGTGTTAGGTTGTGCGTTGTGAGCAATTTCCCAGGACGCATTAATAATTTTTAGTCTTCCCTACTGCTTGAATGTTTATCTTCAGCTTCCAGCAGTTTCTATTTGGTTGCTTATCAAAATTATTTTAACAAAAATATTATTCAGGTAAAGTTTATTTCTGTTTTTTTAAATCAGTGTGTGAGAGAGAGAGAAAATTGAAGAGAAAAAAATGAACAACTGTACTAATCAGACATCTGTTGTAGTTTTAGTTGATGTTCAATGATGTACTCTATAAATTTCAGAAAGACACAGAGACCCATTTCAGAAAGCATGCTAAGTAGGAGGGAGAGACAGAGACAGATGGAAAAAGAGAAACAGAGTACGGTGGATTTTTGTCCACCTCCTGGATGGTAATCTGGTGGACCAGATCACTTACATGTAATAGAACACGCACAGTTTTCATTTAATCGATTTCAATGGAATGACAATCAGATGGGTTCTACAATGGGTGGGTGATCCACTCCATCAGATTACATAGGAAGATAGGAACAGGAGTAGGCCATTCAGCCCCTCGAGCCTGTTCCGCCATTCAATTAGATCATGATGTGGAGATGCCGGTGATGGACTGGGGTTGACAAATGTAAAGAATCTTACAACACCAGGTTATAGTCCAACAATTTTATTTGAAAATCACAAGCTTTCGGAGGCTTTCTCCTTCGTCAGGTGAATGTGGAAATCCTTCGAAAGTTGGTGATTTTCAAATAAAATTGTTGGACTATAACCTGGTGTTGTAAGATTCTTTACAATTAGATCATGGCTGATCTGTACCTCAACTCCATTTTCCCACCTTTGCTCCATATCCCTTAATGCCCTTACCCAACAAAAATCTATCGATCTCAGTTTTTAAAATTTCAACTAGCCCCCAGCATCCACAGCCTTTTGGGGAGGAGAGTTCCAGATTTCCACTACTCTTTGTGTGAAAAAGTGGCTCCTGGTTTCACTCCTAAATGGCCAAGCTCCAATTTTAAGATTATATCCTCCGGTTCTGGACTCCCCCACCAGAGGAAATAGTTTCTCTGTATCAACCCTATTGGATACCTTTATCATTTTACACACCTCGGTTAGATCACCTCTCAACCATCTAGACGCAAGGGAATACAAAACCACGTTTGTGCAAGCTGTCCTCATAATTTAACCCTTTAAGCCCTGGTATCATTCTGGTGAGTCTACGCTGTACTCCCTTCCAAGGCCAAAATATCCTTCCTGAGGTTTGGGGCTCCAAAACTGAACGCAGCACTCCAGATGGACTCTGACCAAGCCTCTGTACAACTGAAGCATCACTTCCTCACTTTTGTATTCTGTCTGTGTCTGTGTCTAATTAGAATGGCTACATTTTCTGACTATCAGCAAAGCAGTTGATACTAATCACAGCCTTTCTGTTCAGAAGCTTTCAAAATCCAACTCATTTGATTTTTACTTTGGGGGGAAAAAAAAACAGATTTAGGATGAGGAAAGACTATTCATCTTCATCGCTTGGGTAACAGTGAAGATGAAAAGTGTCTATTTCTATGAAGAGTTGTGGAATTTGATCCCGAAACAGATTTTAAAACATCCCAAAATACCGTGTATTACATTACATAGAATTACATGCAATGTACAGCACAGAAACAGGCCATTCAGCCCAACTGGTCCGTGCCGGTGTTTATGCTCCACACGAGCCTCCTCCCACCATAGAAAATGAAATCTGACTTATTTAGGCACCATGAATCAGTGACCTTGACATCAAGCTGTACAAAGCATAACACCCCTACTGTTACTAAACAGGGGAAAATGGATGGGTTTGGGGCTGGGAGGTCAGTAAAATATTTTAAAATCTAAAACCTACCCCTAACTCCCCCACTTCCGGTTTTAACGGAGGCAGGACAAGGCTGTGGGCCTCCATTTTGATAGATTTTTTTGTTTTTAACCCCTGGGGGCCGGGATTCCCGCAGGCTTGTGGGCCCAGAGGAGCAGGAGTGCTTCCCCCAGGCCCAACAAGCCTGCCTGCAGCGCCCCACCCCACGATCTCCGAGGCCTCCCCACGATCTCTGACCCCGAACCCCCCCCCCCCGCCCCCCCCACCGATGACTGCCACTGCCCCCACCCCCCCCCCCCCACAACCATCTAAGACTTACCTGCTCGCATCCTCTTCCTTCTTCTCCTGTCCGACTGAGGCCAGCCTGTCAATCAGGCTAGCCTGTCAGGCAGGAAAGCGTCGAAAAAAAATAAAAGACGTCCTCACGTCAAAATCGTAAAGACGTACGGGAATTCCACTCCCCCGCCCCCTTCCCGGCTCCCCGATAAAATCATATCCCATCACCTCCAACTCACCGGGAGCACACCACGTGAGATCTGCTAATATGTATTCACATGCATGCATGCTTTGAAATTGTTTTGGTAAGTGTTTTGTTTTTCAATCCATTCTTTTTGATATTGTGGCAGACATCAATAGCCTGCACGTTTCACGATATCATACATGTTGATTGAAGACTGCGACAGGAACAGTACTAGAATTTAATCTGCACAAACACCAAAAAGTAATAAAAGGAAATATAATTGGATAAATATTTGAAGGGGAAAAATTTGCAAGGCTATGGGGAAAGGGCAGGGGAGTGGGACTAATTGGATAGCTCTTTCAGAAAGCTGGAGCAGGCATGATGGGCTGAATGGCCTCCTTCTGTGCTGGATCATTCTATGATTCCATATACACATTCTAATGAAGTTTATTTTATACACTGAGCACTCTGTACCTTTCCTCTACAAATATCTTTCTTCCGCCCACCCTCTTCTCCACCTTCTTTTTAGGAATGATGAGCGATTTGCCTCCTTCTTGAGGAGGCAGAAAGCGCGGGTTCTTCAGGAAGTTGTGGCATTTCTCGAACCTCGCCATATCCAGCCGCTCCTGGATTCGATCGGTGGCGCGCAGCTCGTCCCTCCAGATGTTCTTCTTAGACTTTGCTTCCTTTCAAAAAGGAGGAATTTACAATGATACCATGTTCTGATGAGTCGTGAGGCTGTGGAATTCACTTCTGCAGTTAGTGGTTGAGGCAGAAACTATGTCAACATTCAAGACTAGGCTGGATAGGTGGATGAAGGAAAAGGAGGCTGGAAGGGATATGGGTACAGGGTGGGTAAATGTCATTAGAAGGGTAAATGACACCACGGACTCGTTGGACCGGGTGGCCTGCTTCCGTGCTGTAACTTCTATGTGTATCTATGTATCCTGCACTTGTAAACACATACTTCCCAAAAGGGTCATCGGATAGCAATGAGCAGCAGAAGCAGGAGTGTGTAACAAGGGTAATGCAATAATCGTGAGGGACTTCAATCTTCATATAGACTGGGCAAACCTAATTGGCAAAAGTAGTTTGGAGGACAAGTTCATGGAGTGCATTCAAGACAGTTTTCTAGAACAATATGTCGAGGAACCAACTAGGGAACAGGCTATTTTAGATCTAGTACTGTGTAGTGAGACAGGGTTAATTAATAATCTTATAGTTAAGGATCCTCTGGGGAAGAGTCATCATAATATGATAGAATTTCATATTGAGTTTGAGAGTGATGTAGTTAGGTCCGAAACTAGGGTCTTAAATTTTAAAAAAGCCAATTACGTAGGGTGGAGGGGCGAGATGGCTAAGGTAGATTGGGAAATTAGATTAAAAGATATGACGGTAGATAAGCAATAGCGAACATTTAAAGAAATAATTCATAATGCTCAATGAATATACATTCCCTTGAGGAATGAAAAGTGATCCAACCGTGGCTAACTACAGCAGTTAAGGACAGTATTTGATTAAATGAAGAGGCTTACAATGTTGCCAAAAAGAGCAATAAGCCTGAGGATTCAAAGGAACATAGGAACAGGAGTAGGCCATTCAGCCCCTCGTGCCTGCTCCGCCATTTGATAAGATCATGGCTGATCTGTGATCTAACTCCATATACCTGCCTTTGGCCCATATCCCTTAATACCTTTGGTTGCCAAAAAGCTATCTATCTCAGATTTAAATTTAGCAATTGAGCTAGTATCAAAGGGTATTAGAAATCAGCAAAGGATGACCAAGAAATTGATAAAGAGGGAGAAAATTGAATATCAGAATAAACTAGCACAAAATATAAAAACAGATTGTAAGAGCTTCTACAAGTATGTAAAAAGGAAGAGATTAGCGAAAGTAAACGTGGGTCCCTTAGAGGTAGAGACAGGAGAAATTATAGTGGGAAATAAGGAAATGGTAGAGACATTAAACAAATATTTTATTATATAGGGCTCTGGTGAGACCACACCTGGAGTACTGTGTACAGTTTTGGTCTCCTTACCTAAGGAAGGATATACTTGCCTTAGAGACGGTGCAACAAAGGTTCACTAGATTGATTCCTGGGATGGGAGGGTTGTCTTATGAGGAGAGATTGAGCAGAAAGGGCCTATATTTTCTGGTGTTTGGAAGAATGAAAGGTGATCTCATTGAAACATATAAAATTCTTAGAGGGGACAGGGTAGATGCTGAGAGACTGTTACCCCTGGCTAGAGAGTCTAGAATTAGGGGTCAATGTCTCAAGATAAGGGGTGGGCCATTTAGGACCGAGATGAGGAAACATTTCTTCACTCAGAGGGTTGTGAATCTTTGGAATTCTCTACCCTAGAGGGCTGTGGATGCTGAGTCGTTGGGTATATTCAAGGCTGCGATGGATAGATTTTTGGACTCTAGAGGAATCAAGGGATATGGGGATCGGGCGGGAAAGTGGAGTTGAGGTCGAAGATCAGCCATGATCTTATTGAATGGCGGAGCAGGCGCGATGGGCCGTATGGCCTACTCCTGCTCCTATTTCTAACGTTCTTAAGCCATACTTGGTTTTTCTCCTCCCTAGTCCAGGGGTGCAGAGGCCCAATGTAGTACCCCACCTACTGTTAATCTGAAATATGCTACATCAGCACAAAGCAGGAATTGAACCTGGGACCTTCCAGATATACGTTTCTCAGTTACACACTGACTTTACCAACTAACCCATCTTCTAAACCTTACAGAAGATAAACTTCTCTCTTACTTACAGCCTAGGCTGAATGAATATCAGCAATTCTGTTTTTCAAAAACAGAGTGATAGAATCTAAACAGAGCACTTCAGTTTTTAATGACATTACTGTACATGGGCGGGAAGGCATACCTGAGGGATGGATTTTTGCAGACTTGTGATTTCATCAGAAGTCGACAGAAAAGTTAAAGACGATCTACATTCCAACAATGTACAGGGAGCCTCAGGTGGGTTCATGTCCGTATACCCATCATCTACTGGGCTCTTAGAAATGCGTTTCTTGAAGCTGATTGTTGGTTCGGGTAGATAGGTCCCAGGTTTTCCTGAACAAGATGAATAAGAAAAATATAGTCCTTGCTAGAACCATCATTTTAATTTATATCTTTTGTTTCTGGTATTTGTGAGCCTTGCACTAACCGTAGCCACGAGTATGGACAGCCTCGTCCCAGGCTGTGCTGAGACCAGTCCCTAAGAGGTCCTGGGGAGTGGCTCACCTGATGATTTCCTCTCCAATTTTCTATGCTCTGCTTGGCTCCATCCTACAATGCCATGGTTGAGATTGGAAAAACACTATAGCAAGTGAAAAGCCGACTCTAATCCATTCCTTGGTATAGCTCATTGCAGCTCTAACATGCTGTGCTATTTAGGCCTTATTTCCTATTCCTCTTCAAGTCTCCCCTTGCCATGCAAGATGCACTGGCTGAACACAGAAATCTACTGAGGGCGCTATTCTCTGACCAACCACTACATAGAAATACACAGAATGTACAGCACAGAAACAGACCATTCGGCCCAACTGGTCTGTGCCGGTGTTTATGCTCCACATGAGCCTCGTCCCACCATACTTCATCTCACCCTATCAGCATATCCTTCTATTCCTTTCTCCCTCATGTACTTATCTAGCTTCCTCTTAAAGGCATCTTATGCTATTCGCCTTAACCATTCCATGTGGTAGCGAGTTCCACATTCTAGCCACTCTCTGGGTAAAGAAGTTTCGCCTGAATTCCCTATTGGATTTATCAGCGACTATCTTATATTTATGGCCCCTTGTTCTGGTCTCCCCCGCAAGTAACATCTTCTCTACGTCTACCCTATTAAACCCTTTCATAATCTTAAAGACCTCTATCAGGTCACCCCTCAGTCCTCTCTTTTCTAGAGAAAACAGCCCCAGCCTGTTCAATCTTTCCTGATAGCAGAACTGAGAGGTTATACTAGTAAATCTTTTTTGCACCTTCTCCAATGCCTCTAAATCGTTTTTATAGTGTAGAGACCAGAACTGTTCACAGTACTCCAAGTGTGGTCTGACCAAGGTTCTATACAACTTTAACAAAACTTCTCTGCTTTTCAATTCTATCACTCTAGAAATGAACCCCAGTGCTTGGTTTGCTTTCCTTTCTTTTATGGCCTTATTAACCTGCGTCACTACTTTTAGTGATTTGTGTATCTGTACCCCCAGATCCCTCTGCTCCTCTACCCCATTTAGACTCTTATTATCAAAGGAGTACGTGGCCCCCTCACACTTATCTATATTGAAATTCATTTGCTAATTACACACCCATTCTGCAAGTTTATTAATGTCTTCCTGTAGGTGTGAGGGAGTGACCCAAGGTATTTCAACCTCTGTTTTTCCCACCCTCTCTGGGGGAAGCAGCTTTTCCAGCAGGTCGGACTGAACCAGAAACTCATTACGAGACTAACATCAAACCTGAGTCGACAAGTAAACCACTCCTTGGGAGATGTGTCTCACTCGGTTAAGGATGCCCCCAGACATTCATTTAACTTGTAATGTTTATGCTATGACATTTTACATAGAAATGATTAAGATCTGCTTTTACCGTGAGAAAACTAAATTGATCGCAATTCATGTATGAAGTACAGGTTTCAACAAGTGCCTGAAGGATGTATGGCATAATGGCCTAGTGGTGGCACAGGGTATCATTTTAAACTAACCCTTTCAAGAAGAATATGCTGATAGGGTTAGATGAAGTAGGGTGGGAGGAGGCTCATGTTGAGGCCAAAGATCAGCCATGATCTTACTGAGGGGCCGTACGGCCTGCTCCTGCTCCTATTTCTTATGTGGAACATAAACACCGGCATAGACCAGGTAGGCCAAATGGCCTATTTCTGTGCTGTAAATTCTATGTAATCTGCCGGGCGGGAAACGGGTGGGTTTGGATACGGCGTCCGTTGTACACGTCGCCTGATTTTACTCTCCATTGACTTCAACGGAGGGTAAAATTGGACAGGGTGTAAAATGGGCAGCCGACCCGAACCTGCCCGTTTCCCACCGGGTGGGTTAGGTTAAAATTATACCCAGGGTGTAAAATAGACTGGTTAACATTCAAATCCTTCAGACTCAATTCCGTTGGATTTGAGCAGTGATACCAAGCTGTGAGGTAGATTGATTTGCAAAAGGTGGAACATTTCGGCATTGGAGGGGGTTGGAAGGAGGTGGAAAGAAAAAGGATGGAGGAACTACATTGCCTGCAGTTATTGGTATGGATTGGGATGGCCTGGATAAGACTGGCTCGTAACTTCACCAGACAGGATGGAACATAAATTGAACTTGCTACCACATGGTGATTGAAGCAAATAGCACATGACTGGGAAAGGAATGGAAGGATATGTTGATAGGGTTGGATAAAGTAAGGTGGGATTTTTTTATATATATTAATGACCTGGACTTGGGTACAGAGGGTATAATTTCAAAGTTTTCAGATGACATGAAACTCGGAAATGTAGCAAACAATATGGAGGATATTGGAGGATATGGAGGATCAGACTTTAGGAGGACATAGTCAGACTGGTGAAATGGGCAGAAACATGGCAAATGAAATTTAATGCAGAGAACTGTGAAGTGATACATTTTGAGGAGAGGCAATATGAACTAAATGGTACAATTTTAAAAGTGGTGCAGGAACAGAGACCTGGGGTGTATGTACACAAATCTTTGAAGGTGGCAGGACAAGTTAAGATGGCTGTTTAAAAAAAAGGTATCCTGGGCTTTATTAATAGAGGCATAGAGTACAAAAGCAAGGAAATTATGTTAAACCTTCATAAAACACTGGTTAGGCCTCAGCTGGAGTATTGTGTTCATTTTTGGGCACCGCACTTTAGGAAGGATGTTTAGGCCTTAGTGAGTGTGCAGAAGAGATTTACTAGAATGGTACCAGAAATGAGGGACTTTAGTTATGTGGAGAGATTGGAGAAGCTGGGATTGTTCTCCTTAGAACAAAGATGGTTAAAGGGAGATTTGATAGAGGTGGTCAATACATGAATAGTTTTGATAGAGTAAATAAGGAGAAACTGTTTCCAGTGGCAGAAGGGTCAGTAACCAGAGGACACAGGTTTAAGGTGATTGACAAAAGGGCCAGAGGCGACATGAGGAAACATTTTTTTACGCAGCGATTTGTTATGGTCTGGAATGCTCTGCTTGAAAGGGCGGTGGAAGCAGATTCAATAATAACTTTCAAAAGGGAATTGGATAAATATTTGAAAGGAAAAAATTTACAGGGCTATGGGAACAGAGCAAGGGAATGGGATTAAATGGGTAGTTCATTAAAAGAGCAAGCACAGGCATGATGGGCTGAATGGCCTCCTCCTGTGCTGTATCTACAATGATACCACGATACTATAGGAGGAGGTTCGTGTGGAGCATAAACACTGGCATAGACCTGTTGGGCCGAATGGCCTGTTTCTGTAAATACTATTTAATATCTAATAGTATGTAATAGTTCTAGCAGTAGATTGCTGCACTCCCCTCCAGGTGCACCAGGTTGCAAACCCAGTATCAACTTCTATTTGCAGACTCTAGAGTTCCCTCAGTGAGTGGTGGCACCCATTAAAGCAGCACGTGAGAGCTGAATTATCTATAGAAAGCACTTCTATGTCAGCGGTAAGGAGAAACTATTTCCGCTGGTGGGAGGGTTGGTAACCAAAATTCTCTAGATTCTGGAACGGTCCCAGTGGACTGGAAGTTAGCAAATGTTTCCCCGCTATTCAAGAAGTGGGGGGGGGGGGAAAGAGAGTAAACAGCAGCTTCATCAATGACCTTCCCACCATCATAAAGTCAGAAATGGGGATGTTCACTGATGATTGCACAGTGTTCAGTTTCATTCGCAACCCCTCAGATAATGAAGCAGTCCGAGCCTGCATGCAGCAAGACCTGGACAACATCCAGGCTTGGGCTGATGAGTGGCAAGTAACATTCGTGCCAGACAAGTGCCAGGCAATGTCCATCTCCAACAAGAGTCTAACCACCTCCCCTTGACATTCAACGACATTACCATTGCCGAATCCCCCACCATCAACATCCTGGGGGTCACCATTGACCAGAAACTTAACTGGACCAGCCACATAAATACTGTGGCTACAAGAGCAGGTCAGAGGCTGCGTATTCTGCGGCGAGTGACTCACCTCCTGACTCCCCAGAGCCTCTCCCCCATCTACAAGGCACAAGTCAGGAGTGTGATGGAATATTCTCCACTTGCCTGGATGAGTGCAACTCCAACAACACTCAAGAAGCTCGACACCATCCAGGACAAAGCAGCCCACTTGATTGGCACCCCATCCACCACCTTAAACATTCACTCCCATCACCACCGGCGCACTGTGGCTGTAGTGTGCACTGCAGCAACTCGCAAGGCTTTTCGACAGCACCTCCCAAACCCGTGACCTCTACCACCTAGAAGGACAAGGGCAGCAGGCACATGGGAACAACACCACCTGCACGTTCCCCTCCAAGTCACACACCATCCCGACTTGGAAATATATTGCCATTCCTTCATCGTTGCTGGGTCAAAATCCTGGAACTCCCTTCCTAACAGCACTGTGGGAGAACCTTCACCATCTGGACTGCAGCGGTTCAAGAAGGCGGCTCACCACCACCTTCTCAAGGGCAATTAGGGATGGGCAATAAATGCTGGCCTTGCCAGCAACACCCACATCCCATGAACGAATAAAAAAAAATAAGGGGTTGACCATTTAAGACTGAGATGAGGAGGAATTTCTTCACTCAGAGGGTTGTGAATCTTTGGAGTTCTCTACCCCAAAGGGCTGTGGATCCTGAGTTGTTGAGTATATTCAAGGCTGAGATAGATGCACTTTTGGACTCTAGTGGAATCAAGGGATATGGGGATCGGGCAGGAAAGTGGAGTTGAGGTTGAAGATCAGCCATGATCTGATTGAATGGCGGAGCAGGCTCGTGGGGGTCGTCTGGCCTACTCCTGCTCCTATTTCTTATAAATTATTTTACTGTTAAGACAATATTCACTGGGCACCCTTTTGCTGATACGTCTTTACATTCTGATGCCACAAAATCCACTTGCTTAACGAGGCGTAGGGCTCAATTTTGAAACGGAGCCGGGAAGGGGGCAGGTGGGTCAATTTGAGGTGGGGAAACCCATTAGTCTGGGTTTTCAGGACGTCCTTACGATTTTGACGTAAGGACATCTTCTATTTTTTTTTGTCAGTTTCCCGTCCGACTGACCAGCTGATCTCAGTCGGATGGGAGACCAGCCACGGAGAGGACATCTGCAGGTAAGTCTTTGTTTGCATGGAGTGGAGGGGCGGGGGTGGCACGGCACAGGTGGGCAAGGGGCACAGGTGGGCACGGGGGTCGCGAGTCATGGGGGATGGGATCGGGGGTCAGTCATGGGAGGGGCGGGATCGGGTGTCCGCAATCGTTAAGAGGGAGGGTCGGAGGATCGGGGTCAGAGGTCAGGTTCAGAGGATCGGGGTCAGAGTCGGAGGGGGAGGATCGGGGTCGGTGATCACATGGGGGTGGGTGTCGATTGGAGAAGGGTGGTCCACGATCCGGGTGGTGGTGGGGGAGGGTTGGTGCAGGTAGGCTTGTTGGGCCTGGGGGAAGCACTCCTGCTTCTCTGGGCCCACAAGCTGTGCCTTTTTAGGCATTTTCCTGCAGTCTCGGGCCTTCCCGCCTCCTTTCACAAGGCATAAAACAGAAGGCCCGGGAATCCCGGTCCCTCGGGGTTGAAATCGGGAATTAGTTAAAAATGGAGGCCTAAAGCCTCCGTGAAAGGTTTTAAGGCCCGACCCGCCTCCTGGGAGCGGGTTGGCCGCCCGTCCCTCGTCCCACTTCAGTGAAAACCGGAAATGGGCGGGTTGGAGGCGGGTCTGAAATGGTAGCAATTTTCAAGGCCCCCCCCCCCCCCCACCCCCCACCCCCCACCCACCTGTTTTTTACTTTTAAAATCGAGCCCTTAAACTAGAAAATGCTCAACTGATCGAGAGCGAGAGCAGTCTCTGTGAAACATGGCCAGTCGCTTGTGGCTGTTGACATTCCTGCTAGTGATAACAGCTCATTTTCAATTCTCCATATATTGCCAATACTTAATCACAATTCTGAAAGCGACCAAAATCTGGACTAACCCAAAAAGTGATTACAGCTAATTTCAGTCTCTAATTGCAACCGATGTATTATTTTACCGAGGGTATGTTTTCTTCATGTTCTATGGATGTTGAAAGTTTCACTCTTGCCTATGTTATCACTTATCGATTTTGAGCACGTGGGGTTGTCAATTATAAAATTTATAACTACAAACAAAGGCTTGCATTTATTTAGCATCTTTCAGGGTCTCTCAGCAGCGTCTCATAGCGCTTCGAAGCTGATTTGCCAGAGCTGGAGAATTTTAGCTATAAGAAAAGATTGTTTTCTTTGGAACAAAGGAGGCTGAAGGGAGATTTAATTGAGGTGTATAAAATTATGACAGCACTAGATAGAGTGGATAGGAAGGACCTATTTCCCTTAGCAGAGAGGTCAGTGACCAAGGGGCATAGATTCAAAGTAATTGGTAGAAGGATTAGAGGGGAGCTGAGGAGAAATTTTTTCACCCAGAGGGTGGTGGGGGTCTGGAACTCATTGCCTGAAAGAATGGGAGAGGCAGAAACCCTCAACTCATTTAAGAAGTACTTGGATGTGCACTTGAAGTGCCGTAACCTACAGGGCTATGGACCAAGTGCTGGAAAGTGGGATTAAGCTGGATAGCTCTTTCTCGGCCGTCAGGGACATGATGGGCCGAATGGCCTCCTTCTGTGCCGTAACTTTCTATGATTCTATTAGGAGATTGGGTCTGGGGATTCTCTTTGGATTGATCTCGTGGGCACTTAACAGATTGGGGAGGATCAGAGGACATGAGTTTAAACTCAGAAGAGTAGGAATAGGCTGGATGTTAGGCGGTTCTTCTTTTCCCAGAGAGTAGTGAGCCTCTGGAATACATTTCCGGCTGGTGTGGTGGGTAAAGAAATGTTTAGTGATGCTCCAGCCATCATGGTGTGGGGCGGGCTTGATGGACAAGCTGGTCTTTTCCTGCCCATCGATTTTGTATGTTCGTAAGTGTGGATAATGAGGTATCAGGAGCAACTATCTCTAATAAGAACATAAATCATGCTGCTGCTAGGTCTCCAGCGCCATTGTTTTTCAATCTAAGTGGTAGCGACGGGAACTGCCGCAAATTCGCAAGCACCATTGATTTTTATAGAATCACAGAATGATACAGCACAGGAGGAGACCATTCGGTCCATCGTGCCTGTGCCAGCTCTTTGAAAGAGCTATCCAATTAGTCCTACTGCCCTGCTCTTTCCCCATAGCCCTGCAAATTTTTGCCCCTTCAAGTATTTATCCATTTCCCTTTTGAAAGTTATTATTGAATTTGCTTCCACCTCCCTTTCAGGCAGTGCATTCCATTTTACCTCAGACTCCACCGGACCAGACGTGAAGCTGCCACTCGGGGCCCGGGCCCTATTTTATTGGGGGCAGCTATGATAATTAGCTGTTCAACTTTTTTGGCGAGGGTCTCTGTGGAGCAGCGCAAAAGTCCCAGCAAATTATGGTGTGAGTAATGGAGTGAGTCACTCGTGCTATAATTTCCTAAATTTCTGCACCGTAATAATGGCGTACGACGTAGATGCGCCATTACTACGGCGCATGTTTTCAGCAAGTTCAGGCCCAAATATTTTGCCAGGCCGGCCACCAAAACTAAGACAGGGCAGCACCCAAGCACAGCATGTCAAACGGAAGGGAGGAAGGGGGTAACAGAGTCAGCTCCCAGCTTTGTAAACACTTTCTTGCCAATGGATGAATTGAATTGGTCAGTCCCAGGGATAAACACTGTACTCGGACTTTACCTGTAGGTAACGGCGCTTTGGTGCTCACAGGCTTCACAGTGATATAATCCTCGGGAACGATTAAGTTGTGCTTCTTAAGTAGCTCACTGTCTATGCAGCACCTGAATGCGGACTTCACTGCAAGGAGACAGACGGGTAAGAAAGATTATCAGTGTCAGCATGTCTGGTTTAATCATGGCTCCCCTTGCACAGCAGCACCCTCACTTACTGCTAAAGCAGCTGGCAGCCCATGTCTTCTCAATCTCATTCAACTCTATTCTTAAACCTATCCCGGTGCTGCACCAAAGTGATACCTGAGAGCCTGACTGCGCTGTGGTATCATGAACTTCTTGGAACTAAAGTGGACTTTTGTCTTGGAAATTCTGAGTTCCAGCAGAACTCTTCAGCAGGCTGCGTCACCACCGCAGGTGCGTGGGCAACTTGGTCCTGTATACTGAAACCTACAAGGCCAGACAGCTGAGGGGCTGGCTAGAAAAGGTCACGTGAGCTGTCATCAGGAGAGAGGATGGCATACTGAAGGCAGATCCTAGCCACGCCACTTGTCTGGGTCCTAGATCTGAGTGCATGCTGATTAGCGGGAGGACAGACCTCATGGTATCAGTTAGATCCTGCAGACTCTGGGAGATGTTGACAACAACAACAACTTGTATTTATATAGCGTCTTTAACATAGTAAAGGTGCTTCAAAGGAGCGTTAACATACAAAAATTAGACACCGAGCTACATAAAGAGATATTAGGAAAAGTGACCAAAGAGGTAAATTTTAAGAAGTGTCTTAAAGGAGGTGAGAGAGGTAGAGAGGTTTAGGGAGGGACATCCAGAGTTTATGTCACCTTTGCAGCTCTGAGAAGCTGTCTTCTGTCGTTCTCTCCAAATGTTCTTCCAAGGTCTGACGGTCAAAGCATTCACTTTGGACATGCTGACTGGTCTGCAGGGCCCTCTATGATGGGGAAACGGATGCAGATGTGCCACCACTCGCTCCTGATGGTGCTATATTATGTTGAAACCTTTCTGGATATTGGCATGGAGGGTGGCACTGGACTCTGCACATCTGCCACCTGTCTTGGGCCCTACAAGTTGGTTCTCAGTGCCTCCACGTGAGTGTGATGCTCACCCAGTGCCCTTATTTTAAGAGCAGAACCCCAGGGACCCGAGCCCGCAGGGACAGGGGGTCGGGGCTGACTTCTGCGGAGCCTCCGTTCCCCACTGTCAGGTCCCACTTTCACCTCTGACTCTGCTGACACTGCCAGGGTATTGAATGAGTTCCAGACATATAAAGAAACTGTATGGAAGGGTCGGGGGGGGAGGGGGCGGAAGCAGGCAGCTGACCTTGGCTGCTCTGGTGAGATTGTTAAACTTTTTCCTGCACTGTAAGGGAGTTCTGGGGTTCAAGGAAGGTGGCGCTCACTTCCACAGCTGCCTTCCTCTGCAAAGGGCCCAGCACCTTCTTGGCATCCCTCTGGCCGCCAACCCCAAGCAGCCCGTCCCTCCTGCTCCATATCTTTGTTACAAGGACATGCAGATCCGGTTCTTTGAACTTTGCCGCTTGTGTCATCGATCGGGCTGCCATCTTTGTTGCCCAGGTTGTCTGCTTCTTCCGGTGATGCTGTTGCCCTTTAAGCAGCAGTAGGATTGCTCTCTTCTCCAATTATTTCCTGGCCCACCCCATCCAACCCCCTGAGGAGAGGAGGGGAGATAATTGTGAAGAAGAAGAAAAAAAATCTCCTTTTATAATTGATTGCAACACCCAGTTCACCTTGGTCTCCTGGACCTGGTTTGATCACCTTTAGGGTCTCTGACTGGTTTTTTTCCCCTAAATTGGTCTAAGGTCTGGAATTTTTGCCTCTCCCGTGAGATTGCGTGGCTGCATGGGTGGGGAAGAGGACTGGGCATGATGGTGTACGGAAGTTACACCATGCCAGGACAGGACAGGCTCGATGAGCCAGCTGGTCTTTCCCTGTCCTTTTTCGTGTGTTTGCATGTCGAATACATTACACCACCGTGTTGTTTTATTTACGGAGAGACAAGATTCCAGTTTCTGTCATTCAAATCAGTGCAGTTGTGGTTTCTCTTCTATTTGAAGTTCAGTATAAAGCTGGACTCCTGCCAGAAACAATTTGCTGCTATTGACTTTGATAATATGCAAATGCAACCACATTTCAGTTATACCAGAGCAAAGCTTAGT
The DNA here is from genome assembly GCF_035084215.1 of Heptranchias perlo. Classification (NCBI taxonomy): domain Eukaryota; kingdom Metazoa; phylum Chordata; class Chondrichthyes; order Hexanchiformes; family Hexanchidae; genus Heptranchias; species Heptranchias perlo. The sequence continues at coordinate 161,928,814 of NC_090326.1, forward strand.
ATTCTCAGATAAAATACAGCCAAATTATAAAACTATGTGCTCCATTAGCAAAATATCAGGTACAATCCCAACATTTATCCCAACAAATTTTTCCCCCTCTCTCCAAGTCTTCCCATTGCAGTACACCATTCCCATGCCCGAAGAGACTCGGTGTCAGCCTGCTGTCACTGCTATCAGGTCATGAGCTGACACCAGGGCCTCAGATAAGTTAGTTTTGAGATAGTGAAGAGATGTAGCATGCTGGAGATGCAACAAAGAGCACCACAGTTCGACTTAGTTGTTTAGTTCTCAGTATGGTTAATGAGGATCCACGTTCAAAAAAGTTAATTCTGGGTTCTGTCGGGGCACAGTGCCATGGGCTTAACAACCTGACCTCAGCTGGTATTCTCACTCAAGCTCTTCCCCCCCCCACCCCCGACTCTCTCTCATGGCTTCCTGGTCTGCAGCACCAAGCACAAGAAAAGGAAAGAAGAGGAAAAAGCAAAAAGAGCAAGGGTTTCAACCTCTGGTAGCACACTCCACTCAGCTGGTGGAGTCTTTGAAGATGCCCAAGGTCATCCAGCAATCTTCTCTGGCAGGTGACGCTGGAGGAAAATGCATGTTTAAAAGGTTGCGGTCACCCCTGATGTTTTAGTGGGTAGATACAATGCATCATATGTTGGGATACTGAGTGCAGAAGGCCCCAGGTTTGACTGATTGCCTTTGCTGAATTGGCTGATCTCAGCCAGGGCAGCAGTAAGGAGCCTACGATTTGCCCTCAGTGTCCCTGGATTGGGGAACAGAAAAAAAGAAATCAAGTCAACATTCCCGTTCATGATCGCTGTCCAGTGACCCTTCCCAGACAAGTGCACATATGTGGGAATCAGGTTTCAGGTGGAATGCTCATTACATTTTTGGATCTTTCTGCCCTTTTTATGCTAGATATATCTTTGGCCTCTGTGGCTCGAGACTACTCTCGTAGGTAAGCCTTCCTCCCTATGTGTTTGAGACTGTTTACACTGGCCCTGATATCTTGATAAATTTGATAATGCACAGAAAACTTTTCTTTAGATTTGCTTTAGCTACTGGATCTATCCAGTGACTCCACTGGAAATCCTCACACCTACGAGAAGCTGCAGTCAAAAAACACCCGGTGCTCTTTTACCTTTAAGTGCCAAATGAAGAAGCAAATAAATAACAGTAGCACATCATATAAATTTATGCTATACGTTAGACTATGCCAGCTCCCCAAATAAGGAAAATAATAAATGGTTCACAATCTCTACATCAATCTGCATTTTGTTAAATTTTATGTACGTGGTTGTTCTTTTTCTCCTATATTTTTACCAACTATGGGAGCTACCTGCACTAGCCCCTTCGAGAGTCCCAGGCCAACTCTCTGATTTGAACAGTTCAGACTCGTAAATAATCCAGAGAAAAAGTAATCAGGGCTCATGGATTTGAATAACTGTCAGCCGGATTAAAAAGGAGCTGCCAGTCAGACACATGACTGAACAAATTGGACAGTATGATTGTGTTTGAACTATGTGGCTTGGCTCTTCTCTCTAGCCAACTGCCTGGAGACAACTGAAGAGTAGTTCTCGCAACAGTGGCTGGGTATTCTGCGGCAAGTGACACACCTCCTGATTCCCCAAAGCCTTTCCACCATCTACAAGGCACAAGTCAGGAGTGTGATGGAATACTCTCCACTTGCTTGGATGAGTGCAGCTCCAACAACACTCAAGAAGCTCGACACCATCCAGGACAAAGCACCCGCTTGATTGGCACCCCATCTACCACCCTAAACATTCACTCCCTTCACCACCGGTGCACAGTGGCTGCAGTGTGTACCATCCACAGGATGCATTGCAGCAACTCACCAAGGCTTCTTCGACAGCACCTTCCAAACCCGCGACCTCTACCACCTAGAAGGACAAGGGCAGCAGGCACATGGGAACAACACCACCTGCACGTTCCCCTCCAAGTCACACACCATCCCAACTTGGAAATATATCATCGTTCCTTCATCATCGCTGGGTCAAAATCCTGGAACTCCCTTCCTAACAGCACTGTGGGAGAACCGTCACCACATGGACTGCAGTGGTTCAAGAAGGCGGCTCACCACCACCTTCTCAAGGGCAATTAGGGATGGGCAATAAATGCTGGCCTCGCCAGAGATGCCCACATCCCATGAACGAATAAAAAAAAACATTTGTATTGGGTTAGTCCTGGGACATGGGTCCGATATTTATGGGGAGGCGGAGAAGTGGGGGGGGGGGGTGGTGGGGAGTGGGTCGGCTGATAGCAGGGAGGCCGATCACGGCAGGTTAGCTTGAGGGGCCGGGGGGAAGCACTCCTGCTCCTCCTGACCCACAAGCGGTGCTGGAGAGGCACTTACCTACTGGATCCAGCTAGTCTCGCCTCCCTTCAGCTGCCGGTTTCCTGAGCCCTGAGAAACTCAGCCCACTACCATTAATTGTAAAACTCCGGTAAAATTTGAGGAACACAGCTTCATTAACATATTTAAATAACTGACCCGCCTCCCAGGAGCATGTTAGTCGCCCTCCCCCCACCCCGACTGTCAAATCGGTCGGGTTTCCGATTTTATGAAATTTAAACCCCCACTTCTCCCCGGTCCGTTATGGGGGTCAAAACTCCCCCCATGATCTCTAAGTGCAGCTCATTACGGACCACGACCAAATTAAAGGACCATATACCAAGCTAAAGGCAGCTGAAAATATTTCAATTTTATCACAATGTCCTCCACAAACAGCCCACCAATATTCACCGTCTAGCTTCACACACGAAGAATAGCCATTTGGGTGAAGCGGCGGGGAACGGGCTAGTGCCCGTGGAACAAGACCCAGAAAGAGTCAATCTATTGAGGACAGGAAGGGGAGACGATTAGAAAATAATAAAAGACTGAGGCCCATGTTTCTAAATTTCTGAACCCCCCCCCCCCCGCCGAACCATAAGGGCTCCTGCGTTGTGTACTATTTCTACCCATCTACCAAAAACATTACGTGACCAGCAGGTTTTACCTGATGGCAACCCCAGTGATTGATAACCATGGCCATTCTCCTCCTTTGCTCTATTCAGAGCCTTCTCCTCTGCCGCTGCCGCTCGGGCCCGAGCCTGGATGATGTGCTTTTCAACTGTGTCAGCCTCTGTGATTCGTCGGTCATACTCAGTGTGTATCTAGTTAATAACCGGCAAAAATAATTTATTTCAATTAATTCAAACAACTTTTGTTTAGAAAGACGGGTAACTTCTCCAGTAGTTCAATTCTGATGGAGGATCCCTGCCCAAAAACGTTAACCTATCTTGCTCCTTCAGATGCTGACTGACTTACTGTGCCTTGCCAACATCTTCTGTTCTAAATCAGCCACCTGTGACTTATAATACGGGCGTAATCCCCCGGTTTCCGTCTAATACTGAACACGGGCAGACTGAGGTACAGGGGCTTTATGGTGGGTCATGGAGTGGGTGGATGTAGGTTTACATCCTAGCCGTTCCTCACGTAGCAATCTTCTGACTTCAGCTCCGTAGGGAACGAGGTACAATATGGAATTTGTTCCCTTTAAGCCATTCTTGGGACTCCCCTTGTTTGGTCAAAAGCTTAAGGGGGAGACCAAATGAGACCAAAAGAAAAAGTACAAACTGCATACAGTTTTGATGTCCATACTTAAGAAAAGACATACTTGCTTTCGAGGCAGTACAAAGAAGGTTCACTCGGTTAATCCCGGGGATGAGGGGGCGGACATATGAGGAGAGGTTGAGTAGATTGGGACTCTACTCATTGGAGTTCAGAAGAATGAGAGGCGATCTTATTGAAACATATAAGATTGTGAAGGGGCTTGATCGGATGGATGCGGTAAGGATGTTCCCAAGGATGGGTGAAACTAGAACGAGGGGGCATAATCTTAGGATAAGGGGCTGCTCTTTCAAAACTGAGATGAGGAGAAACTTCTTCACTCAGAGGGTGGTAGGTCTGTGGAATTTGCTGCCCCAGGAAGCTGTGGAAGCTACATCATTAAATAAATTTAAAACAGAAATAGACAGTTTCCTAGAAGTAAAGGTAATTAGGGGTTACGGGGAGCGGGCAGGAAATTGGACATGATTTTAGATTTGAGGTTAGGACCAGATCAGCCATGATCTTATTGAATGGCGGAGCAGGCTCGAGGGGCCGATTGGCCTACTCCTGCTCCTATTTCTTATGTTATGTAAAATAGTGAGGAGAATTACTCCTAATATAACTAAAAAAAAAACCAAAGCAAAATACTGCAGATGCTGGAAATCTGAAACAAAAACAAAAACAGGAAATGCTGGAAGCACTCAGCAGGTCAGGTAGCATCTGTGGAGAGAGAAAAACAGAGTTAACGGTTCAGGTTGATGAACTTTCATAAGAACTGGAAGATGTTAGAGATGAACAGCTTTTAAGCAAGTACAGAGCCAAGGGAAAGGGGGAGCAGGAAAATAATAAAAGGGAGAAGTCTGTGATAGGGTGGAGGGCAGGAGTGATTAAATAACAAAAGGTGGTGCAAGGCAAAAGGAGGTGATAATGAGACAAGTAAAGAAACAAAAGATGGGTCTAGAGGAGGTGTAAATGGTTACAGCAGAATAGCAGAGGGAGAGGGAAGCACGAAAAATCTGGCAAAGAGGAGAAAGCTCCCGTGGCCCGGGAATGTGGTGGAAGAAAGGCAGGTAGACCCCGGGGGTACGGAGCACCCCGCCGGTCGTGTATCAATCGGGACCCCCACCCCAAGCACGAGCCCACGCCTCCTGCACTTCCACTGGCTCTGTATAACTAAGCTGTGCAGACCAGAAGGCCTCAGATTTGATCCCCATTATCTGTTCTCAGCTAGGGTGGGAGTACAGGTTCTACAAATAAGAACATAAGAACATAAGAAATTGGAGCAGGAGTAGGCCAATCGGCCCCTCGAGCCTGCTCCGCCATTCAATAAGATCATGGCTGATCTGATCCCAACCACAAATCTAAAGAACACAAGAAGTCGGAGCAGGACCCGGCCACATAGCCCCTGGGCCCTCTCCGCCACCCACAGGGCATTGACCGATCCGAACTCAGCTTCATGTCCAATTTCCTGCCCGCTCCCCATAACCCCTAATTCCCTTTACTTCTAGGAAACTGTCTATTTCTGTTTTAAATTTATCTAATGATGTAGCTTCCACAGCTTCCTGGGGCAGCAAATTCCACAGACCTACCACCCTCTGAGTGAAGAAGTTTCTCCTCATCTCAGTTTTGAAAGAGCAGCCCCTTATTCTAAGATTATGCCCCCTAGTTCTAGTTTCACCCATCTTTGGGAACATCCTTACTGCATCCACCCGATCAAGACCCTTCACAATCTTATATGTTTCAATAAGATCGCCTCTCATTCTTCTGAACTCCAATGAGTAGAGTCCCAATCTACTCAACCTCTCCTCATATGTCCGCCCCCTCATCCCCGGGATTAACCGAGTGAACCTTCTTTGTACTGCCTCGAGAGCAAGTATGTCTTTTCTTAAGTATGGAGACCAAAACTGTATGCAGTATTCCAGGTGCGGTCTCACCAATACCTTAATGGCATCAGCCTCCAGGCTAATGAGTGAAAAATCAACCAGGGTTCCTGCTCCAGTGGCTATCCAGTGACTCCATCGTGGAACGTACAGGTTTTGGGGCATCAAGGAGGGCAGGATTGGGCAGAGCTGCGAAGCCTCTCATAAGAAGATAAGAAGAAAACAAATAGGAGCAGGAATAGGCCATACAGCCCCTCGAGCCTGCTCCGCCATTCAATCAGATCATGGCTGATCTTCAAACTCAACTCCACTTTCCTGCCTGATCCCCATATCCTTTGATTCCCCTCGAATCCAAAAATCTATCAATCTCAGCCTTGAATATATTCAATGACTCAGCATCCACAGCCCTCTGGGATAGAGAATTCCAAAGATTCACAACCCTCTGCGTGAAGAAATTCCTCCTCATCTCAGTCTTAATTGGCTAACCCCTTAACCTGCGACTATACCCTCTAGTTCTAGACTCTCGAGCCAGGGGAAACAAACTCTCAGCATCTACCCTGTCAAGCCCCCTCATAATCTTATATGTTTCAATGAGATCACCTCTCATTCTTCTAAACTCCAGAGAGAATAGGCCCATTCTACTCAACCTCTCTTCATAGGTCAACTCTCTCATCCCAGTGAACTTTTGTTGATGCTAGCTCAATTGCTAAATTTAAATCTGAGATAGGTAGCTTTTTGGCAACCAAAGGTATTAAGGGATATGGGCCAAAGGCAGGAATATGGAGTTAGATCACAGATCAGCCATGATCTTATCAAATGGCTAAGCAGGCATGAGGGGCTGAATGGCCTAATCCTGTTCCTATGTTCCTATATTCCTAAGACTTCCTTACTCTTGTACTCCAACCCCATTGCAATAAAGGCCAACGTGCCATTTGCTTTCCTAATTGCCTGCTGTACCTGCATACTAACTTTTTGTGTTTCTTGTACGAGGACACCCAAGTCTCTCTGAACACCAACATTTAATAGTTTCTCACCATTTAAAAAATATTCTGTTTTTCTATTCTTTCTACCAAAGTGAATAACCTCACATTTCCCCACATTATACTCCATCGACCACCTTCTTGCCCACTCACTTAATCTGTCCATATCCCTTTGCAGACTCTGTGTCCTCCTCACAGCTTACTTTCCCACCTCGCTTTGTATCGTCAGCAAACTTGGATACATTACACTCGGTCCTTTCATCTAAGTCATTAATATAGATTGTAAATAGCTGAGGCCCAAGCACTGATCCTTGCAGCACCCCACTAGTTACAGCCTGCCAACCTGAGAATGATCCGTTTATCCCTACTCTCTGTTTTCTGTCCTTTAACCAATCCTCTATCCATGCTAATATATTACCCACAACCCCATGAGCCCTTATCGTGTGTAACAACCTTTTATGTGGCACCTTATTGAATGCCTTTTGAAAATCCAAATATACAACATCCACTGGTTCCCCTTTATCTACCCTGCTAGTTACATCCTCAAAAAACTCTAATAAATTTGTCAAACATGATTTCCCTTTCATAAAACTGTGTTGACTCTGCCTAATCATATTATGATTTTCTAAGTGCCCTGTTACCACTTCCTTAATAATGGATTCCAGCATTTTCCTGACAACCGATGTCAGGCTAACTGGTTTGTAGTTCCCTGTTTTCTCTCTCTCTCCCTTCTTGAATAGCGGGGTAACATTTGCTACTTTCCAGTCCACTGGGATCGTTCCAGAATCTAGGGAATTTTAGAAGATCATAACCAATGCATCCACTGTCTCTGCAGCCACCTCTTTTAGAAACCTGGGATGTAGGCCATCAGGTCCAGGGGATTTGTTGACTTTCTGTCCCATTAGTTTGTTCAGTATTTTTTCTCTAGTGATATTAATTGTTTTAAGTTCCTCACTCTCATTATACCCTTGGTTCCCCACTATTTCTGATATGTTTTTTGTGTCTTGTACTGTGAAGACAGATACAAAATATTTGTTTAACGCATCTGCCATTATCTGATTTCCCATTATAATTTCTCCTGTCTCAGCCTCTAAGGGACCAATGTTTACTTTTGCTACTCTCTTCCCTTTTACATACTTGTAGAAGCTCTTACAATCTGTTTTTATATCTCTTGCTAGTTTACTTTCATATTCTATTTTCTCCCTTTTTATCAATTTTTTGGTCATCCTTTGCTGGTTTCGAAAACTCTCCCAATCCCCCGGCTTATTACTCTTCTTGGCAACATTGTAGGCCTCTTCTTTTAATCTAATACTGTCCTTAACTTCTTTAGTTAGCCAAGGGTGGATCACTTTTCCCGTGGAGTTTTTATTTCTCAATGGGCTGTATACTTGTTGAGAATACTGAAATATTTCTTTATATGTTCTCACTTATTCTCACTTTTGGATATCCTGCCGACACTCACAGCCTCATAGGAATGTGGGCCATTCAGCCCCTAAAGCCTGTTCTGCAATTTAATTAGATAATGGCTGATCTGTATCCTAACTCCATCCACCTGTCTTGGCTCCATATCTCTTAATACCATTGGCTAGCAAAAAAATATCAATCTCAGATTTAAAATTATTAATTGAGCTAGGACCTACTGCTTTTTGTGGGAGAGAGTTCTGCATTTCTACCACCCTTTGCATGAAGAAGTGTTTCCTAACTTCTCTCCTGAATGACCTGGCTCTGATTTTAAGGTTATGACCCTTGTCCTAGACTCTCCCACCAGCGGAAAAAGTTTCTCTCTACCCTATTAATTCCTTTCAAAATCCTAAAAACCTCAATCAAGTCACCCCTTAATCTTCTTTATTCCAGGGGAATACAAGCCTAGTTTATGTAATCTATCCTCATATTTAACCTCTGGAGCCCTGATAACATTCTGGTGAATCTGCACTGCACTCCTTCCAAGGCCAATATATCCTTTCTAAGGTGCAGTACCCAGAACTGTCCACTGTACTCCAGATGTGGTCTAACCGGGGCTTTGTATAGCTTTGGCAAAGCTTCCTCCCCTTTATATTCTAGCCCTCCAGTTATAAAGGCTAACATTCCATTAGCCTTTTGATTATTTTTTGTACCTGACCACTACATATACCCAGAGAGTGGTTAGAATGTGGAACTCATTACCACAAGTAGTTGAGGCAACTAGCAAAGATGCATTTGAGGGGAAGCTAGATAAACACGAGGGAGAAAGGAATAGAACGATATGCTGATAGAGTTAGGTGAAATAGGGAGGAAGGAGGCTAGTGTGGGGCATAAACACTGGCATGGACCTGTTGGGCCGAATGGCCTTTTTCTGTGCTGTATATTCTACGTAATTCTATATAATTTTAGTAATCTGTGTACATGGATCCCTAAATCTCTTTGGACCTCCACTGTTCCTAGCTTTTCACCATTTAAAAAATACTCGGATTGATCCTTTTTGGTCCAAAATGGATGAGCTCACATTTACCTGCATTGAAATCCATCTGCCACAGTTTTGCCTCGGCTCATGCTCCAAGAATGGCCATTTAGACAAGTACTGCAGGGCAAATGGCACCTATTAAACCGCACTCAGGCAAAGGTGAACGCCTTCAGGAGAGAAAGGGAGGGGAGAAAAGGACGGCGAAACTGGCAAAAAAAAAAGTTTCAAGCACAATCTACATCTTGGATAACTGTTGCCACTAAAAAGGAGGCAACTAGAGGAAAGAGAAAAAGGAAAAGAGGGTCGTACCTCTTGTAGCTGTTGCACAAATCTCTCGTGGTACTGATTGTCTCCACCTCGTGACCTCACAAGGTTCTTCATTATGTCCTTTCCAATGACTTCTCCGGTGTAAAGGTCCTTGAAGATACTTGCCAATAAATAAGATATGTCCTAATTGGTAAAAAAAAATGTATTGAAATATATTGTCAGATCCCACATTTGTTCAGTGATATGTGGTGACTTAATTCAACTCAGCTAGGGTGGCAGTCGGGGTATCACAGTTGGCCTCAGCATCCCTGGGTTAGAGAAGGGGAAATCAGCCAGGATCCTGGCTCCTGATTGATATCCATTTGTCATGGCTTGCAAATTAACAATGGTTACTTGCGCACAGCAACGGAAGGCAACCGTAACTCATGGAACTGTACCCTAGCAAGAAGTCAAACTTTATTTTTGGGGGGGGGGGAGGGCGGTGCGGGGTGAAGAACATGAGCAAGAAAGTGGATTGTTTGTTCTGAAATACAACAAAGCTAACTGAAGGTGAGCTCCAGTAAGAACATATCTCACTGCTTATGCAGCATCAAGGGGCTGTTTTACTATCTGGAGATCGTTGCTGCTTTTCAAGTGTAGCTAAGGCGAGCCAAAACCTGATTAAACTTGAGTGGGATTTTTAAAAAATTAAATATTGAAAAACCTAATGAACTGGGTCAAGGCCCATAGTGTAGGATACCACCAAAGAGGAGATGAGAAACATCATGAAGTATTGGGTTAGAAAAGCCTGTAGATTGCTGTCGGAAGGAAAGAGTGAGGGAGGGAAGGAAGGAATCCACAATTCTAAGAAGTAACGAGTTACAGTACGATGTGGTGGTGCATTGAATTTTAATTTCATAAAATCATACAGCACAGAAGGAGGCCATTCGGCCGATTGTGCCTGTGCAGGGTCTTTGAAAGAACTATCCAATTAGTCCCATTCCCCTGCTCTTTCCCCATAGCCCTACAATTTTTTTCTTTTCAGGTATATATCCAATTTCCATTTGAAAGTTACTTTTGAATCTGCTTCCACCGCCCTTTCAGGCAGCGCATTCCAGATTAATTCCTAAACAGTGAAGACGCAGAGAGAACAAGCAGATAGTAGGATGAAGTATTAGGAGCTGAGAAGAAAAAAAAAAGTAAAGTTGACAACCATAAAAATGAAAAAAATAAAGACAGGAAAAGTTGGAGGCTAGAGGCGAGAGGAGGATCACCAATCAAATGACAAGCTCTATCTTGTACCCTGCCCAGGAGGATGAGACAAGTGCTAGAAGAGCCAATTATTTGGTCAGCTACAAACTTTGATGAACTGGGAGCCTTACTGGCCGACAAGAAAACAAAATTACACAGAAGTTTCACTGTGCTTGATGCCAGTAATGACCTACTGCTCTAATGAGTAATTTGTGCATTAATGGAATCAGAAAAACAATATTAGCAAAGCCTGTTTGAATAGAATTTACCCAATGTACTTTGTGTCAGATGAACCAGTCCCAGTAATTTTAAGTTCTTTCAAAAAAACTGGCTTGGTTGACTGTAATGACTTGATGTGTTTTTTACCTGTGTTCTTTCTGATGTTGGCCGGTGTCTGTACATAAACGGCTCTGAAGAGGCATTATCATTCTCATCCAGCTCGCAGACATTCTGTCAGGAACAGCAAAAAAAAATAAAATAACAAGCAGGAAAAAAGGTTTCAGTTACTAACTAATGTCATGCTCCAATGTTTGGAAAAGAGACTTCGATGTGACCTGATTGACGTTTTCAAAATTATGAAGGAAATGAACAAAACTGTTCACTCTGGTGAAATGTTCCAATATCACAGGGCACAAGTCAAAAATTGGGAAGTTAGGAATAAGGGGAGAAGTCAGGGGAAGCCTTTCCCTCAAAATGTAATAAATTATGAAATAAGTTAGCACAGAGGACCAGTGAAGCAGGCAGTGTAAATTAGTCCAAGAAGTAACTCGATGCATTTCTGAAGAGAGAAGGAATTGAGGGATTATAGGGAGAATGTAATAGGTGGGGTTGAGATTAATTAAGAGATGGGACTATGTGACCAATGGACTTCCCCTTTTCCTAAAACATCTCGAATTAAGTTAGTTCATTAACCTGCTTCGTCCGAGAGACTGGGGCATTTGGAAGAAGGAAGAAAGAGCTAGCCCCAAATGCCTCATCTTTCGATTTATTCTTGGAGTGTTGCATTGTTGAGTGCATTACTAAGAATGTCAGCTGTGGCTCAATGGGTAGCACTCTCACCTCAGAGTCAGAAGGTTGTGGGTTCAAATCCCACTCCAGACACTTTTGCACATAATCCAGGCTGATGCTTCAGAGGAGTGCCGTCTTTTGGATGAGTCGCTAAACCTAGCTCTCTCAGGTGGGCATAAAAGACCTGATGGCACTATTTCCAAGACTAGCAGTGGAGTTCTCCCCTGGGAGTCTTGGTCAAATATTTATCCCTCAACCAACATCACTAAAACAGATTATCTAGTTATCACAATGCTGTTTGTGGGACCTTGCTGTGTGCAAAATTGGTTGCTGCATTTCCTACATTACAACAAAGACTGCACTTCAAAAGTACTTCATTGGCTGTAAAGCACTTTGGGAAGTCCTGAGGTCATGAAAGGCACGATACAAATGCAAGTCTTCCTTTTTCTCTTTTCTTTATCTACGTTGTGACCGTCAAACCATCGTTTATTGTCTGTGTGTGACAGTTGAGCTATTGGTTAATTTTCTGCTTCCTTAAGAACATAAGAACATAAGAAATTGGAGCAGGAGTAGGCCAATCGGCCCCTCGAGCCTGCTCCGCCATTCAATAAGATCATGGCTGATCTGATCCCAACCACAAATCTAAGGAACACAAGAAGTCGGAGCAGGACCCGGCCACATAGCCCCTGGGCCCTCTCCGCCACCCACAGGGCATTGACCGATCCGAACTCAGCTTCATGTCCAATTTCCTGCCCGCTCCCCATAACCCCTAATTCCCTTTACTTCTAGGAAACTGTCTATTTCTGTTTTAAATTTATCTAATGATGTAGCTTCCACAGCTTCCTGAGGCAGCAAATTCCACAGACCTACCACCCTCTGAGTGAAGAAGTTTCTCCTCATCTCAGTTTTGAAAGAGCAGCCCCTTATTCTAAGATTATGCCCCCTAGTTCTAGTTTCACCCATCTTTGGGAACATCCTTACTGCATCCACCCGATCAAGACCCTTCACAATCTTATATGTTTCAATAAGATCGCCTCTCATTCTTCTGAACTCCAATGAGTAGAGTCCCAATCTACTCAACCTCTCCTCATATGTCCGCCCCCTCATCCCCGGGATTAACCGAGTGAACCTTCTTTGTACTGCCTCGAGAGCAAGTATGTCTTTTCTTAAGTATGGAGACCAAAACTGTATGCAGTATTCCAGGTGCGGTCTCACCAATACCTTATATAACTGCAGCAATACCTCCTTGTTTTTATATTCTATCCCCCTAGCAATAAAAGCCAACATTCCGTTGGCTTTCTTGATCACCTGCTGCACCTGCATACCAACTTTTTGATTTTCTTGCACTAGGACCCCCAGATCCCTTTGTACTGCAGTACTTTCCAGTCTCTCGCCATTAAGAAAATAACTTGCTCTCTGATTTTTCCTGCCAAAGTGCATAACCTCACATTTTCCAATATTATATTGCATCTGCCAAATCTCCGCCCACTCACCCAGCCTGTCTATATCCCCTTGCAGGTTTTTTATGTCCTCCTCACTCTCTACTTTCCCTCCCATCTTTGTATCATCTGCAAATTTTGATATGTTGCACTCGGTCCCCTCCTCCAAATCGTTAATATAGATTGTAAAGAGTTGGGGACCCAGCACCGACCCCTGTGGAACACCACTGGTTACTGGTTGCCAGTCCGAAAATGAACCATTTATCCCAACTCTCTGCTTCCTGTTCGATAACCAATCCTCCACCATGCCAGAATATTACCCCCAATCCCGTGATTTTTTATCTTAAGTAATAATCTTTTATGTGGCACCTTGTCGAATGCCTTCTGGAAGTCTAAATACACTATGTCCACTGGTTCCCCTTTATCCACCCTATACGTTATATCCTCGAAGAACTCAAGCAAATTTGTCAGACATGACTTCCCCTTCATAAAGCCATGCTGACTTTGTCCTATTAAATTATGCTTATCTAAATGTTCCGTTACTGTCTCCTTAATAATAGACTCCAAAATTTTACCCACCACAGATGTTAAGCTAACTGGCCTAGGGTTAAATCTGAGAGATATCTCTCCTAGTTATACGTTTCTCTGGCTGCATCATGTTGTTATGCCATCTAATAATCAAAATTTAAATATCTATAAACAACAGCTTGCATTCATGTAGCAATATTAACATACAAGACGTATGCTATCAAGTGCTGGCAAGGGGCACTTACTGACCAATAACCTGCTCAATGATGCTCAGTTTGGGTTCTGCCAGGGCCACTCAGCTCCAGACTTCGTTACTGCCTTGGGCCAAACATGAGCAAATGAGCTGAATTCCAGAGGTGATGTGAGAGTGACTGCCCTTGACATCAAGGCAGCATTCGACTGAGTGTGGCACCAAGGAGCCCCAGTAAAAGTCAAGTCAATCAGGATCAGGGGAAAACTCTCCAGTGGCTGGAGTCATACATGGCACAAAGGAAGATGGTTGCGGTTGTTGGAGGCCAATCATTTCAGCCCCATCGCTGCAGGAGTTCCTCAGGGCAGCATCCTAGGCCCAACTCTCTTCAGCTGCTTCACCAATGACCTTCCCTCCATCATAAGGTCGGAAGCGGGGCTGTTTGTTTATGATTGCACAGTGTTCAACTCCATTGGCAATTCCTCAGATAACGCCAATGCTCGCATGCAGCAAGACCTGGACAAAATCCAAGCAGACTGCTAAGAGGCAAGTAACATTCGTGCCACAGAAGTGCCAGGCAATGATCATCTTCAACAAGAGAGAGCCTAACCACCTCTCCTTGACATTCAATTACACAAACATCGCCGAGTCCCCAACCCTCAACTTTTAGGGGGTCACTATTGACCAGAAACTCAACTGGACCAGCCATATGCTGGAATGCTGGAATCTATTATTAAGGAAGAGGTGTCAGAGCACTTAGAAAATCATAATATGATTAGGCAGAGTCAACACAGTTTTATGAAAGGGAAATCATGTTTGACAAATCTATTAGAGCTTTTTCAGCATGTAACTAGCAGGGTAGATAAAGGGGAAACAGTGGATGTTGTATATGAAGGCAAGGGAATACACAATGAATGGGAAGACCCTAGGCAAGACAGAGGGTCAGAGGGATCTTGGTGTGCAAGTTCACAGATCCCTGAAGGCGGCGGAACAGGTAGATAAGGTGGTAAAGAAGGCATATGGGATACTTGCCTTTATTAGCCGAGGCATAGAATATAAGAGCAAGGAGGTTATGATGGAGCTGTATAAAACACTGGTTAGGCCACAGCTGGAGTACTGTGTGCAGTTCTGGTCGCCACACTACAGGAAGGATGTGATCGCTTTGGAGAGGGTGCAGAGGAGATTCACCAGGATGTTACCAGGGCTGGAGCGCTTCAGCTATGATGAGAGACTGGGAAGATTGGGTTTGTTTTCCTTGGAGCAGAGGAGGCTGAGGGGGGACATGATTGAGGTGTACAAAATTATGAGGGGCACAGATAGGATGGATACTAAGGAGCTTTTTCCCTTCGTTGAGGGTTCTATAACAAGGGGGCATAGATTCAAGGTAAAAGGCGGGAGGTTTAGAGGGGATTTGAGAAAGAACTTTTTCACCCAGAGGGTGGTTGGAGCCTGGAACTCACTGCCTGAAAGGGTTGTGGAGGCAGGAACCCTCACAACATTCAAGAAGCATTTGGATGAGCACTTGAAATGCCATAGCATACAAGGCTACGGACCAAATGCTGGAATATGGGATTAGATTAGACAGGGCTTGATGGCCAGCGCGGACACGATGGGCCGAAGGGCCTCTATCCGTGCTGTATGACTCTATGACTCTATATTTGGATTTTCAAAAGGTATTCAATAAGGTGCCACATAAAAAGGTTGTTACACAAGATAAGGGCTCATGGGGTTGTGGGTAATATATTAGCATGGATAGAGGATTGGTTAAAGAACAGAAAACAGAGAGTAGGAACAAACAGGTCATTTTCAGGTTGGCAGGCTGTAGCTAGTTGGGGGGCTGCAAGGATCAGTGCTCAGGCCTCAGCTATTTACAATCTATATTAAATGACTCAGATGAAGGGACCGAGTGTAATGTATCCGAGTTTGCTGACGATACGAAGCTAGGTGGGAAAGTAAGCTGTGAGGAGGACACAAAGAGTCTGCAAAGGGATATAGACAGGTTAAGTGAGTGGGCGAGAAGGTGACAGATGGAGTATAATGTGGGGAAATGTGAGGTTATTCACTTTGGTAGGAAGAATAGAAAAACAGAATATTTTTTAAATGGTAAGAAACTATTAAATGTTGGTGTTGAGAGAGATTTGGGTGTCCTCGTACAAGAAACACAAAGATTTTAGCCACGAGAAAAAATTGGATAGTCTGGGGTTGTTTTCTTTGGAAGATAAGAACATAAGAAATAGGAGCAGGAGTAGGCCATCCGACCCCTCGAGCCTGCTCTGCCATTCAACAAGATGATGGCTAATCTTCTACCTCAACGCCATTTTCCTGTACCATCCCCATATCCCGATGCCTTTAATATCTAGAAATCTATTGATCTCTGCTTTGAATGTACTCAATGACTGAGCCTCCATAGCCCTCTGGGGTAGAGAATTCCAAAGATTCACAACCCTCTGATGAAGAAATTTCTCCTCATCAAATGGCATACCCTTTATTCTGAGACTGTGACCCCTGGTTCTAGACTCACCAGCCAGGGGAAACATCCTCCTTGCATCTACCCTGTCGAGCCCTGTAAGAATTTTGTATGTTTCAATGAGATTACCTCTCATTCATCTAAACTCTAGAGAACACAGGCCTAGTCTACTCAATCTCTCCTCATACGACAATCCCGCCATCCCAGGAATCAGTCTGGTGAACATTCGTTGCACTCCCTCTGTGGCAAGTATATCCTTTCTTAGATAAAGGAGACTAAAGTTGTATACAATACTCCAGGCGCGGACTCACTAAGGCCCTATATAATTGCAGTAAGACATTTTTACTTCTGTACTCAAATCCTCATGTAATAAAGGCCAACATACCATTTGCCTTCCTAATTGCTTGCTGCACCTGCACGTTAGCTTTCAGTGACTGATAGAGAACAACCGACCGCAGACTTTTTTTTAATAAAAGAGGAGTCCTTACCTCTGTAGGCTGATGTAGGTCCGGTGTCCAGGGCTTAATCTTTTATTCCTTAAGCGATCCTGCCGACTATGCCAAATTGTAAGATCTCATAAAAAAGATTCAGAGTCCGGTGGTATGGTAATTTTAGGTGAACTTTATTACAGTACTTCAGTGACTCATGTACAAGGACACCTAGGTCCCTTTGAACATCAACATTTCCCAATCTCTTACCATTTAAAAAAACTCTGCATTTCTGTTTTTCTTACCAAAGTGGATAACTTCACATTTTTCCACATTATATTCCATCTGCCATGTTCTTGCCCACTCACTTAGCCTGTCTATATCCCCTTGAAGCCTCTTTGCATCCTCCTCACAACTCACATTCCCACCTCATTTTGTGTCATCAGCAAACTTGGAAATATTACATTTGGTCCCCTCATCCAAATCATTGATATAGATTGTGAATAGCTGGGGCCAAGCACCGATCCCCTCTAGTCACAGTGTGCCAACCTGAAAAAGACCCGTTTATTCCTACTCTCTGTTTTCTGTCTGTTAACCAATTCTCAATCCATGCCAGTATAATCCCCCCAATTCCATGTGCTCTAACTTTGTTCATCAACCTCCTGTGTGGACCTTATTGAAAGCCTTCTGAAAATCCAAATACACCAGGTCCACTGGTTCCCCCTTATCTATTGTACTAGTTTCATCCTCAAAGAACTCCAATAGGTTTGTCATACATGATTTCCCTTTCATAAATCCATGTTGACTCTGCCAAATCCTATTATTATTTTCTAAGTGTCCTGTTATCACATCCTTTATAATAGATTCTAGCATTTTCCCTACTACTGATGTCAGGCTAACCGGTCTGTAGTTCCCTGTTTTCTCTCTCCCTCCTTTCTTAAATAGTGGGATTATATTTGCTACCCTCCAATCTGCAGGAACCAGTCCAAAATCTATAGAATTTTAGCAGATGACAACCAATGCATCCACTATCTCTATAGCCACCTCTTTCAAAACCCTGGGATGTAGATCATCAGGTCCTTGGGATTTATCGACTTTCAGTCCCATTAATTTCTCTAGTAATATTATTTTACTAATACTAATTTCCTTCAGTTCCTCATTCTCGCCAGACCCTTGGTTCTCTAATATTTCTGGGAGGTTTTTTGTGTCTTCTTCCGTGAAGACAGATGCAAAGTATTTGTTTAATTTCTCTGCCATTTCCTTATTCCCCATTATAGAAACATAGACATTAAGAGCAGGAATAGGTCATTCGACCCTTCGAGACTGTTCCATTCAATATGATCACGGCTGATCCACTATCTCATTACCATATTCCTGCTCTCTCCTTCTCCCCCTTGATGCCTTCTCTGTCTGTAAGGGATCCACATTTGCCTTCGCTAGTCTTTTCCTTTTTACATACCTATAGAAGCTTTTACAGTCCATTTTTATATTTCTCGCTAGTTTACTCTTATATTCTATTTTCCCTTTCTTTATCAATTTCTTGGTCCTCCTTTGCTGAATTCTAAAACGCTCCCAATCTCAGGCTTACTGCTTTTTCTGGCAACTTTATATGCCTCTTTCTTTGATTTAGTACTATCTTTAATTTCTCGTTAGCCGCAGTTGGACCAAAGAAGGCTGAAGGGAGATTTAATTTTTTTAAAATTCGTTCATGGGATGTGGGCGTCGCTGGCGAGGCCGGCATTTATTGTCCATCCCTAATTGCCCTTGAGAAAGTGGTGGTGAGCCTCCTTCTTGAACCGCTGCAGTCCGTGTGGTGACGGTTCTCCCACTGTGCTGTTAGGAAGGGAGTTCCAGGATTTTGACCCAGTGACGATGAAGGAACAGTGATATATTTTCAAGTCGGGATGGTGTGTGACTTGGAGAGGAATGTGCAGGTGGTGTTGTTCCCATGTGCCTGCTGCTCTTGTCCTTCTCGGTGGTAGAGGTTGCGGGTTTGGGAGGTGCTGTCGAAGAAGCCTTGGTGAGTTGCTGCAATGCATCCTGTGGATGGCACACACTGCAGCCACTGTGCGCCGGTGGTGAAGGGAGTGAATGTTTACGGTAGTGGATGGGGTGCCAATCAAACGGGCTGCTTTACCTTGGATGGTGTCGAGCTTCTTGAGTGTTGTTGGAGCTGCACTCATCCAAGCAAGTGGAGAGTATTCCATCACACTCCTGACTTGTGCCTTGTAGATGGTGGAAAGGCTTTGGGGAGTCAGGAGGTGAGTCACTCGCCGCAGAATACTCAGCCTCTGACCTGCTCTCATAGCCACAGTATTTATATGGCTGGTCCAGTTAGGTTTCTGGTCAATGGTAACCCCCAGGATCTTGATGGTGGGGGATTCGGCGATGGTAATGCCGTTGAATGTCAAGGGAAGGTGGTTAGACTCTCTCTTGTTGGAGATGGTCATTGCCTGGCACTTATCTGGCGCGAATGTTACTTGCCACTTATGAGCCCAAGCCTGGATGTTGTCCAGGTCTTGCTGCATGCGGGCTCAGACTGTTTCATTATTTGAGGGGTTGCGAATGGAACTGAACACTGTGCAATCATCAGCGAACATCCCCATTTCTGACCTTATGATCGAGGAAAGGTCATTGATGAAGCAGCTGAAGATGGTTGGGCCTAGGACACTGCCCTGAGGAACTCCTGCAGCAATGCCCAGGGGCTGAGATGATTGGCCTCCAACAACCACTACCATCTTCCTTTGTGCTAGGTATGACTCCAGCCACTGGAGAGTTTTCCCCCTGATTCCCATTGACTTCAATTTTACTAGGGCTCCTTGGTGCCACACTCAGTCAAATGCTGCCTTGATGTCAAGGGCAGTCACTCTCACCTCACCTCTGGAATTCAGCCCTTTTGTCCATGTTTGGACCAAGGCTGTAATGAGGTCTGGAGCCATGTGGTCCTGGCGGAACCCAAACTGAGCATCGGTGAGCAGGTTATTGGTGAGTAAGTGCCGCTTGATAGCACTGTCGACGACACCTTCCATCACTTTGCTGATGATTGAGAGTAGACTGATAGGGCGGTAATTGACCGGATTGGATTTGTCCTGCTTTTTGTGGACAGGACATACCTGGGCAATTTTCCACATTGTCGGGTAGATGCCAGTGTTGTAGCTGTACTGGAACAGCTTGGCTAGAGGGGCAGCTGGTTCTGGAGCACAAGTCTTCAGCACTACAGCTGGGATGTTGTCGGGGCCCATAGCCTTTGCTGTATCCAGTGCACTCAGCCGTTTCTTGATATCACGTGGAGTGAATCGAATTGGCTGAAGACTGGCTTCTTTGATGGTGGGGAGTTCGGGAGGAGGCAGAGATGGATCATCCACTCGGCACTTCTGGCTGAAGATGGTTGCAAACGCTTCAGCCTTGTCTTTTGCACTCACATGCTGGACTCCGCCATCATTGAGGATGGAGATGTTAATTGAGATGTATAAAATTACGAAGGGCCTAGATACAGTGGGTAGGAAGGACCTATTACCCTTAGCAGAGAGGTCAATAATCAGGGGGCATAGATTTAAAGTGATTGGTAGAAGGATTAGAGAGGAGTTGAGAAATTTTTTCACCCAGAGGGTGGTGGGAGTCTGGAACTCATTGCCTGAAAGGGTGGGAGAGGCAGAAACCCTCATCGCATTTAAAAAGTACCTGGATATGCACTTGAAGTGCCATAACCTACAAGGCTACGGACTAAGAGCTGGAAAGTGGGATTAGGCTGGATAGCTCATTTTCGGCTGGCACAGACACGATCGGTTGAATGGCCTCCTTCTGTGCTGTAAATTTCTATGATTCTGAGGTACAGCAAGCAATTTGGAAGGTAAATGGCATGTTGGCCTTTATTGCAAAGGGATTGGAGTACAAGAGTGAGGAAGTCTTACTACAATTGTACAGAGCTTTGATGAGACCTCACCTGGAGTACTGAGTACGGTTTAGGTCTCCTTATCTAACGACGGATATACTTGCCTTAAAGGGGGTGCAACGAAGGTTCACAAGATTGATTCCTGGGATGAGAGGGTTGTCCTTTGAGGAGAGATCGAGTAGAATGGGCCTATACTCTCTGGAGTTTAGATGAACGAGAGGTGATCTCATTGAAACATATGAGATTCTAAGGGGGTTTGACAGGGTAGATGCTGAGCGGTTGTTTTCGCTGGCTAGAGAGTCCAAAACTAGGAGGCATAGTCTCAGGATAAGGGGTCGGCCATTTAAGACTGAGATGAGGAGGAATTTCTTCACTCAGAGGGTTGTGAATCTTTGGAATTCTCTACCCCAGAGGGCTGTGGATGCTCAGTCGTTGAGTATATTCAAGACTGAGATGGATAGATTTTTGGACTCTAGGGGAATCAAGGGAATGGGGATCGGGCGGGAAAGAGGAGTTGAGGTTGAAGATCAGCTGTGATCTTATTGAATGGCGGAGCAGGCTCGAGGGGCTGTATGGCCTACTCCTGCTCCTATTTCTTATGTTCTTATGTTCACATAAATGTCTTTTCTACTAGAGCAGGTCAGAGGCTGGGTATTCTGCCGCATGAGGCTGCAAAGCGTTTTGAGACGTCCAGAGGTCGTAAAAGATGTTACATAAATGCAAGTTCTTTCTTCTTTCTTAAGGTGTAATTACCGTGTGACAAGTTTACGTGAGCATATATAATGGAGGAAGTCAAACCTATGTCAAAAAAACGTGATAACTGGAAGGAAGGCTGTGCAGCCAGGAAATGTATGCAGACGTTAGATTTTTGATATGTTACAGGTGTATCAGTTAGGGGAACAAATTTATTTACTAATCTATTGCAGTAGGTAAGGAAAACACAATTTATTTATTTTCCAGGAACCAACTAAAAAACAGTGCACTGTTTCAGAGGAGATCTATTACAAACCTCTTTCAAAATTCTTGCAGTGGAAACGTGCATAATTTCCCCACCCCGACACATCATGAGCAATTCCGCAGGAGATCAACTAGTTACGGAAAAATTATATAGATATACCTGTCATATTTTGTATAAACGTCAGAGGCTGTTGGATTAATGCCTGGTGCCATTTTACCTTTGTTATTACTGAATCTGATTTTTGTAGCGGTGAAGTGCTATTTTTTCCCAGTGAAGAGGGGTGGTTCTTCTTCTTGGGCTTGCTTGTGTTCATTTCACAAATATTCAGTCGGGGACCTGACAAAATAAAACATTTGTCTCGGTTATTAAAGACGAAAAGGAAAGAAAGAAAATCGTACATTTATCCAGCGCCTTTCATGATCTTAGGACATCCCAAAGTGCTTTACAGCCAACAAAGTACTTGTTGAAATGTAGTCACTGTTGTAATATAAGATTAAGGAGTCAGTTTATCTTGATTATTGACTATTCAGTTTTCCTTACGCACGAAGTAGTTGGTTTGGCTCGTTTACCTAGTTGCTAGTTTGTCTAGGTTACTAAATAGTGTGCCTCAGTGATTAAATCATCGGCTTGTCTCGGTTATTAAATGGTCAGTTTGTTTTGGCTATTAAACAGTCAGTTTGTCTGGGTTATTCGATGGTCAGCTTAGTTTATGACCCCACGGCAATATTTTGAAGCAACAGGTCTTCCTGACCAACATTCTACCTTCAAGTGACACCATCAAAAATAGATTAACTGGCTTTTTACCACACTAGAATCATACAGCACAGAAGGAGCCCATCGTGCCTGTGCCGGCTCTCTGGAAGAACTATCCAATTAGTCCCACTCGCCTGCTCTTTCCCCATAGCCCATAGGGTGGATAGAGAGAAACTATTTCCGCTGGTTGGGGATTCTAGGAGTAGGGGACACAGTCTAAAAATTAGAGCCAGACCTTTCAGGAGCGAGATTAGAAAACATTTCTACACACAAAGGGTGGAAGAAGTTTGGAACTCTCTTCCGGAAATGGCAACTGATTCTAGCTCAATTGCTAAATTTAAATGTGAGATAGATAGCTTTTTGGCAACCAAAGGTATTAAGGGATATGGGCCAAAGACAGGTATATGGAGTTAGATCACAGATCAGCCACGATCTTATCAAATGGCGGAGCAGGCACGAGGGGCTGAATGGCCTACTCCTGTTCCTATGTTCCCAATGCCTTCTGGAAGTTCAGATCAACTACATCCATAGACATTCCCCTGTCTACTACTTTAGTTACTTCCTCAAAAAATTCAATTAGGTTCAATTAGAACTATGAACTGGATGAAATAAAAGACATTGAAAGTCCATCGGTGAGCACAACTTCCCTGCCCTCCCCCTCCCCTCTATCCCCTCCCCCCCCTCCTCCTCTCGTCACCCTCATCCATTCTCTCCCTCCTCACACCTATTCCTTCTCCACCTGACACTCCTTCTCCCCTCCCCATCTTCACTCTGCCCCTTTCTCCTTTCTGTAGCCTTCCACCCTCCAATCCCACACTCTCCACCTCTCCCCCCTTCACTCCACTCCACTCCACTTCCCTCCCCTCTGAACCCCCACCCTCCATTTTCCTCGCAGCCCCTTTCCCCACTCTCCTCTTACCTCTCCCCCTTCCCCTCCCTTTTACCTCAGCCCAACCTCCTCCTCTCCTCAGAGCCCCCTTCTCTCCTGCTCCACCCACCTCCTCTGCCCCTTCATGTCCTGCCTCTCCCTACCAGCTCGTCTCCCCACAACACTATTTTCTCCCCCGGCAAATCCTCCTCTCCCACCCCCTCGTCTCCTGCTCCATCCCTCCTCTCCACTACACCTATTCTTCTGCTCTCCCTCCCCCCCCCACCCATCAATGGCAGAAGATTGTAATTACAATGACATGTTTATATAGGTACTTTTCATTATAAAGGTTGCCATTAAAAAAATATAAAAATAAGGTCATAACATATGAATTTAAAATGGGCACTGAGTTACAGCAGTGCACCCTGGTCTAATTATCCAACCCCCAGCCTCAAACCCCACTTCACCTGAAATTTACATTTGGTCTTGACTCTTCACCTGCAAAACTACAGATCATTGAATAATATGTTAAAAGCTATACACCTGCACCCACTTCCTATCACCTTTTTCCATGGTAAATTCTCATGTACATATTTGTAATGAAAACTGCCTATGTAAACTTGTCTTGCTATAATAACACAACCCATCCCACCCCACCCCACAGCGGAGGCACTGCACTGTCACTGCCAATAGGAGGGGGTAATGACTGCACAACAAGTTTACATAGACAGTTTCCATTATAAATATGGACATAGGAATTTATCATGGAAATATAAAAATGAGAACACAATGTGTGACTTCAAAGGGAGGACAGAATTACATCAAGGTGTCATGGTCTAACTATCCCCCCCGCCCCGTCCTCTAATCTCAATTCACCTGGTCTTGACTCCCATGGGCAAAGCCAGGGAGATCAACGAGTTAGATATTAAAGTTATTAAAATATTTTAACTATTATAAATAGCCCGTCGGTAAGAAAAAAATGCATGCATTGGATATTGAAGTTATTAAAATAAACAGTATGCACTGGTTATTTAAAAGTTATTACAATTCTGTCATTAGCTTTTTAACCATTAGTAAAACGTTCCAACTATTAACTATGCTTCTATTAACGGTGGTTGTTGTAAACAATTTCACAACACCAAGTTATAGTCCAACAAATTTATTTTAAATTCCACAAGCTTTCTGAGGCTTCCTCCTTCCTCAGGTGAATGTGGAAATTTCCACACCTGTTCACCTGAGGAAGGAGGAAGCCTCCGAAAGCTTGTGGAATTTAAAATAAATTTGTTGAACTATAACTTGGTGTTGTGAAATTGTTTACAATTGTCAACCCCAGTCCATCACCGGCATCTCCACATCTATTAACGGTGGACACGGTGCTCGATGCCCAGATCCGTACAGTGATGGCCCTTGCCCTCCCCCCACCCCCACCCAAAAACCTCCATAAAAGAGTTTACAAAGTACGCACAGCGCTCGCAGAGTGTGAATGGTGAGAGAGACTCCCCGCGGGTTCGGGCGCTCTCAGTCAGTCAGTCAGTCAATCTTTGGGGGAAACCCTCACTGGTACCCCGGCAGCGCCATCTTGTCTGTTTTGAAAGCGGGGTTGCCAGGGCAACGAGAGCGCGACGGACGCCATCTTGGGAAAGGAGAGCCCGGGCGGGCGCCGATCCCGGCCGCTCTCTGAAGGAAAAGTGAGGCGTGCAGATCACGGTGAGTATTTATCAATTTTTTTTTTAAAATGTGAGCCGTGTGTCAAGCTGAACCGCAGCTTCTGATTACCGTGTGCGATGTTATCCCTGAGGCCATGACCGTAGTGACGGAGCGATTCCGGGTCAAACGGCGACTTTCCTCACCTGCTTAAAGGGATTGCCTGTTAGCGTGTTAAAATTGCCGGTCATAAATACCATACCTCGGATTCTAGATGTGGGAGCGAGTTATCATCATAGCTTGCCTGTAAAACCACCAGCCAAGATCTGATGTTGTCATTTAAATAGAGACCTTCCTCTGGGGTACACTGGGTTGCCAACCCTCCAGGATTGGCCTGGAGTCTCCCGGAATTGAAAATTAATCTCCAGCACAATTCCCTAGAGAAAAATCATAGCAGATTTTTAAAAATGGAGTTTTAAAATTTTCTTTGAACACTTCTGTTTATTAGTTATAAAAATATTGGAAATGGGGGAAAAGGCTGTTTGACTGACAGTTAAGAAACATCCAATTGGGTAATGAAGAGTCTTTACGCTTTCCAATTGGGATGGGAAGGTGGTGTGTCGTGAGTATGGACACGTTGGGTGACCAATGGCGGGAGCAGGGCAGTTGGACATGCGATGTAACCTCCAGGGATACATTCAATCAGAGTTGATAACCCTAGGAATGAAGAAAGAAAGACTGGCACCTTTCACAACTTCAGGATGTCCCAAAGCACTTTACAGTCACTTTTTTGCAGTGTAGTCACTGTTGTAATGTAGGAAACACAGCAGCCAATTTGCACACAGTAAGCTCCCACAAACAGCAGTGTGATAATGACCAGATAATCTGTGTTGGTTGAGGGATAAATATTGGCCAGGACACTAGGAAGAATTACCCTGCTCTTCTACATCCACCTGAGAGGGCAGTCAGGCATTTACGGTTTTAATGTCTCAGCCAAAAGGCAGCTCCTCCAAGAGCGCAGCACTCCCTCAGTATTGCACTGGAGTATCAGCCTGGATTTTATGTTTAAGTTTCTAGAGTGGGGCTTGAACCCACAACAGTGTAACTCAGAGGTGAGTGTGCGACCCACCGAGCCACAGCTGACACCTGAGTATAGGTTGTTGACAGAAGGTACTGCATCATGTAGTGTTCAAGTGTTTGTACATCTGGGGTCGTTTCTCAGCTTCAACTGGTCATATTGTCACCAGTCTTTGCCAGCCCAGCTCCCGCTCGACCTAGGGTACACCAGTGCTTTTGTTTAAGGTCAATGCCTGGAGGGAGCTGTTCTGAAAGAACCATATTTTTTGTTGAGAAGGATGGTCAGAAAAGTCAGTGGCGAACTCAATGGAATGCCCTCAAGGCACCCCTCCTGTTTAATACCCACCCAAATGACCAATCAGAATGTCCTCACGTGCGCAGATTCATCTATGCATATAATTTCTGCATCACCACCCAATTGTAAAGATTTGAGTACTTTTAGCACACCCCAACTGACTACCTGAGTGTATTATGAGAATACTATCGTACATGTTCACTGAATGCCAATCCTTGCAAGACTCAAGTGTATGCCTTCCACTTGAAACACCGGCAGGCCAAGCAAAAACCCGAGATAAGGTGGGAAAGTACAATCCTCGAACACTATGAGTATACCATGGGGTTACTCTGACCACTTCCTTGTAACGCTCTCCACCCACATCCCCCATCCCCCTCCCAACCCCACTTCCTTCTGTGTTCGCCCCTGGAAAAATCTTTCCCCCAAGTCACTTACAACTGCACTTTCAAATTCCCAACTGTCTAGCCTTCACCACTACATTTCTGCAGCTACCGATCTGCTCAGTCACACCCTCACCTCCACCTTTGGTGCCCTTGTTCCCATTAAAACCATTACTCTGTCTCACCTCGTTCACTCCCCCTGGTGTGGCCCTCAACTCCGCTCCCCTAAGTCCAAGGGACACAGACTTGAACGTTTATGGCGGATAACTAGTTTAGCCATTCATCACCAGATCTGGCTGGACTACATAAAGCACTATCGGGTCCTGTTCTCCTCTGTCAAAACTGCTCACTATTCCAGGATCATCCTGGAATGCAAAGATAACCCCCGGCTTCTCTTCTCCATTACAAACTGTCTTCTTAAAATCCTCTCCCCAGCCTTCTCCACCCTCACCTCCAAAAACAAGTGCGAGGAGCTCATGGAATTCTTTGTCACTAAAATTGAGCCCATCCGTTCGGCTGCCTCTGCCGCTTCCCTCCCTTCCCCTAGCCCACCAACACCTCCCCTAAGGTTCCCCCCTGCCCTAGCCCTGAACGTGCATGTTTCTCCATCAGCTGTGGCTCAGTGGTAGCACTCTCGCCTCTGAGTCAGAAGGTCGTGGGTTCAAAGTCCCATTCCAGAGACTTGAGCACAAAATCTAGGCTGGTACTCCATTGCAGTACTGAGGGAGTGCTGCATTGTTGGTAGGTATCGTCTTTCGGATGAGACCTTAAACCGAGGCCCCGTCTACCCTCTCAGGTGGACGTAAAAGATCCCATCGCATTATTTCGAACAAGAGCAGTGAAGTTATCCCCAGTGTCCTGGCCAATATTTATCCCTCAACCAACATCACTAAAAAACGATTATCTGGTCATTAGCAAATTGCTGTTTGTGGGAGCTTGCTGTGCGCAGATTGACTGCTGCGTTTCCTATATTGCAACAGTGACTATACTTCATTGGCTGTAAAGCACTTTGGGACGTTCTGAGGTCGTGAAAAGCACTAAATAAATGCAAGTCTTTCTTTTATCTCCCTTCATGCCCTCTTCAAGCTTATCTTGACCCTGAGACCTACCTCCTGCCCCCTCAACCCTATTCCCACCAAACTGCTGACCACCCAACTTCCCTTCCTGGCCCCCATGCTGGCTGATATTGTTAATGGTTCCCTCTCCTCAGGTACTATCCCCCTCCTCTTCAAATCTGCCATCACCACCCTCCTCCTCAAAAAAACATTCTTGACCCCTCTGTCCTTGCAAACCACCATCTCCAACCTCCCTTTCCTCCCCAAAGCCCTTGAACATGTTGTCGCCTCCCAAATCCATGCCCATCTTTCCCGCAATTCCATGATTGATTTTCAACGTAAAAAATGGGTGGGTTGGGGCAGGGAGGCATTGAAAATTGCCACCATTTCAGACCCGCGTCCCAACCTGCCTCCAACCCACCAATTTCTGTTTTCATGGGGGCGGGACGAGGGGCGGGCGGCCAACCTACTCCCAGGAGTTAGGTCGGGCCTTAAAACCTTTCAAGGAGGCTTCAGGCCTCCATTTTTCACTAATTCCCGATTTCAACCCCGGGGGTCCGGGATTCCCGGGCCTTCTGTTTTACGCTTCGTGAAAGGAGGCGAGAAGGCCCGAGACAAACAGGTAAGTGCCTAGAGAGGCACAGCTTGTGGGCCCGGAAGAGCAGGAGTGTTTCGCCCAGGCCCAACAAGCCTACCTACACCGACCCCCCCCACCCCCGATAACGGCGCCCCTCCCTCCGATCGCGGACCCCTGACCCCGACCCTCTGACCCCGATACCGACCCCGATCCTCTGACCCCAACCCCTATCCCCCGACCCCGATCCTCCCCATCAACGATCACGGACCCCCGCGATGATCCCCAATCCCGCCCCCCCCCCCCACCCCGCGACTGAACCCCGGTCCCATCCTCCATGACTCATGACCCCGTGCCCACCCATGCCCCTTGCCCACCCATGCCCCTTGCCCACCTGTGCGCACCCCCCCCCCCCCCCATCCATGCAAACAAAGACTAACCTGCAGGCTTACCTGAACACGTCCTCTCCCTGGCTGGTCTCCCGTCCGACTGCCAGCCTGTCTTTCAGCCAGTCAGTCGGACAGGAAACCGACAAAAAAAAACTAAAGGGTTTCTCGACCTCAAATTGACCCCCCCCGCCCCCTTCCCAGCTCCGTTTTAAAAATGAGCCCCATGTTTGAATCCCTCCAATCAGATTTCCGCCCCTGCCACAGTACTGAAACAGCCCTTATCAAAGTCACAAATGACATCCTATGTGACTGTGACTGTGGTAAACTATCCCTCCTCATCCTTCTCGAACTGTCTGCAGCCTTTGACATGGTTGACCACACCATCCTCCTCCAACACCTCTCCTCCGGTGTCCAGCTGGGTGGGACTGCGCTCACCTGGTTCCATTCTTATCTATCCAGTCATAGCCAGAGAATCACCTGCAATGGCTTCTCTTCCTGCCCCCGCACTGTTACACCACATCCAATTTTCCCATCACCCCTGTCCTCGCTGACCTACATTGGCTCCCCATCTGGGAACACCCCGATTTTAAAGTTCTTATCCTTGTTTTTAAATCCCTCCATGGCCTTGCCCCTCCCTATCTCTGTAACCTCCTCCAGCCCTACAACCATCCGCGATCTCTGTGCTCCTCCAATTCCTGCCTCTTGCGCATCCCCGATTTTAATTGCTCCACCATTGGCAGCCATGCCTTCAGCTCCTTAGGTCCTATGCTCTGGAATTCCTTCCCTAAACCTCTCCGCCTCTCTCTCCTCCTTTTAAGAAGCTCCTTAAAACCTACCTCTTTCACCAAGCTTTTGGTCACCTGTCCTAATATCTCCTTATGTAGCTCGGTGTCAAATTTTGTTTGATAATCACTCCTGTGATGCGCCTTGGGACGGTTTACTACGTTAAAGGCACTATATAAATGAAAGTTGTGGTTGTTGGTTACATTAGGCTTAACGCTGATATTAAAGGAGCACATTAAAAAGCCGCAAAAGGAAGTGAACTCCAGCAACTGTGCAGTCCAGAAACTGGCAAATACAAAATGGGGGGCTGACCCCAAGACACTCTGAGCAACCAGTCTTGCCCTGTGTTACTCAGTTACAGAGTACAGTGCCCCAGTATGGTGAAAGGAACTGGCAACATGGAGGAAGTGTTAGGAATAGGGAGCAGTGTTACAGAAGGGACATAGATGCACTGGAGAAGGTGCAAAAAAGATTTACAAGGATGCTACCAGAACTGAGACTTTATAACTATCAGGAAAGACTGAACAGGCTGGGGCTCTTTTCTCTAGAAAAGAGAAGACTGAGGGGTGACCTGATAGAGGTCTTTAAAATTATGAAGGGGTTTGATAGGTTAGATGTAGGGAAGATGTTTCCACTTGAGGGGGAGACCAAAACTAGGGGTCATAAATATGAGATAGTCACTAATAAATCCAATTAGGCATTCAGGAGAAACCTCTTTACTCAGAGAGTGGTTAGAATGTGGAACTTGCTACTGCAAGGAGTAGTTGAGGTGAATGGCATAGATGCATTTAAGGGGAAGCTAGATAAACACATGAGGGGAGAAAGGAATAGAAGGATATGCTGAGAAGGTTAGATAATGAGAGATGGAAGGACGCTCGTGTGGAGCATAAACACCAGCATAGACCAGTTGGTCCGAATGGCCTGTTTCCCTGCTATAATTTTGTATGTAATTCTAGAATGGAAACATATAAAATACCAAAATAAATTGGTTCAAATGAATTAGACTTGACACCAAGAACCTCTTACTGAAAAGTGTTTTAAAATTTGGTTTTAGTTTTGTCTCTTTATCTTGAACTTCAGTTGTGCTTAAGCGATAGGCAAACTTTTCTGAGTCACTTCAATTGATGGTAAATCAGAGGCAGTGAGCCCGCGATTCCCTGATCCGCACTCCGTGCGAAGGGGTTTCGGAAAATATACTATCTATCTAACAATATAAGTTGGTGCAGGTCTAAATCGTTACAGAGCTGAAAAATCATTTCAAATCCCATTGGTGGCCACACCCTGTGCCACACAAGTATTCCCATAATCCCCCACCCCGTCCCTCCCTGTATTGACACAAAGTGCATAGATGTCAACCGCCAAGTATTAAAATAGTTCAGATAGCCTCTCTAAAACTTGCGGTAGGGATGGGGGCGTGGGGGGCTCTGCTTGAAGGTCCTAGTTGTATCCTGGGACTGACCCCCAGTGGGGGGGTCCAGGAGGCAAAGCCCCTGGCCATTGTTGGATTTTAGGCATTTTTGGAGGCAAAATAATGGCTTTCCTTGGCATGATAATGTCCTAGTTAAGGATCCCCTTGGAACGAGCGACCACAACATGGTTGAATTCCATATCCAATTAGAGGGTGAGAAGGTTGATTCTCAAACAAGCGTACTGAGCTTGAATAAAGGAGACTATGATGGTATGAGAGCGGAATTGATTAAAGTGGACTGGGAAAATAGATTAAAGGGTAAGACGGTAAGACGGTACATGAGCAGTGGTGTTCATTTAGGGAGTTATTTTACAACTTTCAAAATAAATATATTCCACTGAGGAAAAAAGGGTGTAAAAGAAATGACAGCCACCCGTGGCTAAGTAAAGAAATCAAGGATAGTATCCGACTAAAAACAAGGACATATAAGGTAGCCAAACTTAGTGGGAGGATAGAAGATTGGGAATTCTTCAAAAGACAGCAAAAAGTAACTAAAGGATTGATTAAGAAAGGGAAGTTAGATTATGAAAAGAAATTAGCAAAAAATATAAAAACAGATAGCAAGAGTTTCTATAGTTATATAAAAAGAAAAAGGGTGGCTAAGGCAAACATAGGTCCCTTAGAGGATGAGACCGGGAAATTAATGGTGGGAAACATGGAGATGGCAAAAATGCTGAACAAATATTTTGTTTCAGTCTTTACAGTAGAGGACACTAAGAATATCCCAACACTGGACAAACAGGGGACTCTCGGGGGGGAGGAGCTAAATACGATTAAAATCACTCAAGAGATGGTACTCAGTAAAATAATGGGACTCAAGGCGGATAAATCCCCTGGACCTGATGGCTTCCATCCTAGGGTCTTGAGGGAAGTGGCAGTAGGGATTGTGGATGCTTTGGTGATAGTTTTCCAAAATTCCCTGGACTCAGGAGAGGTCCCGGCAGATTGGAAAACTGCTAATGTAACACCGTTATTTAAAAAGGGTAGTAGGCAGAAGGCTGGAAATTATAGGCCAGTTAGCTTAACATCTGTGGTGGGTAAAATTTTGGAGTCTATTATTAAGGAGACAGTAACGGAACATTTAGATAAGCATAATTTAATAGGACAAAGTCAGCATGGCTTTATGAAGGGGAAGTCATGTCTGACAAATTTGCTTGAGTTCTTCGAGGATATAACGTATAGGGTGGATAAAGGGGAACCAGTGGACGTAGTGTATTTAGACTTCCAGAAGGCATTCGACAAGGTGCCACATAAAAGATTATTACTTAAGATAAAAAATCACGGGATTGGGGGTAATATTCTGGCATGGGTGGAGGATTGGTTATCAAACAGGAAGCAGAGAGTTGGGATAAATGGTTCATTTTCGGACTGGCAACCAGTAACCAGTGGTGTTCCACAGGGGTCGGTGCTGGGTCCCCAACTCTTTACAATCTATATTAACGATTTGGAGGAGGGGACCGAGTGCAACATATCAAAATTTGCAGATGATACAAAGATGGGAGGGAAAGTAGAGAGTGAGGAGGACATAAAAAACCTGCAAGGGGATATAGACAGGCTGGGTGAGTGGGCGGAGATTTGGCAGATGCAATATAATATTGGAAAAAGGGAGGTTATGCACTTTGGCAGGAAAAATCAGAGAGCAAGTTATTTTCTTAATGGCGAGAGACTGGAAAGTACTGCAGTACAAAGGGATCTGGGGGTCCTAGTGCAAGAAAATCAAAAAGTTGGTATGCAGGTGCAGCAGGTGATCAAGAAAGCCAACGGAATGTTGGCTTTTATTGCTAGGGGGATAGAATATAAAAACAAGGAGGTATTGCTGCAGTTATATAAGGTATTGGTGAGACCGCACCTGGAATACTGCATACAGTTTTGGTCTCCATACTTAAGAAAAGACATACTTGCTCTCGAGGCAGTACAAAGAAGGTTCACTCGGTTAATCCCGGGGATGAGGGGGCGGACATATGAGGAGAGGTTGAGTAGATTGGGACTCTACTCATTGGAGTTCAGAAGAATGAGAGGCGATCTTATTGAAACATATAAGATTGTGAAGGGTCTTGATCGGGTGGATGCAGTAAGGATGTTCCCAAAGATGGGTGAAACTAGAACTAGGGGGCATAATCTTAGAATAAGGGGCTGCTCTTTCAAAACTGAGATGAGGAGAAACTTCTTCACTCAGAGGGTGGTAGGTCTGTGGAATTTGCTGCCCCAGGAAGCTGTGGAAGCTACATCATTAGATAAATTTAAAACAGAAATAGACAGTTTCCTAGAAGTAAAGGGAATTAGGGGTTATGGGGAGCGGGCAGGAAATTGGACATGAAGCTGAGTTCGGATCGGTCAATGCCCTGTGGGTGGCAGAGAGGGCCCAGGGGCTATGTGGCCGGGTCCTGCTCCGACTTCTTGTGTTCTTTAGATTTGTGGTTGGGATCAGATCAGCCATGATCTTATTGAATGGCGGAGCAGGCTCGAGGGGCCGATTGGCCTACTCCTGCTCCAATTTCTTATGTTCTTATGTTCTTATGTTCTTATGATAATGCCGTTTATATGGAAATGCTTTTCCTGGTCCTTGATTCATATTCTCCTGTTCCAATATAACTTACTTTGTTACAGACGTAGAAACAAAAGAATGTAGTCTCTTTATCCTTTAAACAGCCAAGAGAGGATCATAAAAAATAGTTCCTGTGAGCTTTAAGTATCTTCCAGTTCATTTACTGGGAGTTCAAAGTCAAGATTACCTGCATATCCTAATCCAGCCGCTTTATACTGGAATAAAAACAGGAAATGCTGGAAATACTCAGCAGGTCAGGCAGCATCTGTGGAGATAGAAACAGAGTTAACGTTTCAGGTCGATGACCTTTCATCAGAACGGGAAGATGTTAAAAGAGTTAAAGTTTTTGAGCAAATACAGAGCCAGGGAAAGCGGGGTGGGGGGTGGTGAGGGAGGAAGGGGAGGGGAGGAAAGAACAAAAGGGAAGGTCTCTGATAGGGTGGAGGGCAAGAGTGATTAAATGACAAAAGGGATTATGGAGCAAGAAAAGGAGGGTGGTAATGGGACAAATAAAGAAACAAAAGATGGGTCTAGAGGAGCTGTAAATAGCAACAGCAGAACCATTACCAGCACCTGCTGTCTGAAAAAATGGGAGCAGTGGTTATGATCTAAAGTTATTGAAATCAATGTTGAGTCCGGAAGATTGTAAAGTGCCTAATCGAAAGATGAGGTGCTGTTCCTCGAGCTTATGTTGAGCTTCATTGGAACAGTGTAGGAGGCCGAGGACACAGAGGTCAGAGTACGAGTGGGAAGGGGAATTAAAATGGCAAGCGACCGGCAGGTCAGGGTCACGCTTGCGGACAGAGCGGAGGTGTTCAGCAAAGCGATCACCCAATCTGCGTTTGGTCTCCCCAGTGTAGAGGAGACCGCATTGTCAGCACCGAATACATATACTAAATTGAAAGAGGTACAAGTAAATCGCTGTTTCACCTGGAAGGAGTGTTTGGGGTCTTGAGCGGTGGGTTACTGGAATGCTTGCAGTTGTTCTATTAATCCCACACTAATCTTCATAGAACCATAGAATGGTTACAGCACAGAAGGAGGCCATTAGGCCCGTCGAGCCTGTTCAAGAGCAATCCAGCTAGTCCCACTCGCCCTTTCCCTGTAGCCCTGCAAATTTTGTCCCTTCAAGTACTTGTCCTATTCCCTTTTGAAAGCCACAATTGAATCTGCCTCCAGCACCTCCTCAGGCAGTGCATTCCAGATCATAACCACTCACTGTGTAAAAAAGTTTTTCCTCACGTCGCCTTTTGTTCTTTTGCCAATCACCTCAAATCTATGTCCTCTCGTTCTTGACCTTTCCACCAATGGGAACAATTTCTCTTTATCTACTCTGTCTAAACCCTTCATGATTTCGAATACCTCTATCAAATCTCCTCTCAACCTTCTCTGCTCTAAGGAGAACAACCCCAGCTTCTCCAGTCTATCCATGTAACTGAAGTCCTTCATAGCTCTGTGACATTCAAAAACAATGCAGGACATTGTAGGAACGATCTAAGCTTTGTGGAAAATAAAACCAAGATAGCCACCTTTTCTGCAGTCCACATCTGGAGAGGGACACAGGCTCCATCAATTGTGTGTGTCTTATTTTTTTTAATGCAACAACTAAATTCCATACCTTTACAGTCCAATTCTTAACATCAAGGTTGAACATCCCAAAACAGCGGTGAAAAATAGATAGGGTCATCCTAATGAATGCTGTGCATCAGTTGTTAACCTTGGCTGAGTGGTAGCATGCTCTCCTGTGTGTCAGAAGGTCATGTGTTCAAGCCCCCGCTCCAGAGACTTGAGCACGTGATTCAGGCTCACACTTCACTGTAATACTGAGGGAGTGGTGCACTGTCTTTCAGATGAGAGGTTAAACCGAGACCCCGCCTACCTTCTCAGTTGGATGTAAAAGATCCCATGGCACTAGTCAAGGACGAGTCGGGGGATCTCTCCTGGTAGGCTGGCCAATATTTATCCCTCAATCAATACCACAAAAAACAGATGATCTGGTCATTATCTCATTGCTGTTTTTGGGGACCTTGCTGTGCACAAATTAGCTGCTGTGTTTCCCTCCATTACAACAGTGACTACACTTCAAAATACTTCATTAGCTGTGAAGTGCTTTGGGATGTCTTGAGGTCATAAAAGGTGCGATATAAATGCAGGTTCTTATTGTGAAAGTGCTATAAAATTGCAATAAATTTTTATTGTGACATGGTAATCTGCTCAGTGTTTCAATCAGCGAACTTGGTCTCAGCATTTAGCACTCGCACACCATCCTGCACCAATGCAGGGAAATGGAACACTTTCCCATTCCAGGCTCTACGTTGGCATCTAGCGTTCCCATTTCAGATGCGAGCAGCCAGCTGCAAAGTGAAGCCCCCCTTGGCTGCTCGGTCCCACAACAGCAATAGGGCTGTGGAGGGGGGGCCGCCGTTCCCGAGGCGCTCCGTGCACTGCACGTAAATGAGCCGACCCTCGCATGAAATCGCCTCATTTTAAATACCTTTCTGGTGCTTCAGGCCCATAAGCATACGAATCAGGGGCGAGGGGTCCGAAATGTTTGGACATCAGCAGCCAGTAAAGGGCTGCTACGCTGTCCGTGGGGTGCAGTATGTTTTTTTTCCAGCGGAAGAACTACAGGACAGTGGTGGTAAAGCCCTTGGGTTTCTTGAGGCTGAATTGCAGAACAGGATACAGGTAGGCAGGGGAAGTAAGGGCCACCCAGGCACAAACTAGGCCTCCCCTTCAGCATCTGCTGGGAATGGGCAGTCGATGAATGGAAACCACCCCCCCCCCCCACCCAACTTAAATACCTTTTATGGCCCTAATGAGCCTTGCACATGGTATAGGCACAGGATCCCAGTGCCCTTTGCACTGACCGATCGCATTGGGCTGCACTGAGACCATCCGGCACATGTAGGCCTCAGAAGAGGAGGAAGAACAGAATGTGGGCAGGGGAGAGGAGACGACCACCGGGGGAGAGAAGTAAGAGTGGGATATTTTGTGGGTAAGTATAAAAATACTGATGCCATTCACATGTTTTGCCAGCTCTCGCCACGCTCATTCACCAATTTCCTGTGGCACCCATCTAACATTCATTTCTCAGAAAAGCAGCTGCAACCTGTATTGAAGAAGTGAACCTTCAAAGGAGGCAGCAGCTGGGCATACCCCAGAAAGTTCCTCCGTGGAAAATTAACCTTTTTTAAAAGCTGCATTTTAGCAGATTGTTTGTTACGTGCAGCTTCTTTGGGGACGAACACAAAATAAATCACCCGGAACGATGACGCGCGGAAACCATCAGCTCATCTCAGGACTTTTTGCATCAAATTCTTCCACAGCGAACAGTAGAAGAGAAATTGGTTTTAACGGTCTTCAGTTGTGCCCGGCAATTGACCAATCCCATTGAGAAACGTTGATTTGTCTTGTGAAGTGCTGACAACCTGACTACAAGGTGTGAAGAACTATCGGCTTAAAAGGCTGATGGGTTGGTATGTACAATCGGTGAGGAAATTTTCATCTAATTACTGTGGGCTAGACATGAACTTGCATCCAAGAAAGAACAATGGGCTAACTGACTGCGCCACCCAGCCCCGGAGGCAGTATTAGCATAAGTTATTGGGGATAAAACCCAAGACTTGCTCAAGGTTAAGTGAGTCTGAGCTTATCGTGTCCTGAAAAGCAGTTATGAGAAAAGACTGACACTCTGTGTTTTATTTAATTAAGGGGAAGGTGTGTAGTATCCTGTAACGAGATAAGTGTTTGATTGGTTTAGGCGAGGTCAGTTGATCCTTGCTTTGGTATGCATATTTTAGAGCATGAGTAATGGCAAAATAAACAAAGCAGCTTGAGTTTTGCAGCGGCCATTTTGGAGCTGGCTGCAGTGCCAAAAGAAATGTAATGATCTCACCGGGAGTGTCAAAGTAAGATTCCCCTTCAAATCTCTCATACTTTATGCTCAGCCCATCAAGGATCCTCCCTTTGCCTCAGCACTATCAATCCTCCCCTTCCTTCCTCACTTGCCAAAGCTATCCATAAGTCAACTGGGAATTTTCCTGTGCACTTATACCTTAAAAAAGCCGCTATTACCCTCACAACTACTTCTCCCTCTTGGCCACACTTGCTGCTTCTTCCTGTCATGCACACGATGGTAAGGTCTTTCATATATGTTTAAAACCCTTGCCCAGGGCAGATATTAATCCACTTCCACTCTTCTTGTGGGTGAAGCTGGCATACAACACAAGGAAAACAACCAACACAGGAGGAGTTTGCCACTCTGCAAACACTGACATCTATGAAAGAGACTGCCATCCACTTCACTTTCACCGGAGACAGCAAGGCTCTAGGCCTGGCACAGCAGGGTGTTTGGCATCTTCCCTTCCTTGCCTCTTTCTACTTAACACTATCAGCCACACATCCACAGTCACGCACTGAGCGTGATAACCTGATGGTGCATTGTACCCGCTTTCGCAACTACACCTTAACTCTTGTCCCCCACCTCTTTTTCTACATCAACCGGACAACTCAGTTGCCACAGTCGGACAGACTGATGAGGATAAGTGTGAGGTAATTCATTTAGGGAGGGCAAACAAGGCAAGGGAATACACAATAAATGGGAGGATACTGAGAAATGTAGAAGATCAGAGGGACCTTGGAGTGCATTTCCACAGATCCCTGAAGGTAGCAGGACAGATAGATAAGGTGGTTAAAAAGGCATACGGGATACTTTCCTTTATTAGCAGAGGCATAGAATATAAGAGCAGGGAGGTTATGCTAGAACTGTATAAAACACTAGTTAGGCCACAGCTTGAGTACTACGCACAGTTCTGGTCTTCACATTACAGGAAAGATGCGATTGCACTAGAGAGGTTACAGAGGAGATTTACGAGGATGTTGCCAGGACTGGAGAATTTTAGCTATGAGGAAAGATTGGATGGGCTGGGGTTGTTTTCTTTGGAACAAAGGAGGCTGAGGGGAGATTTAATTGAGGTGTATAAAATTATGAGGGGCCTACATAGAGAGGATAGGAAGGACCTATTTCCCTTAGCAGAGAGGTCAATAACCAGGGGGCATAGATTTAAAGTAATTGGTAGAAGGATTAGAGGGGAGTTGAGGAGAAATTTTTTCACCCCAAGGGTGGTGGGGGTCTGGAACTCACTGCCTGAAAGGGTGGTAGAGACTGAAACCCTCATCACATTTAAAAAGTACTTGGATATGCACTTGAAGTGCCGTAACCTTCAAGGTTATGGACCAAGTGCTGGAAAGTGGGATTAGGCTGGATAGCTCTTTTTTGGCTGGCACAGACTAGAAGGGCTGAATGCCCTCCTTCTGTGCCGTAAATTTCTATGATTCAATGATTCTATGATAAACTTGATGACAGTGCACTGTC
The DNA here is from genome assembly GCF_035084215.1 of Heptranchias perlo. Lineage (NCBI taxonomy): Eukaryota > Metazoa > Chordata > Chondrichthyes > Hexanchiformes > Hexanchidae > Heptranchias > Heptranchias perlo. Next base: position 161,967,342 of record NC_090326.1, read on the forward strand.
ACTCACTCTTCTCTTGCCAAGCACCTGCACAGAAATCAGCATCCCACGTGACTTAGATAGTGAGTTTGAGGGGACTGTACTTGAGTTGGGGGGGAGGGGGAATTCGCTAAACACAAAGGAGTAGGTGGAGGTGGCAAGGAAGGCCGATGACAGAGCTACACTGAGGGTCAGCTCATGATCTAGCGCTGCTGAAGGGGGAATATGAAGACTTCAGGGGCCCAGCCTTTAAAAGAAAGATGATTTCTGTGCACCAGCAATTGCTAAATGCATTGGGCTGTCTGCCAGGGAGCTTTCAAAACATGGTGGATAGTATGGTGGAGTCTGTTACCAACTTTCTCACATATATCTGCAGTGGTAGAGGTTGCACCCCCTGTTCACTTATTTGAAGGGGCTGCTCCTTACAGGAATGCAATGACCACCACCTTCTCCGGGCAACCAGGGATAGCCACAAACACAGCCTTGCCAGTGTCACCCACATCCCAAAGGCAAATATACACAAACATTCTTTGACAATATTTAAAGAGAGTAAAGACTTGCATTTATGTAGCACCTTTCACGACTTCAGGATGTCCCAAAGCACTTTCCAACAATAACTTGCATTTATGTATCACCTTTAATGTAGGAAAATGTCCGAAGGCACTTACAGCCAATGAAGTACTTTTGAAATGTAGTTACTGACGTAATGTAGGAAAGATGGTAGCCAATTTGCCCACAGCAAGGTCCCACAAACAGCAATTAAATAAATGAGCAGATCATTTGTTTTTAGTGTTGGTCGAGGAATAAATATCGGCCAGAACACTGGGGAGAATGCCCTCCTCTTCTTTGAATAGTGTTCATGATGTGGAGATGCCGGTGATGGACTGGGGTGGACAAATGTAAGGAATCTTACAACACTAGGTTATAGTCCAACAGTTTTATTTGAAAATCACAAGCTTTCGGAGGCTTTCTCCTACGTCAGGTGAAGTGTGGGATTCCATGAAGGTTACCACATATATAGTCAGAGAACAATGCTTGGTGATTACAGATAATCTTTCCAACTGCCCGTTGTCAAGGCAATCAAAGTGTTCAGACAGAGAGACATTACATACAGGACTACTGAATATACAAACGGTCAGAACAAAAGACAGAGAGAGAGAGAGAGAGAGAAACATCCGAAAGGAATAGAAAGAGAGAGAATGACCCGTTGTATTAAAAACAGATAACTCTTTTTTCGCTGGTGGGGTTACGTGTAGCGTGACATGAACCCAAGATCGCTAAGGCCATCCCCACGCCTCCACTACTCGCCTTCAAACAGCCACCCAACCTCAAACAGACCATCGTTCGCAGCAAATTACCCAGCTTTCAGGAGAACAGCGTCCATGACACCACACAACCCTGCCACGGCAACCTCTGCAAGACAAGCCAGATCATTGACACAGATACCACCATCACACGGGAGGACACCACCCACCAGGTACATGGTTCATACTCCTGTGACTCGGCCAACGTTGTCTACCTCATACGTTGCAGGAAAGGATGCCCCGGAGCATGGTACATTGGCGAGACCATGCAGACACTGCGACAACGGATGAACGGACACCGTGCAACAATCGCCAGACAGGAGGGTTCCCTCCCAGTCGGGGAACACTTCAGCAGTCAAGGACATTCAGCCACCGATCTTCGGGTAAGCGTTCTCCAAGGCAGCCTTCGAGACACACGACAACGCAAAATCGTCGAGCAGAAATTGATAGCCAAGTTCCGCACCCATGAGGATGGCCTCAACCGGGATCTTGGGTTCATGTCACGCTACACGTAACCCCACCAGCGAAAAAAGAGTTATCTGTTTTTAATACAACGGGTCATTCTCTCTCTCTTCCTTTCGGATGTTTCTCTCTCTCTCTCTCTCTCTCTCTGTCTTTGGTTCTGACCGTTTGTATATTCAGTAGTCCTGTATGTAATGTCTCTCTGTCTGAACACTTTGATTGCCTTGACAACGGGCAGTTGGAAAGATTATCTGTAATCACCAGGCATTGTTCTCTGACTATATATGCGGTAACCTTCATGGAATCCCACACTTCACCTGACGAAGGAGAAAGCCTCCGAAAGCTTGTGATTTTCAAATAAAACTGTTGGACTATAACCTGGTGTTGTAAGATTCCTTACATTTGAATAGTGTTGGGAGATCTTTTACATCCACCTGAGAGGGCAGTCGGGGCCTCAGTTGGCCATCTCATCCGAAGGACCAGTTTACGATTGGTCATGCATGTGCGCGGAGCAAGCAAAAGGAGGAGCTCCTGTGTGGCCTGCTCCTGGGCTTGGTGAATTCCGTACTCGTATCCGGGATGTGAAAGATCAGCAGGCAGGACCTATCCAATTTTTAGGTCTTTAGCATGTGCCCAGGTGACCATGGAATACGACCAAGAGGTGTCCGTCTGTTCGCTAGAAGCTTTTCACGACCAGTGAGCACTGCAGGGAACTACATAGAATTTATAGTACAAAAACAGGCCATTCGGCCCAGCAGGTCTATGCCGTTCTTTCATGTTCCACACAAGCCTCCTTTCACCTTACTTCATCTAACCCTATTAGCATAACCTTCTATTCATAGGAATTAGGAGCAGGAGTAGGCCAAACGGCCCCTCGAGCCTGCTCCACCTTTCAGTCAGATCATGGCTGATCTTCAACCTCAGCTCCACTTTCCTGCCCGATCCCCGTATCCCTTGATTCCCCTAGAGTCCAAAAATCTATCGATCTCAGCCGTGAATATATTCATTGAGTCAGCATCCACAGCCCTCTGGGGTAGAGAATTCCAAAGATCCGCAACCCTCTGCGTGAAGGAATTCTCCCTCACCTCAGTCTTGAATGGCCGACCCCTTATCCTGCGACTGTGCCTCCTAGTTCTACACTTTCTAGCCAGGGGAAACAATCTCTCAGCATCTACCCTGTCAAGCCCCCTCATAACGTTATATGTTTCAATGAGATCACATTCCTTCCTTCTTCATGTGCTTATCTAGTTTCCCCTTAAAGACATCTATGCTATTTGCCTCAACTACTCCTTGTAGTTCCACATCCTAACCACTCTGGGTAAAGAGGAGTGTGGTCAACCGTGTCAAAGGCTGCAGACAGGTCAAGAAGGATGAGGAGAGATAATTTACCACGGTCACAGTCACATAGGATGGCATTTGTGACTTTGATAAGGGCTGTTTCGGTACTGTGGCAGGGGCGGAAATCTGATTGGAGGGATTCAAACATGGGGCTCAATTTTAAAACGGAGCCAGGAAGGGGGCGGGGGAGTCAAATTGAGGAAGACGTTTGCGATTTAACAGTTTATAAGCAAGTGCAGAGTCAGAGAAAAGGCTAAATCCCATTTAGATGGCTCATTGTTTGGAGGGAAGACTTTGAAAGGATCGTTTTTATAGCTAAGAAGAATTGGGACGTGTGACCAACCCACGACCAGGAAGCGGGTCGCGCCTTAAAACCTATCAAGGAGGCTTCAGGCCTCCATTTTTCTCCAATTCCCAATTTCAACCCCAGGGGGCAGGAATTCCCGGGCCTTCTGTTTTATGCCTCGTGATAGGAGGTGAGAAGGCCCGAGACTAACAAGTACGTGCCTAGAAAGGCACAGCTTGTGGGCCCGGAGGAGCAGGAGTGCTTCCCCCAGGCCCAACAAGCCTACCTGCACTGAACCCCAATGATCGCCGATCCCCGATTGTGGACCCCTCCCCCACAGCTCGGACGCCGAGTCAGCCTGCAGGTAAGTCCTAGGATGGGAGGAGGTGAACAGGAGGGGTGTGTGCTGGCAGTGACCTGTAGTATTGCTGCGGAGCCAGGAGGAGCAATGCCTCTCCTCCTGGCTCCACATTAAGGTAGGTCAAAATTGGAAAACTTACCTCCTCTTTGGCAGCCTCCAGCGGTGCATGGTTTGCTCGGGCTTTGTCCAATTTGGCATCGGCGTCCTAAAACAGGCGTGAGGTTCCTGATTACCACATTCAAGGGGCCTAACTGTTTCAGGCGGGCATTCTGGGCAACTAAGGATTGCCTGATCCAAAATGGCGTTGCCGAATTTTGGAAGCACGTCGGTTCTGGTAAGTTTCTCCCTCGTTTTACAGCTGAAAAATGGGCGAAACAAGATTGAATTTCTCCCACAGGGACAGAGGCAGTCAGTCTGGTTTTTGTAAAATGGAATATTGCAAAGACACTTAGACGCAGCAAAAGCTGGGAGAAGATTAGAATACAGGAAGTATTTTGCAATTACTTTTTTTAAGTTAAGCTTGATGGCCCATTGATGTGTGGGAGCATAGCGTTTTCATTATCTTGTATTATTAAGCAAAGACAGGTTGTACTGATTGAATCGGAACATAATTGTTGCTTTGTATGTTCACTCACTGTGAAATAAAGCAGCTTAACAATTCGTATCCGACCTCATCTCTTCAAGCGTTTTCTTAGTCTTCATTTTGCGAGATTGAAGGAGCACACACGTGAAACATAAATATCCAGTTCAGATCACGAGGGGGTACCACCGTAAGACCCCCTGGGATATATTATCATATAGATAGATATTGGGCAGTACAGGTAGACCCCTAAATGTAAGATGCTCAGACCACTTTCAGGAGTGACCAAGAGAATATGAAGAAGAAAGAAAGAACTTGCATTTATATGGCACCTTTCACAACATCGGGATGTCCCAAAGCGCTTTTGCAGCCAACGAATTACTTTTGAAATATAGTCACTGCAGGACAACACAGCAGTCAATTTGTGCACAGCAATGAGATAGACCAAATTATCCGTTTTAGAGGTATTGCTTGAGAGATAAATGGAAACCAGTATCTAAGGCAGAAACCTAAACTTGTAACATTGAACGTCACAAAGCACTTCACACAATTAGATACCTTTGGAGTGCAGTGACTTATTATATAGGTAAACATGGCATCAACGTCCTGAAAACCGCCATCAGATCAATGGCCAGTTAATCTGGGTTTTTAAGTAGTGATGGTTAATGGGGGGAATGTTAGCCAGGACAGTGAGAGAAGTCCCTGCTGCCACGGCACCTTAATATCCACCAGAAGCGCAGTTTAACATCCCATCTAGAGTGTAGCACTTCCGATGATGCAGCACTCCCTCAATACTGCACTGGAGTGTCAGCATAGATAATGAGATGAAACACTGATACAACTTTCTGACCCGGGGCAAGACTGTTACCAGCTGAGACAGGCTGGCACACAGCTAGTCCTAAGGTGGCCGGGAAAAGTTCATGATGTCACCTCAATTATACTGGCAGCAAGTGTCCTATTTTGAGATCATTTTCAGCATAATGAGCTGCTCCGTCCCTGTTGAAATCTCGGCGTACCCTGTTTGTTTGGCACAGGTACCCTTGACTCGCGGCAGCAACCCAGATTATTTTTAATGCTGCTCCTCCGGGCCCCACAATAATAATTGCAAACTCGCTTTGCTGAGCCTCTTTGACTCTTCATCCGTGGGACTGATGCATGCACGGTCCAATCTAAATTGGCAATCGAGGTCCGAGGACCTTGATTTGCACGTTAAAAGGGACCCACCGCCTGAAACAGGCGAGCATCAAAGGCCCCTTTCAAAATGTCGCTGGCTGCATCGTTGGGGTTAATGGAGGGAGGGTAAGGCTACCGACCCCATTTAGAGGCCGTTACCCATTAACGCCTGGCGAAACAAGTTAGAATCGACCCCAATATTGTTTAGAAGTTTAATTTTAGGTATGCTCTAAATAGATTATTGTAATTACTAGAATGTTGAGAGGGCTAATGTTCCTGTTTGGGGGACAGGCCAGATAACTCACTTGGGCCTGGAACTGGATCATCGCTCACTGATGACCACGGGATTGGATAGGATGGACGGACAGTCGAGGTGGCAGTGTCAGGACTGAGTCCAGCCCTCCCAATGTTTTGCACAAGTCAGGCCGCTACGCACAATTCTGCCAAAGATTTGGCAGTAAACTAGCAATCTGAGTCAGAGAGGCCGTGAGGATAAGTGGTGCGGGAAATGGAAGTGTCTTGCAGTTGAAGGTTACGCACCTTTTGTTGAGGTTTGGGCGAGGTAGAGCAAGCTTTGCGCAGAGGGCAGACATGACAGTGAACGCCCGAGCAGAAACAGTGGTGGAAGCACAATCCACAATAACTTTTAAAAGGGATGTGGAAAAATGTTAAAGGTTTTGGGGAAAGGGCCTAATTGGATAGTTCTCTAATTCTCTGCAATTCTAAGATCTGGCTATGCTGTACTTGATTAGGAAGCTCTTGAGTTGTCACTGAGGGCCTAGAATGAGAAAGTGTTCAATTCCCCAGTATTAACATCCATCAACTCTACAGCAGTTTTGGATGAGCTGATGTTTATGAAAAGTGGAGGATGGGAGGTCATTCAGGAGAGCATTGGAATCGTCAAGCCTGGAGGTGACAAAGGCATGGATCAGGATTTTGGCAGCAGATGGGCTGAGGCAGGGATGGAGACAGGCAATGTTATGGAGGTGGAGGTAGGTCGTCTTTGTCATGGAGAGGATATGGGGGTTGGACGTTCAACTCAGTGACAAATAAAATGCCGAGGTTGCTAACAGTCTGGTTCAACCTGAGACAGTGACCGGGGAAGGGGATGGAATCGGTGGCGAGGGTATGGGGTTTGTGCCAGGGGTCAATGACGATGGCTTCTGTCTTCCCAATGTTTAACCGTACACTACTGAGCCAGGAACGACTTGGCTCCAATTCCTGATTTGTGCTGACAGCCGATCTTAGCCAGGTTAGCTTCAACTTGCTGCTTCAATGCCCTTGGGCTGGGGAGGGAAAACAAAATATCACCCAGCACCCCATTCCTGACTGCTACCTAGTGACCCCTGTGAACAAATGGGGTAGATCATGACTTTATGCGGGTGCTGGCGAGTCGGCAGCTAATTTTATATCTCTCCGTTGACTTCAGTGGAAATAAAAATGGGGAGAGATGTAAAACGGGCTGCTGACTCGCTATCACCCGTCTTACACTATCCCACAAAGTCAAGATCTACCCCAGTGTGTGAAAGTTAGGTGAGAAAGTCCAGCTTGAAGCTGATGCCTCACACATTGAAATAATCTGCTGACACTCAAAGGCCTATTTTCCGAATGCGTGGTCCCAGCACAGAGCCTCACCCACCATGAGCGCATATCATGAAACGTGTCCATTAATGTATGGGAAAATTGTGGGAAGAGCACCCGTGATTTCCTGATCCATGCACCCTGAAGGTAAGGCTGTGTACCAGGAGCAGAAATTCAGACGTTCATCTTTTTTTTAAGTTTCAACATATACTTTACTTCATAAAATTTAAGGATACAAAAAGTTCAATGTTGATATTACAATTACAATTCAAAAGAATACAATGCTGATCGTACAAAATACGATTCCATTATTACAACTCAAAACACAGTACATATCTTCTAATACATGTTGTACAATACAAGGTGGGATGGCCTTACACAGTGGCCTTTCCCTGTAGAGCCTTTGCGTAGGCTGGACTTCGCTTCAGTGCATCCCGCAGTACGTACTCTTAGAATGTGGGGTGTGCAAGTCGGCAACACTCGGTCGTGGGCAGCTCCTTCAGCTGGAAGACCAGCAGGTTTTAGGCGGATCAAAGGGCCTCCTACACCGATTTGATGGTCTTCCAGCAGCAGTTGATATCTGTCCCGTTGTGCGTCCCGAGGAACAGCAATGGGCTGACACACAAAGGATGTGAGGTAATGAAGGGCTGCCAGCATCTATGGACCTATACCTCAGCAAGCCACCCTTAGGATGGGTAGTGTTGCCAACCAGGGTTGCCCTGGAGTCTCCCTCCAGCCATTAAAGACTAATCTCCAGGACACTGCTGCGAGCAACCCTGGAGAAAAATCATAGGGGGCAGTAAAAAATTGTGTTTTGAAAAGAATTTCTTTGAACATTTATGTTTACTAGTTATAGAAATAGTGGACATGGGGGAAAAAGACTGTTTGACTAACGGTCAAGAATCATTCCATTGGGTAATGAAAAGTCTGACTACCTTCCGGTTGGCCGTGGGAAGGCCGTGCCCCGTGAGAATTAACGCGTCGAGCGACCCAGGTCGAGAGTGTGGGGGGCAGGGCTGTTGGAGGCAGGAGGTCATGTGATTAAACCTCCAGGAATATGTCCAACCAGAGCTGGCAACCCTAAGGATAAGGGGGAGAAAAGGGGAGAAAACTGAGGGAAAGCGGGGGATTTTTTTTTAAGGATCTTTAATACCATGTAATGAAAACAAACTGAAGGAAACAAACCAAAGCAGAATAAATACAGTATCTCATTCAGAGGACCCGACACACTTACAATTTGAAAGAAAACATTTGTTGTCAGTGTTAAATCTAATCTCCACCTTCTTGGAGACATTTACAAACTCTACAAGCTTCCACATGAACTAGTCTTTCCACATTCCACAGCACCCATTCATTACGGATTGCCTTAGCTACATTCCTTTGAGTTGCTATCCTTGTCTAAATATCAATGATACATTAGAGCAAAACATTTTTTTTTTATGATGAATGCATTGGTAGATCATGATTTTTTTACCTTACCGAAACCAAGCAGCCACGCATCCGGCTATCTGCTCATGACACTCCTTGTGTATTATGTCAGAGTTTTAACCATCGCAGTCCCATTTGACAGCTGAAGAATTCTTTCCCAGGACTATTGAAGAGGTGGCTATTATTTTGATGTCATTGCCTTCTGCTTGATGGGAGGGTGGGGGTGGGGTGGTGGGGGGGAGTAGTGATCATGTCCCAGGAACATAAGAACATAAGAAATAGGAGCAGGAGTAGGCCATACAGCCCCACAAGCCTGCTCTGCAATTCAATAAGATCATGGCTGATCTTCGACCTCAACTCCACTTTCCCGCCCTATCCCCATATCCCCCGATTCCCTTAGTATCCAAAAATCTATCGATCTCAGTCTTGAATATACTCAACGACTGAGCATCCACAACCCTCTGGGGTAGAGAATTCAAAGATTCACAACGCTCTGAGTGAAGAAATTTTTCCTCATCTCGGTCCTTAATGGCCGACCCCGTATCTTGAGACTATAACCCCTAATTCCAGACGCTCCAGCAAGAGGAAACAGCCGCTCAGCATCTACCCTGTCAAGCCCTCTAAGAATTTAATGTGTTTCAATGAGATCACCTTTCATTCTTCTAAACTCCAGAGAATATAGGCCCATTCTACTCAATCTCTCCTCATAGGACAACCCTCTCATCCTAGGAGTCAATCTAGTGAACCTTCGTTGCACCCCCTCTAAGGCAAGTATATCCTTCCTTAGGTAAGGAGACCAAAACTGTACACAGTACTCCAGGTGTGGTCTCACCAGAGCCCTATATAATTGCAGCAAGACCTCCTTACCCAACCCCCTTGCAATAAAGACGAACATATCATTTGCCTTCCTAATTGCTTGCTGTATCTGGATATTGACTTCCTGTGATTCTTGTACAAGGACACCCAAATCCTTCTGACCACCAACATTTCTTAGTCTCTCACCTTTTAAAAAATATTCTGCTTTTCTATTCTTCCTACCAAAGTGAATAATTTCACATTTCCCACATTATACTCCATCTGCCACCTTCTCACACACTCACTTAACCCGTCTATATCCCTTTGCAGTGTAGATCGAATCGGACCACGACCTACTCCGTTAATGGTAGGGCGGTGGGGAGAGTTATAGAACAAAGAGATCTAGGAGTACAGGTTCATAGCTCCTTGAAAGTGGAGTCACAGGTGGATAGGGTGGTGAAGAAGGCATTCAGCATGCTTGGTTTCATTGGTCAGAACATTGAATACAGGAGTTGGGATGTCTTGTTGAAGTTGTACAAGACATTAGTAAGGCCACACTTGGAATACTGTGTACAGTTCTGGTCACCCTACTATAGAAAGGATATTATTAAACTAGAAAGAGTGCAGAAAAGATTTACTAGAATGCTACCGGGACTTGATGGTTTGACTTATAGGGAGAGGTTGGATAGACTGAGACTTTTTTCCCTGGAGAGTAGGAGGTTTAGGGGTGATCTTACAGAAGTCTATAAAATAATGAGGGGCATAGATAAGGTAGATAGTCAAAATCGTTTCCCAAAGGTAGGGGAGTCTATAACGAGGGGGCATAGATTTAAGGTGAGAGGGGAGAGATACAAAAGGGTCCAGAGGGGCAATTTTTTCACTCAAAGGGTGGTGAGTGTCTGGAACGAGCTGCCAGAGGCAGTAGTAGAGGCGGGTACAATTTTGTCTTTTAAAAAGCATTTGGACAGTTACATGGGTAAGATGGGTATAGAGGGATATGGGCCAAGTGCAGGCAATTGGGACTAGCTTAGTGGTATAAACTGGGTGACATGGACATGTTGGGCCGAAGGGCCTGCTTCCATGTTGTAAACTTCTATGATTCTATGAATGTCTGCATCGTCTCTCTCTTTCGTGAAGACAGACGCAAAGTATTCATTAAGAACCATAACCATGACTTCCGCCTCCACACACAGGTTACTTTTCTGGTCTCTAATAGGCATTACTCTTTCCTTAGTTATCCTCTTGCTCTTTATGTATTTATAAAACATCTTTTGGTTTTCCTTGATTTTTACTTGTCAATATTTTTTCATGCCCCCTCTTTGCTTTTCTAACTTCCTTTTTAATTTCACTCCTGCACTTACTATATTTCTCCAGGCTTTCTGCAGTATTGAGCTCTCGGGATCTGACATAAGCTTCCCTTTTTTGCCTTATGCTCCTTGACATCCAGGGGGCTCTAGATTTGGGAGTACAACCCTTTTTCTTTATGGGAACATATTTGCTCTGAATTTGCTAATGTGTTGCTCCCATTGGTTGGGTTTGAAACAACGCTGGTAGGTTCATTGTAGTATTTGTTTTACAGTTACATCTACAGAGGTTAGTAATGATCGAGATGCTCATTCATTTCCCTAAATTGGTTGCCTCAGTTTGAAAGTGGGTGTAACTACACTGAACTAAACAACTGTGATTCACTAAAAAATTCTTTTATAGATTATGAAATTCATGACTCATAAGTGTTTGAGATGTGGGTGACTGCCTCACATAAAAAAAACAACTGGAATTCATGACTAAGAAATAAGATTATTTTATCAAATAGGGTAACTGATAGCAGTTGTTTCACGAGTACGGAAGGACTATTGTGTTTCACTATTTTGCTTTATCAGTTGCTCCATTTTTACCAGAAAACCTACCAATGTCGCAAGTTTTCTTTTAACAAATATGTGGTTGAACCATAGAGGTTTACAGCGTAGGAAGCCATTTGGCCCATCGCATCTGTGCTGACTAATGCAATCCAAAACTGATCCCACCATCCTGCTCTCTCCCCATAGCCCTGTATCCTCTTTTTTTTTCAAATATTTATCCACTTTTTCTTTTAGAAGATGCAATGCTCTCTGCCTCAACCACCCCTTTGGGAAAGCATTCCATGCTCCAACAACCCTCTGGGTAAAGAAATTTCTCCTAACCTGTCTCCTCACTCTCTTAGTAACAATTTTAAATTGATGGCCCTTCATCACTGACTCCCCAACCAGAGGAAGTAGTCTTTCCTTATTCATAGGAAGGTAGGAACGGGAGTAGGCCATTTAGCCCCTTGAGCCTGTTCCGCCGTTCAATGAGATCATGGCTGACCTGTGACCTAACTCCATGTACCCACCTTAACCAAAGGTATTAAGGGATATGGGGCTAACAAAAATCTATCAATCTCAGATTTAAAATTAATAATTGAGCTAGCATCTACTGCCATTTGCGGAAGAGAGTTCCAAACTTCTACCACCCTTTGCGTGTAGAAGTGTTTCCTAACTTCACTCCTAAAAGTCCTGACTCTAATCTTTAGGCTATGTCTCCTAGTCCTAGACTCCCCAACCAGCGGAAATAGTTTCTCTCTATCTACCCTATCAGTTCCCCTTAACATCTTGAAAACTTCGATCAAATCTACCCTTTAATCTTCTAAATTTCTTGGAATACAACCCTAGTTTTTGTAATCTCTCCTCATAATTTAACTCTTGGAGTCCAGGTATCATTCTAGTAAATCTACGCTGTACTCCCTCCAAAGCCAATATATCCTTCTTAAGGTGCGGTGCCCAGAGCTGAACACAGTTCTCCAGGTGTGGTCTAACCAGGACTTTTTGTAGCTGTAGCATAACTTCTACCCCCTTGTATTCTAATCCTCTAGTTATAAAGGCCAGCGTTCCATTAGCCTTTTTGATTATTTTCTGTACATCTCCGTGACATTTTAATAATCTATGTACATGGACCCCTTAGACTCTTTGGATCTCCACTGTTTTGAGCTTTTTACCATTTAGAAAGTACTCTGATCTATCCTTTTTAGGTCCAAAGTGGATGGCCTCACACATTGAAATCCATTTGCCACAGTTTTGCCCATTCAGTTAATCTATTAATATCTCTCTATAATTTTATGCTTCCATCTATGGCTTACAATGCTGCCTATCTTTGTGTCATCGTCAAAGTTAGATATGTGGTTCTGTATCCTGTCATCTAAATCGCTAATAAATATGGTGAATAGTTGAGGCCCCAACACAGATCCCTGTGGGACACCACTAGTCACATCCTGCCAATTTGAGTACGTGCCTTTACCCCTACTCTCTGTCTCCTGCTGCTCAGCCAGTTTCCTAACCAGGCTAGTTGGCCTGACATTAGTAGTAGGGAAAATGTTAGAATCTATTATTAAGGACGTGGTAACAGGGCACTTAGAAAATCATAATATGATTAGGCAGAGTCAACACGGTTTTATGAAAGGGAAATCGTGTTTGACAAATCTATTAGAGTTTTTTGAGGGAGTAACTAGCAGGGTAGATAAGGGGAACCAGTGGATGTAGTATATTTGGATTTTCAAAAGGCATTCCATATGGTACCACATAAGAGGTTGTTACACAAGATTAGGGCTCATGGAACTGGGGGCAATATATTAGCATGGATAGAGGATTGGTTAACGGACAGAAAACAGAGAGTATGAATGAACGGGTCATTTTCGGGTTGGTAGGTTGTAACTAGTGGGGTGCCGCAAGGATCAGTGCTTGGGCCTCAGCTGTTTACAATCTATATCAATGACTTAGATGAGAGGACCCCAAAGTTTAATGTATCCAAGTTTGCTGACGGTACAAAGCTAGGTGGGAAAGAATCATAGAAGTTTACAACATGGAAACAGGCCCTTCGGCCCAACATGTCCATGTCGCCCAGTTTATACTGAGCCCCCTGGATGTCAAGGAGCATAAGGCAAAAAAGGGAAGCTTATGTCAGATCCCGAGAGCTCAATACTGCAGAAAGCCTGGAGAAATATAGTAAGTGCAGGAGTGAAATTAAAAAGGAAGTTAGAAAAGCAAAGAGGGGGCATGAAAAAATATTGACAAGTAAAAATCAAGGAAAACCAAAAGATGTTTTATAAATACATAAAGAGCAAGAGGATAACTAAGGAAAGAGTAATGCCTATTAGAGACCAGAAAAGTAACCTGTGTGTGGAGGCGGAAGTCATGGTTATGGTTCTTAATGAATACTTTGCGTCTGTCTTCACGAAAGAGAGAGACGATGCAGACATTCATAGAATCATAGAAGTTTACAACATGGAAGCAGGCCCTTCGGCCCAACATGTCCATGTCACCCAGTTTATACCACTAAGCTAGTCCCAATTGCCTGCACTTGGCCCATATCCCTCTATACCCATCTTACCCATGTAACTGTCCAAATGCTTTTTAAAAGACAAAATTGTACCCGCCTCTACTACTGCCTCTGGCAGCTCGTTCCAGACACTCACCACCCTTTGAGTGAAAAAATTGCCCCTCTGGACCCTTTTGTATCTCTCCCCTCTCACCTTAAATCTATGCCCCCTCGTTATAGACTCCCCTACCTTTGGGAAACGATTTTGACTATCTACCTTATCTATGCCCCTCATTATTTTATAGAGTTCTATAAGATCACCCCTTAACCTCCTACTCTCCAGGGAAAAAAGTCCCAGTCTGTCTAACCTCTCCCTATAAGTCAAACCATCAAGTCCCGGTAGCATCCTAGTAAATCTTTTCTGCACTCTTTCTAGTTTAATAATATCCTTTCTATAATAGGGTGACCAGAACTGTACACAGTATTCCAAGTGTGGCCTCACCAATGCCCTGTACAACTTCAACAAGACATCCCAACTCCTGCATTCAATGTTCTGACCAATGAAACCAAGCATGCCGAATGCCTTCTTCACCACCCTATCCACCTGTGACTCCACTTTCAAGGAGCTATGAACCTGTACTCCTAGATCTCTTTGTTCTATAACTCTCCCCAACGCCCTACCATTAACGGAGTAGGTCCTGGCCCGATTCGATCTACCAAAATGCATCACCTCACATTTATCTAAATTAAACTCCATCTGCCATTCATCGGCCCACTGGCCCAATTTATCAAGATCCCGTTGCAATCCTAGATAACCTTCTTCACTGTCCACAATGCCACCAATCTTGGTGTCATCTGCAAACTTACTAACCATGCCTCCTAAATTCTCATCCAAATCATTAATATAAATAACAAATAACAGCGGACCCAGCACCGATCCCTGAGGCACACCGCTGGACACAGGCATCCAGTTTGAAAAACAACCCTCTACAACCACCCTCTGTCTTCTGTCGTCAAGCCAATTTTGTATCCAATTGGCTACCTCACCTTGGATCCCATGAGATTTAACCTTATGTAACAACCTACCATGCGGTACCTTGTCAAAGGCTTTGCTAAAGTCCATGTAGACCACGTCTACGCACAGCCCTCATCTATCTTCTTGGTTACCCCTTCAAAAAACTCAATCAAATTCGTGAGACATGATTTTCCTCTCACAAAACCATGCTGACTGTTCCTAATTAGTCCCTGCCTCTCCAAATGCCTGTAGATCCTGTCCCTCAGAATACCCTCTAACAACTTACCCACTACAGATGTCAGGCTCACTGGTCTGTAGTTCCCAGGCTTTTCCCTGCCGCCCTTCTTAAACAAAGGCACAACATTTGCTACCCTCCAATCTTCAGGCACCTCACCTGTAGCTGTCGATGATTCAAATATCTCTGCTAGGGGACCCGCAATTTCCTCCCTAACCTCCCATAACGTCCTGGGATACATTTCATCAGGTCCCGGAGATTTATCTACCTTGATGCACGTTAAGACTTCCAGCACCTCCCTCTCTGTAATATGTACACTCCTCAAGACATCACTATTTATTTCCCCAAGTTCCCTAACATCCATGCCTTTCTCAACCGTAAATACCGATGTGAAATATTCATTCAGGATCTCACCCATCTCTTGTGGTTCCGCACATAGATGACCTTGTTGATCCTTCAGAGGCCCTACTCTCTCCCTAGTTACTCTTTTGCCCTTTATGTATTTGTAGAAGCTCTTTGTTCTACTGCCTGGATCATTTTGATGATTAAGAAGGGATTATATGTAAAAAAATGTATCAACATTGTAACTCCAAAGCAACCTTGTAACAGCAGAAGTGTTATTTTAGCAACAGAATGAGTTACTAGCAATGTTTGTTGTTGATATAAGGTTGTTTTCTGACTTTGAATTCAGTTTTTGACAACAGCATACTTCATCAATGGCTATTTACTCTCTCTCTACAGGACAGTCTTCTGGGCCGGCAGCGGTGTTGCCTGCCATTGTTCATGTTACAGTTGCTTTTCCCCCTCCATCCTCCTTCTCCTCCCTCCACCCTCACTGTGCTGAAATGAAGACTCATCACACCATCTCCAACCCCCCTTCCCAGGACCTCAAAACTGTGGAACTCTTTACCTCTCTCCATCTTCTCTTTCCCCCACAATCTTCAGGCTTTTAAAAACCAAGCTTCATGTCACCTAACTACTACTTCCTTATTTACTGTGTCTTCTCTTTTACTCTTTCCAACCTTAATGATGCCTTGCACTAGTACTCTCTCCTCTGAGCCGGAAGATTGTGGGTTCAAGTCCCACTCCAGAGACTTGAGCACATAATCCACACTGACACTCCAGTGAAGTAGAGGGAGTGCTGCACTGTCGGAGGTGCCATCTTTCGGATGAGACATTAAACCGAGTGCCCTCTAAAATGGAAGTAAAAGATCCCAAGGCAATATTTGGAAGAAGAGTAGGTGAGTTCTCCCTGGAGTCCTGGCCAATATTTATCCCTCAAAAAAGAAATCACTGAAACAGATTATCTGGTCATTATCACATTGCTGTTTGTGAGACCTTGCTGTGTAAATTGGCTGCCCGTTTCCTACATTATAACAATGACTACACTTCAAAAGTACTTCATTGACTGTAAATTGCTTTGGGACCTCCTGAGGTTGTGAAGGGTGCAAGTTGTTTCTTTCTATAGGCCTCGGTCCACCACCTTGGCTTCCCAATAAAGAGACCATTGAACATACCACTACAGAAATGGGATAAAGCTGGGTCACCAGATACACTGGGGGAATTTTCCAGGTACGTGCTGGAGGCAAGGAACTTCACCCACCATTAGCGCATACTGGAAAATCCCCCCTACCAGTCTCACTTATGGTTTCAGATCTATGGGAGGTGTTTCCACTTGTGGGAGAGTCCAAAACTAGGGGCCATTAATATAAGATAGTCACTAATAAATCCAGTGAGGAATTCAGGAGAAACTTCTTTACTCAGAGAGTGGTTAGAATGTGGAACTCGCTACCACATGGAGTAGTTGAGGCGACTGGCATAGACACATTTAAGGGGCAGCTAAATAAACAAATCAGAGAGAAAATAGAAGGATATGCTGTTAGGGTTAGATGAAATAGGGAGGGAGGAGGCTCGTGTGGAGCATAGACACTGGAATGGACCTGTTGGGCCAAATGGCCTGCTTCTGTGCTGTAAATTCTATGTAAAAAGAACCCAAATCCAATACCAATTCAAGAATTAAAACAGCAAAATGTGTTGTGCATTGACGTTGCTCTGCTGTAACAAACGGCCACAGAGATTTTTCCCTCTACATTGCAGTAAATGTTTTTTAACCCAGACTTCAGAATACTGCTCCCCTGCTGTACCAAGATGGCATTTCCATTTCAAAAAACAGATATCCCTGTGGCATCTCTGAATGAGACATTCAAAGTAGCCCCGACTGGTGTAGAATTTGAGGCAGTATTTTTTATTTGTTCTCAGGATGTGGGTGGCACCGCTAAAGCTGCAGTGATTGTCCATGTCTAATTGCCCTGAGAAGGTAGCGGTGGGCCTTCTCCTTGAACCACTGCAGTCCTTGTGGTGGTGATTGTGTTAGGTAGGGAATTGCAGGATATTGGCCCAATGACCATGAAAGAACGGCGATATATGTCCAAGTCAGGATGGTGAGAACCTGGTTGAGAATGGCCCAAGCCTATTTCACTTGGGGTCCTTACAAATGCCAAAAGATCAAGGAAGCACTCAGTCTGCTGTGAGTTTGAACCCAGACTCCAGGTTAACATTGGTAGAGATGAGAAATCTAATAAAAGTCTTTATAGTGAAACAGCACTGTGCATTATTTGCACAGGCATGTGAAATTCCTTTGTCGTGTTACTTTCATGGAGGCAGCACCCTGTTTAAAATAAATGGGTTAATACCTTCCCTCAAAATAGCGGTAAAGACATTTCATCCAAATCTGTTGACTCATTCATTAATAATATTGTGATTCCACCCCAGAATTACAAAGTGTCAGCTTTTTCTTTAACCCTGCTACTGGAGAAGGCCTTTTAAACATATCATGGGTAATCCTGGAGATGTTTTGAAGAGTTCAGTTCCTACTCCTTGCTCTTGTTAAACAAATGTGCACTCCATTTCCAACTCATTCCAAGGGGGATGATTGAACGTTTAATAATGCAGAGCCTGCAGTGGTGACCATTAATTACAAAGCAACGGGAAACAGAAATCATAGCCACTCTTTGACTATAAACCAATCGCTTAAAGGAGATAAGTGAGTAGAAATTAGTCTGGGCCTGTTTTCGGCTCTGGGAGGGAGGTTAGATCGGGCAACAGGGCGAGGAGGACTGTGGGGGGGGGGCGCCGATCGCCAGGACTATGGCGATCGGCCAGTTCTGCTCCTCCTGGCTCCACAGAATTTTTTTTTTTATAAAAGCATCTAATCATTACCTCTTGTTAGTGACCACGGGGGACCGCTGAAGAGACCTGAGCGGGCCAGGTCCGACACCTGCTCAATGAGGACTAATTTCTGAAAGGAGTCCTTTAACAGGCCCCTAATTTACATATTCATGGAGCCTAATGCCTGTTTTCGGCATCGGCGAATTTGGCAATGGGACCGACATCTGCGCAGATTGGGCACAGACCATCCCACTGCTAAATTGGTATCCCTTGTGCATGCTTCACACCCGGGTGCAAAGCATACCAATTTCTACCCTAATATACAAAACTCTTCAAACTAATAATAACATCTCCAGAGGAGGAGGGCTTGGCTGAGTCTACAGCAGTACAAATTGGATGAGCTATAAGCACCCAAAGAAGCATGGAACCAGAGAAGGCCATTTAGCTCAGAATGCCCACTCCTTCCATATACAATCTATCCTAACATGAACACCACTCAACCCATTTAAAGGTAAAGTTTTCAATGGACAGTCTTTTGATAAAGCACTCTCACACCAAATTCCTGTCAGCATTATTTTAGGCAGACATTAACCCACCTAAGTGCTGACACCAAAAGATCTCCCATCAAAAAATGTCCCCTCTAATCTCCTGGCTGAAAGTGCTGGACAATCATTCCGTGATCCCAAAGATAAGCAATAAGAGCTCAGAATATTCATCCATCCTCACATCTCCGCTATTGAACCTGGCCTGTTGACCTTGACGGACAAACCCCTCTCCTTCCGATGCCACCAACAAAGGAATCACTAAGCCCCATGGAGTATTTGGTCATCTTAGTCCATTCCTATAACTTCCAAATCCATTCCTAAGTAGAGATTTACCACTGCATCTCTCTCCAGACCTTCTTTGCAAAGGCACATTCCAGAAGACGAGTGACGGTCTCATCCCCACCGAAGGGACGCACTGAAGCTGGGTGCGGCCGCCGCAAAGGCTCTGTGGGGAAAGGCTACCGTTTAGAGCCCTCCCGCTATTGTATACCGAGGGGCTGCAATCAGGGAAGAACCCCCTCGGGCAGAATGTAAAATGAATGTAATGAAATGCAATGCAATTTACCTGTAATCAATAAGCTGTATTGATTGTAAAAAAATCTGGCACCCTAGAGTGTCATGAACTGTAATTATGTATGATGTGTAACTGTATTGTTGGAATCATATTTGAACTGCACTTTATGTATCTTGCAAATTGTATAATCTGTATTGTGAACGTTTGAAATCTGATATGACAACTATATTGTGTGTATTGTTACAAATTTTATGAATAAAGTATATTTTTTGAAAAAAATTAGTGACGGGTGAGAATTCAAGCTGTTGTTAAAATGGGTCTGAAAGTCGCATCTATTAACGTGTGTAGCATTAAAAGCACTACGTGATGTGGGTTGACCTTGGACTACCTTGCCAAGGTCAAGAGCGACCTACTGTTCTTGCAGGAGTGCGACCTTAGTAATTACCGGCAATGGTCACAGCGGTGGGCCCACGGGCAGTCGATCTGGTTGGGAGGCAACGATTGCCGTGCCTCTGGCCTGGGGATTCTGCTGCGAAGAGGTAACTTCACCATCACTGAAGTAAAGGAAGTGGTGAGGGGCCGCCTCCTCGTAGCAGACTTACTGTACAAAAACACTCCGCTCCGGCTGATCAACGTCTACGCCCCGACGCTAAAGAACGAGCGGCTGGCCATCTTCCAGCAGCTCCCATTGGGCGGTGACTTCAACCGCATCATCGAAGCAGCTGGACGATCCAGCAGAGCCAACAGCAAACTGGACGCCACGTCCAAACGCCTGATGGAAGCGGTGAAAGATGCCAAGCTGTGCAACGTCTTCAGCAACCCTGCAGACGGAGTGACACGTCAAAACACCTGGTCCAGACCAGACGGGTCCGTCCGTTCCAGATAGACTTCCTGTTTGTGTCCCCAACTCTCGAGGTCAGATCCACCAAGGTCACACCGGTGTTCTTCTCTGACCACTGCCTCCTACTGGCTGACTGTCAGCTACAGGACGACTAGAGAGTGGGCAGGGGGATATGGAAGCTGAACATGAAACTGTTGACCCCGGGAAACATTGAGGAACTGACGAGGGATTACAAAGGTTGGAGAACCGTAAAGCCCCTCTTTGATTCCCCAGTGCTCTGGTGGGAAGCCATCAAGGCCAACATCAAGAGGTTCTTCATCCTCAAAGGTGTTCAGAAGGCGAGAGAGAGGCAGAGGGAAATGTCCCGACTCCAGAAAAGCATGCAGAATCTTCTCCTGCTGCAATCGATGGGGATCGATGTCGGGGAGGAACTCAGAGAGGTGAAGGGCCAGCAAGCCTCACTCTTTGCCCCCGATGCCTCCAAGATCATCTTCCGGTCCAGAGTCCGCTCCGTGGAGCAGGACGAGACTTGCTTTCCGTTTCTTCTTCCAAAAGGTGCACAAAGAGAGCTCTGTGATCAGCAGCCTGAAGGAAGAGGACGGCTCGGTCACGTCCTCGCAGCCCGACATACTGGGGATCTGCAAATCCTTTTACGCCGGACTGTACAACGCGAAGCCCACAGACAGCGCGGCCTCCCAGTCCTTCTTGTCGTCTATCACGGAGGTTTTAGACAACAGCAAGCGGGAGAGTCTGGATCACCCGCTAACTCTGGGCGAACTGACAAAGGCCGTCTGGTCCTTCGAGAAGAGTAAAACGCCCAGAAGTGACGGTTTACCAGTGGAGTTGTACTCTGCTCTGTGGGACTGGATGGGCCCAGACCTGCTGGAAGTGTACGGGGGTATGCTTCTGGCAGGCAGCATGTCAGAGTCCATGAGAAAAGGCATCATCGCCCTCATCTACAAGCAGAAGGGGAGAGGGAAGAAATCAAAAATTGGCGACCCATCTCACTACTTAATGTGGACGACAAAATTACGTCCAAGGTCATCGCCAATCGGGTCAAGTCAGCCCTGGAGGTAGTGATCCACCCGGATCAGACCTGGACTGTAGCCGGTAGGAAGATCTCTGATAGCCTGGCACTACTCAGGGATACTATCACCTACGTATAGGGCAGAGGGGTGAACACCTGCCTGATCAGTCTGGACCAGGAGAAGGCCTTTGACAGAATATCGCACACGTATATGATGGACGTGCTCTCCAAAATGTGGTTTGGGGAGGGAATCCACAATTGGATCCAACTGCTCTACACACAAGTCAGTAGCGCAGTTTCAATCAACAGGTGGGAATCGGAAGGCTTTCCGACCAAATCTGGAGTCAGGCAGGGCCGATCTCTCTCCTCCATCTGGTTCGTGTGTTGCATCGAACCCTTTGCCGAGTCCATCAGGAGGGATGCGGGCATAAAAGGGGTGACGATCCCAGGCAGCGGAGGCACTCAGGACAAGGCCTCCCTGTACATGGACGACATCGTCGTCTTTTGCTCGGATCAGCTGTCGGTCCGCAGATTGACGAGCATCTGCGACCAGTTCGAACTGGCCTCGGGGGCCAGAGTAAATCGCAGCAAGAGCGAGGCCATGTTCATTGGGAACTGGACCGACCGATCCTTTGTCCCCTTCACCGTCAGGTCAGATTATCTGAAAGTGCTGGGGATCTGGTTCGGGGGGGCTGGGCCGTGCACCGAGAACTGGGAGGAGCGTATTGCTAAAGTCAACCACAAACTGGGACTGTGGGATCAACGATCACTCTTGATCGTGGGCAAGAACCTGGTCATCAGGTACGAGGTGCTCTCGGTGTTGCTGTATGTGGCGCAGGTCTGGCCCATACCTCGCTCCTGCGCCGCGACAGTCACCCGAGCCATCTTCCACTTTATCTGGAGATCAAAAACGGACCGTGTCCGCAGGGACATGATGTACAAATCTCCAGAGAAAGGGGGGAAAGGCATGCCCAATGTGGCCCTCATCCTGATGACCAACTTTGTGTGCGGCTGCATCAAGCTGTGCATTGACCCTTGGTATGCAAACACAAAGTGTCACTACGTGCTGAGGTTCGAAGGATGGGCCTGGCCACGCTGCCACGGAACGTTCCATCCAGTTGGACCGTTCCGCCCCACCTGTCCTTTGTAGAAAAGTTTGTGCAGAAAAACACCTTTGACCACAAGGCAATCAGCAAGTGGTCTGCACGCAACATCCTCGAGACCCTGCGGGAAAAGGAGATGGTGGATCCTGTCGGTTGGTTCCCCGAGCAGACTGTCAATGTCATTTGGCAGAACGCCTCATCGCCAGAGTTTTCAAACAAGCACCATGACGTAGCTTGGCTGGTGGTGAGAAGGGCCCTTCCCGCCAGACCCTTCATGCACACCCGATGCCTCAGTGCCACCGGGCACTGTCCCCAAGGAGGTTGCGGTGGGGATGAGACCGTCACCCATCTCCTTCTGGAATGTGCCTTTGCAAAGAAGGTCTAGAGAGAGATGCAGTGGTATCTGTCCAGGTTCATCCCGACCAGCTCCATAACTCAGGACTCTGTGCTCTACGGGCTATTCCCAGGGACGCACTGAGACAGACATCAACCGCTGCTGGAAGACCATCAATTCGGTGAAAGAAGCCCTTTGGTCTGCCCGAAACTTGCTGGTCTTCCAGTGCAAGGAGCTGTCCTCGACCGAGTGCTGCAGACTGGCACATTCCCAGGCCCAGGACTACGTGCTGAGGGACGCACTGAGGATGGGTGCGGCCGCCGCAAAGGCTCTGTGGGGAAAGGCCACCATTTAGAGCCCTCCCGCCATCGTATACCGAGGGGCTGGAATCAGGGAAAAACCCCCTCGGGTGAATATAGTATTATTGGAATGAATGAGAGGGGCTCTGGATCCTGGAGTGAGGGAGTGTGAATATAGTATAGTATACTTAAGAAAAGACATACTTGCTCTCGAGGCAGTACAAAGAAGGTTCACTCGGTTAATCCCGGGGATGAGGGAGTGGACATATGAGGAGAGGCTGAGTAGATTGGGACTCTACTCATTGGAGTTCAGAAGAATGAGAGGCGATCTTATTGAAACATATAAGATTGTGAAGGGGCTTGATCGGGTGGATGCGGTAAGGATGTTCCCAAGGATGGGTGAAACTAGAACTAGGGGGCATAATCTTATAAGGGGCTGCTCTTTCAAAACTGAGATGAGGAGAAACTTCTTCACTCAGAGGGTAGTAGGTCTGTGGAATTTGCTGCCCCAGGAAGCTGTGGAAGCTACATCATTAAATAAATTTAAAACAGAAATAGACAGTTTCCTAGAAGTAAAGGGAATTAGGGGTTACGGGGAGCGGGCAGGAAATTGGACATGAATTTAGATTTGAGGTTAGGATCAGATCAGCCATGATCTTATTGAATGGCGGAGCAGGCTCGAGGGGCCGATTGGCCTACTCCTGCTCCTATTTCTTATGTTCTTATGAGTGAGAGGGGCTCTGGATCCTGGAGTGAGGGAGTGTGAATATAGTATTATTGGAATGAGTGAGAGGGGCTCTGGATCCTGGAGTGAGGGAGTGTGAATATAGTATTATTGGAATGAGTGAGAGGGGTATTAAAAGCAGGTCGTCTACCAGATAAATGGTGTCCTGAGGTAAAGGACTGATGACTCCGGTTCTGATCTGGGCTGGAATGTGAACCTCTGACCGACAATGATTCGGATGATTTGTTTTTTTTAAAAACGTTCCACGGCTGTTAGAAGAGGGGATGTCAGAGGAGGAGCTTTTCCACCGGTGAGGTAACTTTTCCTGTAGTCGGATTATGAAATAGTAACGTTTTCAATGCGGTGAATTACAGGCGAGATGAATGGGGAACCGTGGTCACTGATTCTTACATTGAAAAAAAAGGCAAAATTGTAGCTGAAAGATATTCTAAAGTAATTGACAATTGTGAATCTTGTTGGCGAGGGTTGACAATCAGAGAATGTAAAATTCCTGTTCCAATGTTATTTCATTACGTCGGTTGTTCTGTGTACACTACCCAGATCAATTCCGAAACACTCCGCCTTTTTAAAGAGCGTTAGCGCTGTTGGCAACGCGTGACTTAGTGGTTCGGGCTAGGGCAAGAGATTGGGGTTCGGATGTGACGGTGTGCAGGGTTGGAGTTAGGGTATTAAGATCTGTTAGGGTTTGGGGTTAGGGTGTTAAGGTTAGGAGTTAAGGGGTTAATGTGTGTTAGGGGTGTTAGGATTAGGAGTTCGGGATTAAGGTGTGTTAGGATTAGGAGTTCGGGATTAAGGTGTGTTAAGGTTAGGGGTTAAGGTGTGTTAGGGTTAGGAGTTAGGGGGTTAAGGTGTGTTCGGGTTAGGAGTTAGGGGGTTAAGGTGTGTTCGGGTTAGGAGTTAGGGGGTTAAGGTGTGTTAGGGGTTAAGAGTTAGGGGTTAAGGTGTGTTCGGGTTAGGAGTTAGGGGTTAAGGTGTGTTAGGGTTAGGAGTTAGGGGTTAAGGTGTGTTAGGGGTTAAGGTGAGTTAGGGGTTAAGGTGTGTTAGGGTTAGGAGTTAAGGGGTTAAGGTGAGTTAGGGTTAGGAGTTAGGGGGTTAAGGTGAGTTAGGAGTTAGGGGTTAAGGTGTGTTAGGGTTAGGAGTTAGGGGGTTAAGGTGAGTTAGGAGTTAGGGGTTAAGGTGTGTTAGGGTTAGGAGTTAAGGGGTTAAGGTGAGTTAGGAGTTAGGGGTTAAGTTGTGTTAGGGTTAGGAGTTAGGGGTTAAGGTGTGTTAGGGTTAGGAGTTAGGGGTTAAGGTGTGTTAGGGTTAGGAGTTAGGGGGTTAAGGTGTGTTAGGGTTAAGAGTTAGGGGTTAAGGTGAGTTAGGGGTTAAGTTGTGTTAGGGTTAGGAGTTAGGGGTTAAGGTGTGTTAGGGTTAGGAGTTAGGGGGTTAAGGTGTGTTAGGAGTTAGGGGTTAAGGTGTGTTAGGGTTAGGAGTTAAGGGGTTAAGGTGAGTTAGGAGTTAGGGGTTAAGTTGTGTTAGGGTTAGGAGTTAGGGGTTAAGGTGTGTTAGGGTTAGGAGTTAGGGGTTAAGGTGTGTTAGGGTTAGGAGTTAGGGGTTAAGGTGTGTTAGGGTTAGGAGTTAGGGGTTAAGGTGTGTTCGGGCTAAGAGTTAGGGGTTAAGGTGTGTCAGGGTTAGGAGTTAAGGGGTTAAGGTGGGTTCGGAGTTAGGGGTTAAGGTGTGTTAGGGTTAGGAGTTAGGGGTTAAGTTGTGTTAGGGTTAAGAGTTAGGGGTTAAGGTGGGTTCGGAGTTAGGGGTTAAGGTGTGTTAGGGTTAGGAGTTAAGGGGTTAAGGTGTGTTAGGGTTAGGAGTTAAGGGGTTAAGGTGTGTTAGGGTTAGGAGTTAGGGGTTAAGGTGTGTTAGAGTTAGGAGTTAGGGGTTAAGGTGTGTCAGGGTTAAGATGTGTTAGGGTTAAGAGTTAGAGGTTAAGGTGTGTTAGAGTTAGGGGTTAAGGTGTGTTAGGGTTAGGAGTTGGGGTTAAGGTGTGTTAGAGTTAGGGGTTAAGGTGTGTTAGAGTTAGGGGTTAAGGTGTGTTAGGGTTAGGAGTTAGGGGTTAAGGTGTGTTAGGGTTAGGAGTTAGGGGTTAAGGTGTGTTGGGGTTAGGAGTTAGGGGAATACGGTTTGTAGGAGTTAGGGGAATACGGTTTGTTGGGGTTAGGGGTTAGGGGTTGGGGTTAGGTTGTTACGGTGTGTTATAGTTAGTGGTTGGGTTTAGGGTGTTAGGGTTTGCTGGGAACATATGATCATTCGGAACAGGAGGAGGCCATTCAGCCCCTCTAGCCTGCATCACCATTCAATATCATGGCTGAACTGTACCTCAACTCCATTTACCTGCCATTGCTCCACATTCCTTGATACTCATACCTAACAAAAATCTATCAATCTCAGGCTTGAAAGCCCCAATTGATCCCCAGCATCCACAGCCTTTGGGGGGTGAGGGAGGCGGAGAGAGTTCCAGATTTCCACCACCCTTTGTGTGAAGAAGTGCTTCCCAACATCACCCCTGAACGGCCTTGGTCTAATTTTAAGATTGTGCCCCCTTGTTCTGGACTCCCACCAGAGGAAATCGTTTCTCTTTTTTTGGACCCTTGTGAATCATTTTAAACACCTCGATTAGATCACCCCTCAATCTTCTATACTCAAGGGGATACAAGCCAAATTTATACAACCCTGTCCTCACAATTTAACCCTTTTAGCCCCGGTATCATTCTGGTGAATCTACACTGCATCCCCTCCAAGGCCAATATATCCTTCCTGAGGTGCGGTGCGCGGAACTGAATGCAGTATCTCCAGACGGGGGTCTAACCAGAGCTTTGTATAATTGTAATTGAGCAGTGAAATAATCTATCTATATCTATACATACTAAAAAATGTATTTTGAATAATATTCTCCCTTAATCAATGTATACCCCACTGGCAAGAATAACACACACACACACAAATAAAAAGTCCCTGCAATCAATGTTAACTGCCTGTCCTTTTCACTGCTTTCCCCCTGTTTCATTTTCATAGAATCATAGAAGTTTACAACATGGAAACAGGCCCTTCGGCCCAACATGTCCATGTCGCCCAGTTTATACCACTAAGCTAGTCCCAATTGCCTGCACTTGGCCCATATCCCTCTATACCCATCTTACCCATGTAACTGTCCAAATGCTTTTTAAAAGACAAAATTGTACCCGCCTCTACTACTGCCTCTGGCAGCTCGTTCCAGACACTCACCACCCTTTGAGTGAAAAAATTGCCCCTCTGGACCCTTTTGTATCTCTCCCCTCTCACCTTAAATCTATGTCCCCTCGTTATAGACTCCCCTACCTTTGGGAAAAGATTTTGACTATCTACCTTATCTATGCCCCTCATTTCATTTTATTTATGTATTATTATTCTAGCTCACGATATACACCGGGGAGAGGAAAAAAATGTTGCCTTGCTGACAATGAAATCTTCTTTCGTAGGTCGCCGGGTGCGCCAATGGGCAAAGGGACAGACATTTGCACGGCCAAGTAAATAATCCTTGTACTTTTTTTAAAAAAATAATTAATTGAACGGTGAAATTATCTATCTATATATATATATATAAAATGTATTTTGAATGATTTATTAAACTGTGCTGAGGCTTGGACTTTGGAGGAGGGAGTGGTGCCTTTTGAAGTCCTTCCTAACATGTGGCGAGTGATAGACAGGCAGGAGGAGTGGAGAGGCGGGTTCAGTTTCACCCATCAGAAGGTGTTAAGCGGATTGCCCAGTCGACCTTGCACTGTCAAAGCGGCCGCTTCCAAAGGGACTTCCCTCCCCGCCAACACCTCTTGGAATAACTGTAGACTCGAGCGATTTAAAGGTCCCCCGGGTGGTTTCTTTGGAACTTCGCAGAAGTGGATTTAAAAAAAACACACACACACAGTGCTGCGCTAGGAAATCAAGATGCTGGGGTTGAGTCGAATGGACAATGGTATGTTTATAAAATCTTTATATAAAAGGGAGCAGGGAGAATAGTCACCGGCTTTATGATTTATAATGTTTTTTGTTGTATTCAGGAGTGAAAGCGTAAAACATTTTAATGTTTAGACAGACCAGTCTGTTCTGATGTTTTGTCTGTATTGGGTATGATTAAGGGTCAGTTTCAAAGCCCCCTTAGATTGAGTTGTGATCAGGATTTCCCCTCTCTCTCTCGTTTGTGCTGTGAATTATTCTCTCTCTCGTTTGTGCTGTGAATTATTCTCTCTCTCGTTTGTGCTGTGAATTATTCTCTCTCTCGTTTGTGCTGTGAATTATTCTCTCTCCTCCTAAAGTTGTCACTTGTTAAGCTCCTATCTTTCTGAACCAAACAAATATCCTTCCTGTCACGTCGCGTGTTTCTTCCTGGGTTAAACTGGGAAATGTACAGTTGTGGACGATGCGTTTGAGAGGGGGCGTGGAGAGAGTGCCCAGAATGCTGGTATTGGTCCATCCAAGACCGTGTTGTTAAAATCTAGTGCCGCGTTGATGATAAATTCTATTTTTCATGCTCAGTTGGTTGTACTGAGGGTATTGCAATAGTCCCAATTGCTGTTTTTTTTTTGTTGCAATGTGACATTCCTTTTATCAAGCAACGGTATGCAAGTGTCAGAACGGTCCTGTGAGACAAGGACCCACCGCCCGGCCACTGAATGAGATATCATAACATATGCCTGCAATGGGTCAGATCACAAGTTCCCTGTCACGGGAGCTGAGTATTTTTTAAAGAAATGCTTTTGCTGTATTTACAATAAGATGTATTTTGGGGGGAGGGGGGGTGGAATTTGGAATGCGGCTCATCTCCTATTCCTGCAAAATTCACTCCCACCTCCTGATGACCGGGCGCAACTTCGAAACCCTTCTTTTCAATTAAGTCTTCCTCCTTCAGTCTGAAGGCGCCTCTCCGAGCTTTAGCTTTGAACGAACATCCCCCCCCCCCCCCCCGATTTACGTCGGATGACAAAAATATTGACTTTCAAATACATTTGTTAAGGTTGTCAGAATAATAATAATATTTTTTTTTTTAAAAGCATTAATTCGAAAGCCTCAGCTGGCTTTTCCCCTTCCCCACCACACCAGGGCGACCTTTACAAAAAATGCACCCGGGCGGTCAGTGTTCCTGCCTGGTATCTCCAGTTAAACTCGTGCATTATAAGCACCATCCCCTTCCTCCTTTAAATCACCCAGCGGTGACTCGTTGATTCCGTTTAAACATTCGAGAGGATTGCGCTTTAAATTAAGACACAGATGGTTGTGTGGCTTCGCGCAAAGAGGCTGGCACCGCCTTGGGTCCACCTCGGTTGACATTACCAGTGGCAACGCATTCCCCCACACAAACGTTCAACTTTAAAAAATAATCATCATTTTTTTTAAAAATTACTTTTTTAAAAAAAAACGAACCAACTTAACAAACTTTTTATACTTGCTCTGGGTTTATGTGGGAGTCCACGCACACTCCAGACGAGGAGGCAGGGACGAGTTGTGTCACGTTTTAGACACAAACTCGTTGAGCTGGTTGCTGGGGCGTGTCCCTGTTTGGTGTTACAATAATTTGCCTCCAGGGCCATTTATCATCATCATCATCATCATCAATCAGCGGTGTGGCCGGACTCATGGAATGGATTGTGTACGCACCCTGGAAACATCTCGGTAGAAAATGCAGCTCCGTGGGCGTGGAGTGAGTTTGTTGATCTCGTAAGAGTTAAAGGCGGTCTAGTTGTTTAGTGTGCCTGCGTTATACCTGTGTGCACACACACACACCCCCACCCTCTGATCGGCAAAGTTCCTGACAGGACTGCAGGTGGCGACATTTCACGCTGTAAGAGGTTAAATAGCACCAATTGAAGACCACACTATCCAGTATAGATGATTGAGGCATTGGGTCCATCTAATTTATCCCACCATACAAAACTTATTCACCCTTCCGTGACAGCATCCAACTGCCTCTTGAATGACTCCACAGTTTTTCTCTATCAGTCTTGTTAGCCGTGGCTCAGTTGTAGCACTCTGGCCTCTTAGTCAGAAGGTTGGGGGTTCAAACCCCCACTCCAGAGACTTGAGCACATAATCCAGGCCGACACTCCCGGTGCAGTACTGAGGGAGTGCTGCACTGTCAGAGGTGCCGATTTTCGGATGTGATGTTAAACCGAAGCCCCACTCTGCCCTCTTAGGTGTATGTAAAAGGGTAGATGTAGAGAAGATGTTTCCACTTGTGGGAGAGACCAGGACCAGGGGCCATAAATATAAGGTAGTCATTAATCAATCCAATAGGGAATTCAGGAGAAATTTCTTTACCCAGAGAGTAGTGAGAATGTGGAACTTGCTACCACAAGGAGTAGTTGAGGTGAATAGCATAGATGCATTTCAGGGGAAGCTAGATAAACACATGAGGGAGAAAGGAATAGAAGGATATGTTGGGATTAGATGAAGAAGGGTGGGAGGAGGCTCATGTGGAGCATAAACACCGGCATGGACCTGTTGGGCCGAATGGCCTGTTTCTGTGCTGTACGTTCTATGTAAAAGATCAAATGGCACTATTTTGAAGAAGAGCAGGTGAGTGTTCCCTGGTGTCCTGGCCAATAATTATCCCTCACCCAGCATCGCTGAAACAGATCATCTGGTCATTTATCACATCGCTGCTTGTGGGATCTTGCTGTGCGCAAATTGGCTGCCACGTTTCCTACATTTCAACAGTGACTACACTTCAAAAGTACTTCATTGGCTGTAAAGCGCTGAGGTTGTGAAAGTTGCTATATAAATGCAACGATTTTGTTTTCCTTCTTTTGCTTTCCCTCTCTCACTTGCTCCAGAAGATCATTCTACTGATTGAAATGAGGGACCCCCGGTGTTTTCAGACTCCGTTGCGTAAAAAATTACTTGTACTTAAGAGTTAATGTTGATATTTTTTGATTAAATGGGGGAGGGGGAGGAAGAATCACTGTGCTGTGAGACAGCAAATACGTTCAAAAAGAACCCGTTTCTGATATGGCAATGTATAGTGACCGGTGGTGACCTTTCACCGTTTGGGACTCCTGGCGACAGCTTTGCAAATATTGGATGTTCAGGGGCTGCGCGGTTTGATTTTCCTGTCCGTTCATTTCATATTACAGTGCAACTCAGGTGCAGCCCAATTTCCTGATATGTGCTCCCGGCATTTGTTGCTCCGCGCTGGGAGCGTTAAATGTGAAAACAGCCAGCCGGAGGAATTGTCGCCTTCCACCAATCGTTTGGATCTCTCCATTCCACACCTGGATTTTAAAGGAGACACGTGTGTGTCAAATCCTTTGTCACTTGATTACAGAGAAAAAAATCTGATGTAATCAATTAAAACGCATCACTTGTGTGTGATATCACTGGGATGGAAATGGCACATAGTTCATCCCTCACCAAATGGAAAAATAAAGGTTGTATTTTTTTGATTAGCAATGTTATTGCATCGTTTTGCTAATAAGTATTAAACTCCGGTTAGAGTACCTGTTAATGCTAAATATAACTTTAATTCAAGATGAGAACTTCACTAATCTTAAACACAGCCTGAAAACAAGACTGTGGTTTCTGCTAACTTTAGTCTCGATTTTACAGTTGACTAAAACTCCAGCCTTGTTTTTCCGATTAGCTTAGTAGAAAGTTCAGCTTTGTTTTAGGGTTCAATTTAGGGGTTAGCAGGAAATTCATCCTTGTTTTAGGGTCAGGTTTAGGGTTGACAGAAACTCTAGCCTTGGTGTTTGGTGGCACCCGAGGTGATGTGATATCATTGGAGCCCCGACCGGGCTGTTGCTGGAACATGAGCTGAGACCAAGCCCACCGCAGAGCTTCCAAACAAACAGACGAAACAGAGACACACACTTCAACAAATGTAGGTTCCCCTGGAGTCACCAACAAGAGGCATCAACACCCAGTACATTTTCCCCGGGCTGCGATTGTCTTCAAACTCTGGCTCTGACACATCGATCTTTGGGGCTAGAAGCACTGGAACGAGGACAGTGACCAGGCCCAGGAGGATGCTGTTCAAGGGAACATATCAGCAACTACAGCCATGCCGGCCAGGGAAGGGAGTAACTCTGTTCTGCTGAATGGAGCGAAGGCCCCTCTCCTGTTGCCAGATCCTCCAAAAGACTTTGTGGCTATAAATTACTGGGTGAGTGGGGGCGATAAATGGGACAAGTCGCTCCAATTTATCTTTGGCGTAGGTTTATAGAATCATAGTTACAGCACAGAAGGAGGCCATTCAGCCCAGTGTGCCTGTGCCGGCTCTTTGAAAGAGCCGTCTAATTAGTCCCATAGCCCTGCAATTTTTTTTCCCTTCAAGTATTTATCCAGTTCCCTTTTGAAAGTTTCTATTGAATCTGCTTCCACCGTCCTTTCACCCAAATCATTACAACTCATTACAAAACCCTTCTCGATTTTTGAACATCTCTATCAAATCTCCCCGTAACCTTCTTTGCTCTGAGGAGAACAACCCCAGCTTCTTCAGTCTCTCCACCTAACTGAAGTCCCTCATCCCCGGTACCATTCCAGTAAATCTCCTCTGCATCCTCTCTAAGGCCTTGACATCCTTCCTAAAGTGTAGTGTCCAGAATTTAACACAATACTCCAGCTGAGGCCTAGCCAGTGTTTTATAAAAGTTTAGTGTAACTTCCTTGCTTTTGTACTCTATGCCTCTATTAATAAAGCCCAGGATCCCATATGACCTTTTAACAACCTTCTCAACTTGTCCTGCCATGCACGTACACCCCCAGGTCTCTCTGTTTCTGCACCCCCTTTAAAATTGTACCATTTAGGTTATGCTCCAAATTGTAGAATTAATGCAGATGACCCACTCCACCCAACTCTTTGGCTGGGAATTTCCTTGAAGCTGCTTCCACTCCGCCACCGCCATGACCTCTCCTCACTTCCGACGAAATTATCGCGGAGGAGCAGGAGCAGCTCTGAGGAAATTCCCAGCCTTTGTAGGTGGTCGTGCGCTCTAGAGAGCACCAAACAAACTGGGTTTGTAACAACAAGTGAGTCAATGCTGGATCTCCAGCCCCTCCCTTCCCCCACCCCCCCCCCACTCCATTCTATCCAAGAACTTGCAGTCTTCTTCACCAAAACATTAGCAATGTTGTGCCAGTCCTAATGGCCAGAGCGCACCGATCTTCCATGACATTGTACAACTGGGTGAGAGAGAATTGACTCTGCAATTAATCCACTCAGTGCAATTTCAGCCATGATCTTATTGAATGGCGGAGCAGGCTCGAGGGGCCGATTGGCCTACACCTGCTCCTATTTCTTATGTTCTTAATATGGGACGAGCAACTCTCCTCAACACTGTCTCACAATGTTGTCATTCAAAGCTCTTGCAACTCTTCGGAAACCCTTTTTTGGGGTTGTGTCTGGGATAGTTCCCCAGGGGAGAATACCATCCTGTGCAAAGTCCCCTTGAGCGCTGGGTACACAAGCCAGATTCAGATGAGGGGAGCCATTTGAGCCCAAATTAGCTCATTCATCCAGAATGAAAGAATCTACCATCAACCCCCAATAACGTAAGCTAACTGGATCCTGAATAAATATTAATGTTTTCCACACAGCCACAAATGCAAGTACATCAGTGAAGAGAGACTTCTTATAAGCGAGGTGGGACCCCTGAGGGGAGAGGATTGTCAATTTGTAGATGGTGATCAATAAATAGCGGAGGTATTTAATAATTACTTTCCATCAGTCTTTACTAAAGAGAAGGATATCAGAGAGGAGGTGAATTCTGAAACGGTTGAGGGTGAGATCATGATGGATAAACAAAAAATTTTTGGTGTTAATTAAGCTAAAGGAAGACATGTGCTAGGGCCCAACAGGACACACCCTAGGATCCTGGGGGAGGTGAGGGAAGAAATTGCAGACGACTTACAAATTATATTTGAGGTGGTGAACAAGGTTGGTGAGCTGCAGGCACGAAGAGCCACATGGGAATATGATGTCGTGGCGATAACCGAGGCCTGGCTCAAAAAAGGGCAGGATTGGGTACTAAATATTCCTGGTTACAAGGTGTTCAGGAAAAATAGGGAAGGAAAGAAAGGAAGGGGATGGCAGTATTGATTAAGGAGAATATTGTAGTTCTGGACAGAGAGGATGTCCTGGAGGGGTCAAGGACAGAATCTATTTGGTTGGAGTTAAGAAACAATAGAGGTGCCATTACACTACTGGGTGTATTCGATAGACCACCAACTAGTGGGAAGGATATAGAGGAGCAAATTTGCAGGGAAATTACAGAGAGGTGCAAGAACCAAAGAGTAGTGATAATGGGGGCCTTCAATTATCCTAATATAGACTGGGATAGTAATAGTGTAAAGGGCAGAGAGGGGGAAGAATTTCTGAAGTGTGTTCAGGAGAACTTTCTTGACCAGTACATTTCCGGCCCAACTAGTAAGGAGATATTGCTGGATCTGGTTCTGGGGAATGAGGTGGGTCGAATGAAGCAAGTGGCAGTGGGGGAACATTCAGGGAACAGCAATCATAGTATCAAAAGGTTTAGATTAGTGATGGAAAAGGACAAGGAGCAATCTAGAGTAAAAATACTTAATTGGAGGAGGGCCAATTTCAGTGGGTTGAGAACAGGTCTGGCCCGGGTAAATTGGAATCAAAGATTGACAGGCAAAACTGTAATTGAACAATGTGCGGCCTTTAAAGAGGAGATGGTTCGGGTACAGTCTAGGTACATTCCCACGAGGGGGAAGGGTAGGGCAACTAAAGCCAGAGCTCCCTGGATGACAAAAGAGATAGAGAGTAAGATGAAATGGAAAAAAGGGTGCGTATGACATGTCAGGTTGTTAACACAAGTGAGGATCAGGCTGAATATGGAAAGCTCGGGGGAAGTGAAAAAGGAAAGAAGAGGGGCAAAGAGAGGGTATGAGAATAGACTGGCAACTAACATAAAAGGGAACCCAAAAGTCTTCAATAGGCATATAAATGATAGTCTTCAATAGGCATATAAATGATAAACGGGTAGTAAGAAGAGAGGTGGGACCGATTAGGGACCAAAATGGAGAGGGCATGGCTGAGGTACTAAATGAGTACTTTGCATCTGTCTTTACCAAGGATGAAGATGCTGCCAAAGTCACAGTAAAAGAAGAGGAAGTTGAGATACTGGATGGACTAAAAATTGATAAAGAAGAGGTACTAGAAAGGCTAGCTGTACATAAAGTAGATAAGTCACCTGGTCTGGATGGGATGCACCCTAGGTTGCTGAGGGAAGTAAAGGTGGAAATTGCGGAGGTACTGGCCATAATCTTCCAATCATCCTTAGATACGGGGGTGGTGCCAGAGGACTGGAGAATTGCAAATGTTACACCCTTGTTCAAAAAAGGGTGTAAGGATAAACCCAGCAACTATAGGCCAGTCAGTTTAACCTCGGTGGTGGGGAAACTTTTAGAAACAATAATCCGGGTCAGAATTAACAGTCACTTGGAGGAGTGTGGATTGATTAGGGAAAGCCAGCAGGAATTTGTTAAAGGCAAATCATGTTTAACTAACCTGATAGAGTTTTTTGATGAGGTAACAGAGAGGGTGGATGAGGGCAATGCAGTTGACGTGGTGTATATGGGCTTTCAAAAGGCATTTAATAAAGTGCCACATAATCGGCTTGTCAGCAAAGTTGAAGCAAATGGAATAAAAGGGGGCAGTGGCAGCATGGATACGAAATTGGCAAGTGACAGGAAACAGAGAGAAGTGGTGAACGGTTGTTTTTCGGACTAGAGGAAGGTATACATTGGTGTTCCCCAGGGGTCGGTGCTGGGACCACTGCTTTTTTAAAATTTGTTCATGGGATGTGGGCATTGCTGGCGAGGCCAGAATTTATTGCCCATCCCTAATCGCCCTTGAGAAGGTGGTGGTGAGCTGCCTCCTTGAACCGCTGCAGTCCGTGTGGTGAAGGTTCTCCCACAGTGCTGTTAGAAAGGGAGTTCCAGGATTTTGACCCAGCGACGATGAAGGAACGGTGATATATTTCCAAGTTGGGATGGTGTGTGACTTGGAGGGGAACGTGCAGGTGGTGTTGTTCCCATGTGCCTGCTGCCCTTGTCCTTCGAGGTGGTAGAGGTCGCGGGTTTGTCGAAGAAGCCTTGGCGAGTTGCTGCAGTGCATCCTGTGGATGGTACACACTGCAGCCACTGTGCACCAGTGGTGAAGGGAGTGAATGTTTAGGGTGGTGGATGGGGTGCCAATCAAGCGGGCTACTTTGTCCTGCATGGTGTCGAGCTTCTTGAGTGTTGTTGGAGCTGCACTCATCCAGGCAAGTGGAGAGTATTCCATCACACTCCTGACTTGTGCCTTTGTAGATGGTGGAAAGGCTTTGGGGAGTCAGGAGGTGAGTCACTTGCCGCAGAATACCCAGCCTCTGACCTGCTCTTGCAGCCACAGTATTTATATGGCTGGTCCAGTTAAGTTTCTGGTCAATGGTGACCCCCCAGGATCTTGATGGTGGGGGATTTGGCGATGGTAATGCCGTTGAATGTCAAGGGGAGGTGTTTAGACACTCTCGTTGGAGATGGTCATTGCCTGGCACTTGTCTGGCGCGAATGTTACTTGCCACTTATGAGCCCAAGCCTGGATGTTGTCCAGGTCTTGCTGCATGCGGGCTCGGACTGCTTCATTATTTGAGGGGTTGCGAATGGAACTGAACACTGTGCAATCATCAGCGAACATCCCCATTTCTGACCTTATGATGGAGGGAAGGTCATTGATGAAGCAGCTGAAGATGGTTGGGCCTTGGACACTGCCCTGAGGAACTCCTGCAGCAATGTCCTGGGGCTGAGATGATTGGCCTCCAACAACCACTACCATCTTCCTTTATGTTAGGTATGACTCCAGCCACTGGAAAGTTTTCCCCCTGATTCCCATTGACTTCAATTTTACTAGGGCTCCTTGGTGCCACACTCGGTCAAATGCTGCCTTGATGTCAAGGGCAGTCACTCTCACCTTACCTCTGGAATTCAGCTCTTTTGTCCATGTTTGGACCAAGGCTGTAATGAGGTCTGTAGCCGAGTGGTCCTGGCGGAACCCAAACTGAGCATCAGTGAGCATTGGTGAGTAAGTGCCGCTTGATAGCACTGTCGACGACACCTTCCATCACTTTGCTGATGATTGAGAGTAGACTGATGGGGCGGTAATTTTTTGATTATATATTAGTGATTTGGACTTGGGAGTACAGGACATAATTTCAAAATTTGCAGATGACACAAAACTTGGAAGTGTAGTGAACAGTGAGGATGATAGTGATAGACTTCAAGAGGACATAGACAGGCTGATGAAATGGGCGGACACATGGCAGATTAGATTTAACACAAAAAAGTGCAAAATTATACATTTTGGTAGGATGAACGAGGAGAGGCAATATAAACTAATGGGTACAATTCTAAAAGGGATGCAGGAACAGAGAGACCTGGGGGTATATGTGCACAAATCGTTGAAGGTGGCAGGGCAGGTTGAGAAAGCGGTTAAGAAAGCATACAGGATCCTGGGCTTTATAAATAGAGGCATAGAGTACAAAAGCAAGGAAGTCATGATGAACCTTTAAAAAACATTGGTTCAGCCATAATTCCAATTCTGGGCACCGCACTTTAGGAAAGATGTGAAGGCCTTAGAGAGGGTGCAGAAAAGATTTACTAGAATGATTCCAGGGATTAAGGACTTTAGTTACGTGGATAGACTGGAGAAGCTGGGGTGGTTCTCCTTAGAGCAGAGAAGGTTGCGAGGAGATTTGATAGAGGTATTCAAAATCATGAGGGATCTAGACAAGGTAGATGTAGAGAAACTGTTCCCATTGGCGGAAGGGTCAAGAACCAGAGGATACAGATTTAAGGTGATTGGCAAAAGAACCAAAGGCGACATGAGGAAAAACTTTTTTACACAGCGAGTGGTTATGATCTGGAATGCACTGCCTGAGGGGGTGGTGGAAGCAGATTCAATCATGGCCTTCAAAAGGGAACTGGATAAGTACTTTAAAGATAAAAATTTGCAGGGCTACGGGGAAAGGGCGGGGGAGTGGGACTAGCTGGATTGCTCGCACAGTGAGCCGGCATGGACTCGATGGGCCAAATGGCCTCCTTCTATGCTGTAACCATTCTATGATTCTATTCCGTTTGGATTTGTGCCAGAGGACTGGAGACTGGCCAATGTTGTACTCTTTTTTTTAAAAAGGAGCTAATCGGGGTAATTCCAGCCAGGTTAGCTTAGTATGGTAGGAAAAATATTAGGGTATTTATTGAAGGACAAATTTATCATATATCGAGATAATGAGAGAACAGTCAGAAGTAGTTAAAAGTAGGCAGCATGGATTTGAAAAGTGACAAACGTGCTTGGCAAACCTCATAGAACTCTTTGAGCAGCTAACCGACACGGCAGATGGGGGACCTGCAGTGGATGTACTGTATATGGACTTTAGGAAAGCCTTTGACAAAGTGCCACACGGGAGATAACTAGAGAAGATTAAATGGTATAGCATTAGAAGGAGCATAGCCAACTGGCTTTAAAAAATGGTTAGAAAGGGGAAAAAATAAAGTATATGAGTTAAGGCCAGTTTTTCAGCATGGTTAGAAGTGGGTAGTGGTGTCCCACAGGGTTCAGTTCTGGGGCCACTGTGTTTATCAATTATTTGGTTATAGCCCCAGAGTGAGTGGTGTTGAAATTTGCAGGTGATACCAAAATCGGAGGTAGAATTAATTGTTTCGGACCGAAGGAAGCTGCAAAGGGATATTGATGAGATGGGGGAATGGGCTAAAATGGAATCCAATGTCAGTAAATGTGAGGTGATATAAAGAAACGGCAGTAATTATACTCTGAATGGAAGCAGGCTCAGTGCTGTGGAAGAGCAGAGGGATTTGGGGGTATAGGTTCACAGGACATTAAAGGCAGCACCACAGGTTGATAAGGCTGTAAAATAAGCTGATGGAATTCCGGGTTTTATCACTAGAATATAAAAACCAAGAGGTAATGATGAGCCTATATAAAACGTTAATAGGACCTAAGTTAGGGTATTGTGTGCAGTATTACATAAGAACATAAGAAATAGGAGCTGGAGTAGGCCACATGGTCCCTCGAGCCTGCTCCACCATTCAATAAGATCATGGCTGATCTTCGACCTCAACTCCATTTACCTGCCCAATCCCCATATCCCTTGATTCCCCTAGAGTCCAGAAATCTGTCTATCTCAGCCTTGAATATACTCAATGACTCAGCATCCACAGCCCTCTGGGGTAGAGAATTCCAAAGATTCACAACCCTCTGCGTGAAGAAATTCCTCCTCATCTCAGTCTTAAATGGCCGACCCCTTATCCTGAGACTTTGCCTTCTAGTTCTAGACTCTCCAGCCATGGGAAATAACCTCTCAGCGTCTACCCTGTCAAGCCCCCTCATAATCTTTTATGTTTCAATGAGATCACCTCTCATTCTTCTAAACTCCAGAGAGTATAGGCCCATTCTACTCAACCCACCTCAAAGGACAACCCTCTCATCCCAGGAATCAATCCAGTGAACCTTCGATGCACCACCTCTGAGGCAAGTATATCCTTCCTTAGATAATGAGGCCAAAACTGTACATAGTATTCCAGGTGAGCTCTCACCAAAGACCTGTACAATTGTAGTAAACCTTCCTTACTCATGTACTCCAACCTCCTTGCAATAAAGGCCAACATTCCATTTGCTTTCCTAATCGCTTGCTGTACCTGCATGCTAACATTTTGTGTTTCTTGTACGAAGACACTCAAGTCTCTCTGAACACCAACACTTAATAGTTTCTCACCATTTTAAAAAATATTCTGTTTTTCTATTCTTCCTACCAAACTGAATAACCTCACATTTCCTCACATTATACTCCATCTGCCACCTTCTTGCCCATTTGCTTAACCTGTCTATATCCCTTTGCAGACTCTTTGTGTCCTCCTCAGCTTACTTTCCCACCTCGCTTTGTATTGTCAGCAAACTTGGATACATTACACTCAGTCCCTTCATCTAAGTCATTAATGTAGATTGTAAATAGCTGAGGCCTAAGCACCGATTCATGTGGTACCCACTAGTTATAGCCTGCCAACCTGGGAATGATCCGTTTATCCCTACTCTCTTTTCCAATCGTCTATCCATGCTAATATGTTACCCCCAAACCCATGAGCCCTTATCTTGTGTAACAACCTTTTATGTGGCACCTTATCGAATGCCTTTTGAAAATCCAAATATACGACATCCACTGGTTCTCTGTTATCTACCCTGCTAGTTACATCCTCAAAAAACTCTAATAGGTTTGTCAAACACGATTTCCCTTTCATAAAATAATGTTGACTCTGCCTAATCCTATTATGATTTTCTAAGTGCCCCGGTACCACTTCCTTAATAATGGATTCCAGCATTTTCCTGACTACTGATATCAGACTAACTGGTCTGTAGTTCCCTGTTTTCTCTCTTCCCTCCTTTCTTGAATAGCGGGGTCACATTTGCTACCTTCCAATCTGCTGGGACCGTTCTAGAATCTAGGGAATTTTGGAAGATCATAACCAATGCATCCACTGTCTCTGCAGCCACCTCTTTTAGAACCCTCGGGTGTAGGCCATCAGGTCCAGGGGATTTATCGGCTTTTTGTCCCATTAGTTTCTCAAGTACTTTTTCTCTAGTGATATTAATTACTTTAAGTTCCTCACTCTCATTAGACCCTTGGTTCCCCACTATTTCTGGAATGGTTTTTGTGTCTTCTACTGTGAAGGCAGATACAAAATATTTGTTTAACACATCTGCCATTTCCTGATTTCCCCATTATAATTTCTCCTGTCTCAGCCTCTAAGGGACCAACATTTACTTTTGTTACTCTCTTCCTTTTTACATACTTGTAGAAGCTCTTACAATCCGTTTTTATATTTCTTGCTAGTTTACTTTCATATTCTATTTTCTCTCTTTTTTTATCAATTTTTTTGGTCATCCTTTGCTGGTTTCTAAAACTCTCCCAATCCCCAGGCTTACTACTCTTTTTGGCAACATTGTAAGCCTATTCTTTTACTCTAATACTATCTTTAACTTCTTCAGTTAGCCACGGGTGGATCACTTTTCCTGTGGAGTTTTTATTTCTTAATGGGATGTATATTTGTTGAAAATATTGAAATATTTCTTTAAATGTTTGCCATTGTTTTTCAACCATCAAACCCTTTAATTTAATTTCCCAATCTTAGCCAACTTGCCCCTCATACCGATATAATTAGCTTTATTTAAGTTTAAGACTCTAGTTTCTGACTTAAGTACGTCACTCTCAAACTCAATGTGAAATTTTATCATATTATGATCACTGTTCTCCAGAGGCTCTCTTACTGTGAGATTATTAATTAACCCCGTCTCATTACTTAATGTAAGATCTAAAATAGCCTGTTCCTGGTTGGTTCCGTGACGTATTGCTCTAGGAAACCATGAACTCATCCTCCAAACCACGTTTGCCAATTTGATTTGCCCAGTCTATATGAAGATTAAAGTCCCCCACGATTACTGCATTAGCTTTGTTACAAGCTCCTATTATTTCATGATTAATACTATGTCCAATGGTATTGCTACTATTTGGGAGCCTAAAACTACTCCCATCAGTGTTTTCTACCCCTTGTTATTTCTTATTTCCACCCATATTCTACTCCCTGATGTTCCGAGCCGAGATCCTTTCTCACCACTGTCCTTATGTCATCCTTTATTATTAGGGCTACTCCCCCTCTCTTTCCATTCTGTCTGTCTTTTCTAAACGTCATATACCCTGGAATATTTAGATCCCAACCTTGGTCACTTTGCAACCAGGTTATAGTCCAACAATTGTTGGACTATAACCTGGTGTTGTAAGATTCCTTACATTTGTCCACCCCAGTCCATCACCGGCATCTCCACACTTTGCAACCATGTCTCTGTGATGGCTACTAGATCAAACCTATTTATGTCTATTTGGGCAACTAATTCATCTATCTTGTTACAAATGTTCCATGCGTTCAGATAAAGAGCCTTTAATTTTGACTTTTTACCATTTTTTTCCTGTTTTGACGTTATTTGCTGATGCACTATTATTGGTAAACTCCCTGTCCCTTCCTGCTACTCTCTGCTTATCTTCACCCAAATCCCTATATTGCTCTGTTGCCTTGACTTTCCTCATTAGATTTCTAAATTTCCCTTCACTTGACTCCTCCCCCCCCCCCCCACCCCACCTTTTTAGTTTAAATCCCTACCTACAGCCCTAGTTATTGGGCTCCGCACTATAGGAAGGGCATTGAGGCTTTAGAGAGAGTACAGCGTGGATTCACTAGGATGCTGCTTGTTACAAATACAAAGAAAGACTTGAAAAATTGGCTTTTTCGTTCGAACAATGCAGATGGCGGTGTGATATAATAAGAGTGTTTTAAATAATGAAAGGACAGGGTGGGTAGAAACAGACTGCTTTCAGTAGTTGAGGGGTTTGGAACACAGGGCCACAGGTACAAGATTAAATGTAAGAGATTCAGAACAGAGAACAAGAGAAACTTCTTTACACAGAGAGTTGTGAGGCTGTGGAATTCACTTCCTGGGTTAGTGGTTGAGGCAGAAACTATATCAACATTCAAGATGAGATTAGATAGGTGGATGAAGAGACATGGGAACGGGGTGGGTAAAAATCATTTGGACTATTTACTCCCATGGAAGGTGAACACCAACATGGGCCGGTTGGGATGAATGGCCTGTTTCTGTGTTGTAACTTCTATGTATTTCTACGTACTGTTATCACACAGCAATTACATGTAAGGTGTAGCAACCTATCTAGCAACCAATTTCCTTTGAAAAAGCTGCCCCAGCCAACAACAGAAACATAAGAAAACCTAAACCTGATCATTAGGATTAAGTCAGACTCAAAGATAATCACAGCGCCTGGCATTTTAATGATGTGTTGCTGTGTTGGTTTAAATCTCCAGCTCAATGACTCACTACGCCCAAGAATTTTAAAATTTAATGTGTTAAAAATGATGGATGTGACCTTGTTGCTGTCCCCCCTCTCCGTATCCGCCCGTATCTGCCTGGGTCCCCCCTCTCCGTATCTGCTCGGGTCCCCCCTCTCCGTATCCAAGAACATAAGAAATAGGAGCAACAGTAGGTCATATGGCCATTTGTGCCTGCTCCACTATTCAGTAAGATCATGGCTGATCTTCTCCCGCAACTCCACTTTCCCGCCCTATCCCCATATCCCTTGATTCCCT
The DNA here is from genome assembly GCF_035084215.1 of Heptranchias perlo. NCBI lineage: Eukaryota > Metazoa > Chordata > Chondrichthyes > Hexanchiformes > Hexanchidae > Heptranchias > Heptranchias perlo. Next base: position 162,010,010 of record NC_090326.1, read on the forward strand.
TAGTGTCCAAATATCCATCGATCTTTCTAGGGCTCGTGGCGTCCTAGCTGCACAGCCACCTCACCTAAAGCGCCCTGTTCAAATCCCTTCAATCCAGTTTCCTCTTTGCCAAGAGCAATGAAACAGCCTTGGCCAGAGTCGTGAATGATGTCCTCTATGTCCAAGACCATGGTGCATTATCCCTCCTTGTCCTTCTCAAATTTCCCCCAGCATTTGATATGACTGACCATTGCCATCCTCCCCTATCACCTCTTCTCTGATGTACAGCGCTGTGGGACTGACTTCTTGTATAAGACCTGGGTGTCCTTGTACACCAGTCGCTGAAAGCGAGCATTCAGTTGCAGCAAGCATTTAGGAAGGCGAATGGTATGTTGGCCTTCATTGCAAGAAGATTTGAGTACAGGAGCAGGGATGTCTTACTGCAGTTGTATGGGACCTTGGTGAGACCACATCTGGAGTATTGTGTGGAGTTTCGGTCTCCTTATCTGAGGAAGGATATCCTTGCCATGGAGGGAGTGCAACGAAGGTTTACCAGACTGATTCCTGGGATGGCAGGACTGATGTATGAGGAGAGATTGGGTCGACTAGGCCTATATTCAATAGAGTTTAGAAGAATGAGAGGTGATCTCATCGAAACATATAAAATCTAACAAGACTAGACAGACTAAATGCAGGGAGGATGTTCCCGATGGCTGGAGAGTCCAGAACCAGGGGTCACAGTCTCAGGATGCCATTTAGAACCGAGATGAGGAGAAATTTCTTCACTCAGAGGGTGGTGAACCTGTGGAATTCTCTACCACAGATGGCAGTGGAGGCCAAGTCATTAAATATATTCAAGAAGGAGATAGGTATATTTCTTAATGCTAAAGGGATCAAGGGATATGGGGAAAAAGCGGGAACAGGGTACAGAGTTAGACGATCAGCCATGATCATTTTGAATGGTGGAGCAGGCCCAAAGGGCCGAATGGCCTACTCTTGCTCCTATTTTCTATGTTTCTATGTTTCTTGTGGTTCCTGTCCCACCTGTCCACACCTAACTAGTGTATCTCCCCCCAAATGGCATCTCTTCCTGCGCCCCCTCAACGCCTCCAGAATCCTCCCAGGGATTTATCCTCTGGTCCTTTCTCTTCCTCGTGTACAAGATGCCGCTCAATGACATCATCTGCAGGCAATGGGTCAGCTTCCAAAAGTATGCTGATTCCACCCACCCCTACCTCTTAGCCACCTTCCTCGACCTAATGTTCACCTCCGTTCTGTCTGACGGAGGTCAACCATTGCAGTCTCCGGACACCACTACAGGAGTTCCTCAGAGGAATGTCCTCAATCCTACCTGTATAAAACCTTAGTACGGCCACAGCTGAAATAATGTGCGCAGTTTTGAGCTCCACATTATAGGAAGGATGCTGAGGCACCGGAGGGGGTACAGCACAGATTCACTACGATGCTGCCTGGTGTGAGAAAACACAGTACAAAAGGAGACTTGAAAAATTGGGACTCTTTTCATTAGAACAGAGGACATTACAGGGTAGCTCGATGGAGGTGTTTGAAATGATGAACGGGTGATAGTAGATAGAAAGAGACTGTTTGCAGTGGTTGAGTGGTCGAGAATGAGGGGCGGCAGATGTAAAATTAACTGTAAGAGATTTAGGACGGAGAGCAGGAGAAACCTTTTTTTACACAGAGGGTCGTGGGGCTGTGGAAAGCACAACCATAATTAGTGATTGAAGCAGAGACCATGTCAACATTTAAGAATAGGTTAGATAGGTGGCTGAAGGAAAGGGCATGAAGGGATATGGGAAAAGGTGGGCACACACGGGATTAGGTCGACTGCTCGTTTGAAGCTCTGCTGCCCGTATTCTGACCCACACCAAGTCCCGTTCACCCATTGCCCCTGTGCTCGCCGACCAACATTGGCTTCCGGTCCGGCAACGCCTCGATTTTTAAAATTCTCATCATTATGTCTAAATCCCTCCATGGCCTCGCCCCTCCCTCCTCCCGCCCTACAACCGTCCGAGAACTCTGCGTTCCTCCAACTCTGGCCTCTTGCGCATCCCCCACTTCCTTCGCCCTTCCATTGGCAGCCGTGCATTCAGCCGTCTAGGCCCTGAGCTCTGGAATTCCCTCCCAAAACCTCTCCACCTCTCTCTCTTCCTTTTAGACGCTGCTTAAAACTTACCTCTTTGGCCAAGTTTTTAGTCACCCACCCTAATATCTCATTATTTTGCTCGGTGTCAATTTTTGTCTGATTACGCTCCTGTGAAGCACCTTGGGATGTTTTCATACATTTACTATATACTAAATATACCGGGTTATAAGGTCTACAGGAGAGACAGGGAAAATGGAAGAGGGGGAGGAGTAGCCTTAATGATTAGAGATGAAATCACTTCAATGATAAAGGGGGATATAACGAGAGGTAAGCAGCCAACAGAGACCTTATTGAGAAATAGGAAAGGATCTAAGACTATAATGAGAGTTGTGTATAGGATTCCTGGCAGCAGCTGTGAAGTGCTAGATTGTACAAATGCAGAGATTAGACAAGCATGTAAGAAAGGCATAGTGGTCTTAATGGGGGACTTTAACCTTCACATAGATTGGGAAAAGCAGACTAGCAACTGTCAGAAAGGTAGTGAATTTCTTGAGTGTGTCCGGGATAGTTTCCTACAGCAGTATGTCCTAGAGGCAACAAGGGGGCAAGCCATACTAGATTTAGTAATGAGTAATGAACCAGATTTAGTTAACGGCGTAACTGTATGCGAACATCCATTCAATAGCGATCATAACATGATCGAGTTCAACGTAGTGTTTGAAAGGGAAAAAAGTGAGTCAGCTGCTAAGATTCTAGACTTGGGCAAGGCCGACTTCAATGGGATGAGACAGAGACTGTCCACAGTAAACTGGGCAAATCTGTTAATGGGTAAAACGACTGATGATCAGTGGGAAATATTTAAAGAAACATTTAACGTGATACAGAATCGGTTTATACCCCTGAGGGGCAAGAACTCTACTTGCAAAAAAAACAGCCATGGACAACTAAAGAGGTAAGGGACAGTATAAGACATAAGGAAAGGGTATACAAAAAGGCAAAAAATGGCACAGATCCTGGCGAATGGGAAAGATACAAAGATCAACAAAGGGTCACAAAACAGATAGTAAGAGCTACAAAAAGAGAGTATGAAAAGAAACTTGCAAGAGATATCAAAACCAAAACGAAGAACTTTTATAGTTACATTAGGAAAAAGACGGTGGTCAGGAGCAGTGTTGGCCCCATAAAAACTGAAAGTGGGGATATTGTCATTGACAATGGGGAAATGGCGGACATGTTGAACAATTACTTTGCGTCAGTATTTACAGTAGAAAAAGAGGATAGCATGCCGGAAATCCTAAGAAAACTAATATTGAATCGGGGACAGGGACTCGATAAAATTAACATAAGTAAAGCAACAATAATGAAGAAAATAGTAGCACTAAAGAGTGACAAATCCCCAGGACCAGATGGTTTCCATCCCAGTGTTTTAAAGGAAGTAGGTGAGCACATTGCAGATGCCCTAACTATAATCTTTCAAAGTTCTCTAGATTCAGGAACTGTCCCCCTGGATTGGAAAATTGCACATGTCACTCTGCTTTTTAAGAAAGGAGAGGGAAACCAGGGAATTATAGACCAGTTAGCCTAACATCTGTTGTGGGGAAAATGCTGGAGTCTATAATTAAGGATAGGGTGACTGAACACCTCGAGAATTTTCAGTTAATCAGAGAGAGCCGGCATGGATTTGTGAAAGGTAGGTCGTGCCTGACAAACCTGATTGAATTTTTTGAAGAGGTGACTAAAGTAGTGGACAGGGGAATGTCAATGGATGTTATTTATTTGGACTTCCAGAAGGCATTTGATAAGGTCCCACATAAGAGACTGTTAGCTAAGATAGAAGCCCTTGGAATCAAGGGAAAAGTACAGATTTGGTTAGGAAGTTGGCTGAGCGAAAGGCGACAGAGAATAGGGATAATGGGTAGGTACTCACATTGGCAGGATGTGACTAGTGGAGTCCCACAGGGATCTGTCTTGGGGCCTCAATTATTCACAATATTTATTAACGACTTAGATGAAGGCATAGAAAGTCTCATATCTAAGTTTACTGATGACACAAAGATTGGTGGCATTGTAAGCAGTGTAGATGAGAACATAAAATTACAAAGGGATATTGATAGATTAGGTGAATGGGCAAAACTGTGGCAAATGGAATTCAATGTAGGCAAATGTGAGGTCATCCACTTTGAATCAAAAAAGGATAGAACAGGGTACTTTCTAAATGGTAAAAAGTTTAAAAACAGTGGATGTCCAAAGGGACTTAGGGGTTCAGGTACATAGATCATTGAAGTGTCATGAACAGGTGCAGAAAATAATCAATAAGGCTAATGGAATGCTGGCCTTTATATCTAGAGGACCAGAGTACAAGGGGGCAGAAGTTATGCTGCAGCTATACAAAACCCTGGTTAGACCGCACCTGGAGTACTGTGAGCAGTTCTGGGCACCGCACCTTCGGAAGGACATATTGGCTTTGGAGGGAGTGCAGCTTAGGTTTACTAGAATGATACCCAGACTTCAAGGGTTAAGTTACGAGGAGAGATTACACAAATTGGGGTTGTATTCTCCAGAGTTTCGAAGATTAAGGGGTGATCTGATCGAAGTTTATAAGATATTCAGGGAACGGTGAGGGTGGATAGAGAGAAACTATTTCCGCTGGTTGGGGATTCTAGGAGTAGGGGGCACAGTCTAAAAATTAGAGCCAGACCTTTCAGGAGCGAGATTAGAAAACATTTCTACATACAAAGGGTGATAGAAGTTTGGAACTCTCTTCCGCAAACGGCAATTGATACTAGCTCAATTGCTAAATTTAAATCTGAGATAGATAGCTTTTTGGCAATCAAAGATATTAAGGGATATGTGCCAAAGGCGGGTATATGGAGTTAGATCACAGATCAACCATGATCTTATCAAATGGCGGAGCAGGCATGAGGGGCTGAATGGCCTACTCCTGTTCCTATTTGTTGTTGTTGATAAACACCAGCACTGTGCGGTTGGGCCAAGTGGCGTGCTTCCATGTTGTATTTTCTATGTAATTCTATGTAACCATCTTCAGCTGCTTCATTGTTGACCTTGGTCATAAGCGGGGACATTTGCTGACAATTGCGCAGTGTTCAGCTCCATTCACAGCTCATCCAATAATGAAGTAGCCCATGTCAGGCTACAGCAGGCTTCCGCTGACACGTGGCAGGTAACATTCGCGCCACTTAAGTGCCAGGTAATGACCATCTTGAACAAGAGAAAGACCAGCCACGAACCCCGATTGGCAATGGTACCGCCTTCGCTGAGTCCCCAACATTTTGGGGGTCAGCATTGACCAGAAGCGTAACCTGACCAGTCACCGTGGCTACAAGAGCAGAGCAGAGTAGTGGTAGGGCACTCTACGATGGGTGTTTCACTTCCTGACCCCTCAAAGCCTCCCCACCATCTACAACACTCAAGTCAGGATTGTGATGGAATACTCTCCACTTGCCTGGATGGGTGAACCTGCAACAACACTCAAGAAGCTCGACCCCATCCAGGGCAAAGCAGTTTGCTTCATCAGTGTCCCTACCACTGGACTCAATATCAACCCCCTCCATCACTGGCACACTATTGCTGCAGTATGTACGATCCACAGGATGCAATGCAGCAGCTCAGCAAGGCTACAACAGCACCTCCTTCCCCTACAACTTCTACCACTGAGAAGGATAAGAGCAGCAGTGTTCGAGGAATGCCATCACCTCCAAGTTCCCCTCCAAGTCACACACCATCCTGATCTAGATGCAGATTGTGCTCTCTTCACCATTGTAGCTCAGAATCCTGGAATTCCCTATCTCACACAGCGGTTCAAGGAGAAAGCCCACCATCACTTTGTTAGGGCAACTAGGGATCAGGCAACAAACTGCAGCCTTGCCAGCATCACCCCATTCCTCTCTGGATCTCCCTCTGTGCCCCCTGTGGATGAGATGCACGCATTCTGAAAATCAGCCAGGAATGGGGCCAGAACCCACAACCTTTTGAATTGGAGGCGAGATAAGAACATAAGAAATAGGCCAATCGGCCCCTCGAGCCTGCTCCACCATTCAATAAGATCATGGCTGATCTGATCCTAACCTCAAATCTAAATTCATGTCCAATTTCCTGCCCGCTCCCCGTAACCCCTAATTCCCTTTACTTCTAGGAAACTGTCTATTTCTGTTTTAAATTTATTTAACGATGTAGCTTCCACAGCTTCCTGGGGCAGCAAATTCCACAGACCTACTACCCTCTGAGTGAAGAAGTTTCTCCTCATCTCAGTTTTGAAAGAGCAGCCCCTTATTCTAAGATTATGCCCCCTAGTTCTAGTTTCACCCATCCTTGGGAACATCCTTACCGCATCCACCCGATCAAGCCCCTTCACAATCTTATATGTTTCAATAAGATCGCCTCTCATTCTTCTGAACTCCAATGAGTAGAGTCCCAATCTACTCAACCTCTCCTCATATGTCCACCCCCTCATCCCCGGGATTAACCGAGTGAACCTTCTTTGTACTGCCTCGAGAGCAAGTATGTCTTTTCTTAAGTATGGACACCAAAACTGTATGCAGTATTCCAGGTGCGGTCTCACCAATACCTTATATAACTGCAGCAATACCTCCCTGTTTTTATATTCTATGCCCCTAGTAATAAAAGCCAACATTCTGTTGGCCTTCTTGATCACCTGCTGCACCTGCATACTAACTTTTTGATTTTCTTGCTCTAGGACCCCCAGATCCCTTTGTACTGCAGTACTTTCCAGTTTCTCACCATTAAGATAATAACTTGCTCTCTGATTTTTCCCGCCAAAGTGCATAACCTCACATTTTCCAAATCTCCGCCCACTCACCCAGCCTGTCTATATCCCCCTGTAGGTTTTTTATGTCCTCCTCACTCTCTACTTTCCCTCCCATCTTTGTATCATCTGCAAACTTTGATATGTTACACTCGGTCCCCTCCTCCAAATCGTTAATATAGATTGTAAAGAGTTGGGGACCCAGCACCGACCCCTGCGGAACACCACTGGCTACTGGTTGCCAGTCCGAGAATGAACCATTTATCCCAACTCTCTGCTTCCTGTTAGATAACCAATCCTCCACCCATGCCAGAATATTACCCCCAATCCAGTGATTCTTTATCTTGAGCAATAATCTTTTATGTGGCACCTTGTCGAATGCCTTCTGGAAGTCTAAATACACTACGTCCACTGGTTCCCCTTTATCCACCCTGTACGTTATGTCCTCAAAGAACTCAAGCAAATTTGTCAGACATGACTTCCCCTTCGTAAAGGCATGCTGACTTTGTCCTATTAAATTATGTTTATCTAAATGTTCCGCTACTGTCTCCTTAATAATAGACTCCAAAATTTTACCCACCACAGATGTTAGGCTAACTGGTCTATAATTTCCAGCCTTCTGCCTACTACCCTTTTTAAATAAGGGTGTTACATTAGCAGTTTTCCAATCTGCCGGGACCTTTGCCGAGTCCAGAGAATTTTGGAAAATTATTACCAAAGCATCCACAATCCCTACTGCCGCTTCCCTCAAGACCCTAGGATGTGAGCCATCAGGTCCAGGGGATTTATCTGCCTTGAGTCCCATTATTTTACTGAGTACCAATTCCTTAGTGATTTTAATCGTATTTAGCTCCTTCCCCCCTAGAGCCCCCTGTTTGTCCAGTGTTGAGATAGGGGCACGTTAAGCTTGATAACATCGTCAACAGCAATTTCTACCCTATCTTTCCTTGGATCCCGTCCTATACACCTCAAAAATCGTCTGCCTCGTCTCGGGGCAGACTGGCAGACTGACGGAAAAACTGCTTCCGCCATCTGGATGAGGGGGCTGGATTAGCGGTGTAAACACCCGGGTGGGCGAGAGGGGTACCCAAGTGCCCCTCCACTCTACCTACACAGAATCAAAATTGAGTGTTAACTCCAACTCCTATGCAGATACATACGAACATGGACAAGCAGGAAAAGACCCACTGGACCATCCAGCCTGCCCCACACAACTGTAATGCTTTGTGCAAAACACACACACACACACACACACACACACCTGGAAGCCTTGTAATCTCCTGGGAGAGGTGTAAAATCAGAAAAAACCCTAACCCAATTAGGGGAAAAAAAAATCTGGAAAATTCCTTCCCCCCCCCCCCCCCCCCGATCTAAACGAGTCCAGGAGATCACTCCAGCCCCGAGTACGAGGTGATCTCTGACTCGGCCACAAACGGGTCCAGCTCTCGCTTGAAGGAATTCAGCGGATTGGCGTCTGCCACACGAAGTGGCAGCCTGCTCCAGAGGCCCACTATTCTCTGGGGGGGGAAAAGGACAACCTCCTGACGTCCGACCTAGATCTGGCCTTACGTAACTTGAGATTGTGGCCACCTGGTCCGCCCGAACCTGTTCAGTTGAAGGATGGGGCTCTGTGTTGGGATGTGGGGGCTGGAGATTGTGACCCCAGGTGGGGGCTCTGTGTTGGGATGTGGGGGCTGGAGATTGTGACCCCAGGTGGGGGCTCTGTGTTGGGATGTGGGGGCTGGAGGTTGTGACCCCAGGTGGGGGCTCTGTGTTGGGATGTGGGGGCTGGAGGTTGTGACCCCAGGTGGGGGCTCTGTGTTGGGATGTGGGGGCTGGAGGTTGTGACCCCAGGTGGGGGCTCTGTGTTGGGATGTGGGGGCTGGAGATTGTGACCCCAGGTGGGGCTGTCTGTTGGGATGTGGGGGCTGAAGATTGTGACCCCAGGTGGGGCTGTCTGTTGGGATGTGGGGGCTGGAGATTGTGACTCCCAGTGTTCCCTAACCTACTCAGATGAAAGATGAGTCTCTCTGGTAGGGTGTTGGGGCATTCAGGGAAAGAAGTCCAAAGTTTTAAACCCGCCCCTAAAGCAATCCAAGAGAGAAGGAAAAATCCTACCACGTCACTCGGTGTGGTTCCGGCTTTTTTCGTGCTAAAAGTGCAAGCAGGAAAGTTTCAAGAGTCTCTCCTCGGGGAAGGGAAGGAAGAGGCCGATCCGCCTTTTGTATGAATAGCATTTTTTAAATATACATATATATACATATATCAATATTTTTAAAAATGCAATGTATCCGCAAGCCCAGGCGAACCGAGCAGGAGGATGAGCGATTGCGGGAGGTGTCGAAGAAAGAGGCGCGTTCCAACCTCGCCCGGCTCGGTAAGGAAAGGGGCTGAGGCTCTGGGGTGGTGGGGACTGTCAGTGGGGGGGAGAGGGGCTGTGATTTCCCACCCCCAGTACATACACCACACACACTGACCCCGGGCACAGAGGAGACTGTCCCAGTCCCAGTCCCAGCCCAGGCAAATCCTGCTAAAAGTTTGGAGAACTCCCTTCAGTGTCTTGCTTTAGATCTGAGAGATTTTTCATTGGGGAGTTTTGTGTTTTCCTCTCTCTCTCTCTCTCTCACACACTCTGTTAGATTGAGTCACCAAGCACACGGGAGTCGCTCAGCAATCTTCCTCCTGCTCTGAACTGACCCTTGCACTGGTGTGTGGGGTTTTGCCTTTGATAAAGTGTGTATTATATTATATTATATTGCTATAATGTATTTGCTTAGCTTTCCAATTATTTTTTGCCAATTTATATTTTCGTTCTCTCTCTCTGTCGTGAGAGGGGAGGGCAGTGTTTTTTATTTTGTACAACAGCTTACCTTTCACAGCCTCTGCACCCAAACTGAAATGTCTCAGAAAACAACTTTTGCAAGGGAGAGCGGGCAGGAAGCGACAAGCAATTAGGAGGGAGTCTGAAGCCACGGTCAAAGAGGGCTTTCAAGGCAAGGAGGGAGTAGCAAAGCGATGTGGTTCTGCAAGGGAAATTCGGAGGGAAGGGCCTGAAAGATCGTCCACTTAGATGGGTACGGTAGTCTAATGGACATGTTACTGGGCTCGTAATCCAGAGAACGAGAGTTCAAATCCCACCATGGCAGTTTGAGAATTTGAATTAATTTTTAAAAAAATCTAGAAATAAAACGCCGGTATCGGTAAAAGTGACCGTGAAGCTGAAAGGTTGTTGTTAAGACCGCAACTGGTTCACTAATGTCCCTTTAGGGAAGGAAACCTGCCGTCCTTTCCTGGTCTGGTCTATACGTGACTCCAGTTCTACACCAATGTGGTTGACTCTTAACTGCCCTCTGATGTTTAGTTGAGCGGCAGGAAATTACGACTCATCCAGGACTTGGGATGGGGACGTTGGATGGTAAAGTCCCTGACCTGGCAGAGAGGCAGAGTTGGTTGTCACTGGCACGTACGTAGAAGCTGACGGTGTGCTTTCAGGTGATGCTGGGGGAATGCCGGAGGGGGTGGGAGATTGGGGGGGGGGGGGGGTGGGTGTGTGGCTTGTCGATGATGAACAGGAGGGTACCAAGGATGGACTGCTGGGGCCACATCCGAGGTGACTGCGTGAGATTCAGTGACAGTGTTGTGAGAGTGGGGCTGGGACAGGGCGAGAGCGATGGCAAGAAAACTGACCAGAGAAGGAGAAAAAACAGTGGAGAGGAACAGTGATTGTCGACACGGTCAAAGGTTGTAGAGAGGTCACGGAGAAGTACGAGGAGGGGCAGCGAACTCCAGGTGCAGTCACACAGGACGTCATTGGAGACTTTGACCAGGGTGGTTTTGACTACATGGATTGATCAGGAACTAATACTTTAAGGACTGCAACAGTGAGTAGTGAGAGAAATGAGCACATAATTAGGTAGCAACACTGATTCAGAGAACTTGGAGAAACATGAGATGTTGGTAGCGGTGGTAGTTGCAACGTTAGAGAGATTGAACCCGGTTTTTTTTTAAAAGGTTGTGGGGGGAGGGGCGAGTGTTGATAATGATTTTGAAAGAGTTGGGAACAATGCTTATAGATAGGAATAGGTTGGGAATGTTGGCGATCGTCGGCCGAGAAAGGGAAGTCGGGTAGATAGGAAATGGGTTGGAGAGGGGTCAAGCAGGTTAGTGGTCGGCTTCGTGGCGGAAATTAGATCCATGAGGGAAGATGAGGGAGACATTGTGTAGTGTAGGGGCAGAGCTGAATATGGGGAGACCTGGGGAGAGTAGTGTAGGGGTAGAGCTAGATTTGGAGAGACCTAGAGGGAGTAGTGTAGGGATGACGCTGGATTTGGGAAGACCTGGAGAGAGCACTGTAGAGGTAGAGGTAGAGCTAGATTTGGAGACCTGGGGGGAGAGTAGTGTAGGGGTAGAACTAGATTTGGAGAGACCGGGCTAGAGTAGTGTAGGGGTAGAACTAGATTTGGAGAGACCGGGCTAGAGTAGTGTAGGGGTAGAGCTGGATTTGGAGAGACCTGGGGAGAGTAGTGTAGGGGTAGAGCTGGATTTGGAGAGACCGGGCTAGAGTAGTGTAGGGGTAGAGCTGGATTTGGAGAGACCGGGCTAGAGTAGTGTAGGGGTAGAGCTGGATTTGGAGAGACCTGGGGAGAGTAGTGTAGGGGTAGAGCTGGATTTGGAGAGACCGGGCTAGAGTAGTGTAGGGGTAGAGCTGGATTTGGAGAGACCTGGGGAGAGTAGTGTAGGGGTAGAGCTGGATTTGGAGAGACCGGGCTAGAGTAGTGTAGGGGTAGAGCTGGATTTGGAGAGACCGGGCTAGAGTAGTGTAGGGGTAGAGCTGGATTTAGAGAGACCGGGCTAGAGTAGTGTAGGGGTAGAGCTGGATTTGGAGAGACCTGGGGAGAGTAGTGTAGGGGTAGAGCTGGATTTGGAGAGACCTGGGGAGAGTAGTGTAGGGGTAGAGCTGGATTTAGAGAGACCGGGCTAGAGTAGTGTAGGGGTAGAGCTGGATTTGGAGAGACCTGGAGGGAGTGAGTAAAGGGATTAAAGGAGAAAGAGGCAACTGAAGAGATTGATTCCTTTGTTTGCAAAATTGAGGCCATGAGCTACTCACATCTGCTATTGCAGGTAAGGGGGGAGAGTGTGGGAGAGGGATGCAGGGTCATCCTTTGTGGTCTCAAGCTTATTCAGATTTTATGCTGGTTGGAAAGTTTTGTTGGTGTTGTTTTTGCACCAGAATCAAACAAATAATGAGGGGAGGTGGGGAGGGGGGGCGGTGGGGAGGGGGGCTGCTAAGATGTGTTTAGTCAATGATGCTCCGGCCATCATTTATGTGGGGCAGGCTTGATGGACCAACTGGTCTTTTCCTGCCAGTCAATTTTGTATGTTTGTATAAGCGGGATTTTATTTTTCTCATGCCAGTCCAGAAAGTAGCACAAAGGGCTGTTTAAGAAATTGTTTCCTCCTACTTCTTTCCTGAAGGCACTGACTCTTGCTGAGGTATGGCCCAATAGATGATGCCAAGGGCTATCTCGCCCAAGTCCAAGTCTTCATGAGTGAGCCCAGGTTGTCTGACCATGGAGGACATCACAGCTAAGCCTGATCTTGACCTCACCTGTGCTTTCCAGTCAGAATATAGAGCATAGAAAATAGGAGCAAGAGTAGGCCATTCGGCCCTTCGGGCCTGCTCCGCCACTCGAAATGATCATGGCTGATCGTCTAACTCTGTACCATGTTCCCGCTTTTTCCCCATATCCCTTGATCCCTTTAACATTAAGAAATATATCTATCTCCTTCTTGAATACATCTAATGACTTGGCCTCCACTGCCTTCTGTGGTAGAGAATTCCACAGGTTCACCACCCTCTGAGTGAAGAAATTTCTCTTCATCTCGGTTCTAAATGGCATACCCCGTATCCTGAGATTGTGACCCCTGATTCTGGACTCCCCAGCCATCGGGAACATCCTCCCTGCATCTAGTCTGTCTAGTCCTGTTAGAATTTTACATGTTTCGATGAGATCACCTCTCATTCTTCTAAACTCTAGTGAATATAGGCCCACTCAACCCAATCTCTCCTCATACGTCAGTCCTGCCATCCCAGGAATCAGTGTGGTAAACCTTTGTTGCACTCCCTCCATGGCAAGGACATCCTTCCTCAGATAAGGAGACCAAAACTGCACACAATACTCCAGATGTGGTTTCACCAAGGCCCTGTATAACTGCAGTAAGACACCCCTGCTTCTGTACTCAAATCCTCTTGCAATGAAGGCCAACATACCATTCGCCTTCCTAACTGCTTGCTGCACCTGAATGCTCGCTTTCAGCAACTGGTGTACAAGGAGTCACTGGATAGCGATCAGGAGAAGCACTCCTGGATTTTTTTTTTTCCCCTCTTTCTTAAACCAGAGAAGCCAACGCTAACTATGATGTCCTAATTCTCAGCATAGATGGAGCCTTGGGACCACCTTAGTCTGTAAGGGTCTGTGCCACACATGGGTGGTCCATTTACCAACAAACCCAACGGGGGAGCTCTAGCACACCTGCTCTGAAGGAAAGACAAAAAAAAGAGAAGGAACCTCAATGGGGGTTCAAAGTTTGACTATTTTGTCATCAGCATTGTCCTTTTTCTATGGGTAGATTGGGCATTGCCTGCCTACCTGTCACAGTAGCCACCTTGTAATGGCTAATCTGTCCAGTCTGTACAAGGGCCAACAGATACAGCTGTGAGTGTACCCGATTCCAGCACCTGGGTGGTGCAGTCTCCTTTCAACTCTTGGACATGACCTTAAATGCAGCTCCAACGGTTGTTAGCAGTGCACAGGTGCCAGTAATTCAGTACTAATGGGCATTAGATTGGCATACCCAGAACAGAGAAGTGACAATAGCCACTGGTGTATGAAATGGAAGGCCACACAGGGCACTGTCCTGAGGTTAGGATTAAAGCTACTGTTGCCCAAATAGCCCTGTGAGCAGCTGAGCCATGTGGTCCTGGAAGGTCCCAGGTTCGATCCCTGGTCTGGGCAGTGTAAGCTGATGTTGGTAGAGGTGCTACAGTTGGCCTCAATGTTCGTGGGGTACGGAGCCGTCTGCATCCGATTATCAACCAGCGACCACTGTCTGGGGCCTGTATGGCTAAGCTTCTGTTCTTTTTAAAAAAAAGATTAGAAATTGGACCAACAGATGTAGAAGTAAGGTCTGTCCTCTCTCTCAAAAATAAATCAAAGTATATAGGCAAGCTTTCTAACTCACTGCAAAAATTTTAATAAATTTGCATTTATGTGTTGCCTATTACATCATCAAACATCTCAAAGTGCTTCACACAATGGGCTGCTATTGATGTGCATTGACTGTTACATAGAGCAGCAATTCTCTACAAACAGCAGTCAATCTTGTTTGATTTTTTTTCTAATGCTATTGGACGAGGGAGGAATGAGCAGAAAGTCCTCCCAACCAAACAAGAACCAGCACGCAACTTTTACGATTTGCAAAAGCTCAGAATGTAATGATTAGTGTCGACCCGACTCAATAAAACTAATCTTCTGCTAGAAGTCTCACCTATCGGCACAAGCAACAGGCAGAGCCACTCAGTGCTCATCTAAATGCTACAAGACAGATGCAGAAAGTTCCTTAAAGAAGCAAGAATTTGCATTTATTTATGTAGCGCCTTTTACGACCTCCGGGCCTCCCAAAGCGCTTTACAGCCAGTTAAGTACTTTTGAAGTGTAGTCACTGTTGTAGTGTAGGAAACGCGGCAGCCAATTTGTGCACAGCAAGATCCCGTAAACAACAATGTAATAACGACCAGATAATCTGTTTTATTGATGTTGGTTGAGGGATAAATACTGGGCAGGACACCAGGGAGAACGCCCCTGCTCTTCGAATAGTGCTATGGGACCTTTTATGCCCACCTGAGAGGGCAGACAGGCTTCGGTTTAATGTCTCATCTGAAAGATGGTACCTCCGACAGCGCGGCACTCCCTCAGTACTGCATTGGAGTGCCAGCCTAGAATTTGTGCTCAAGACTCTGGAGTAGGACTTGAACCCACAACTTTCTGACTCAGAGACCAGAGTGTTACCGCTGATCTCTGCCTCAGTCAGGAACCAGTCCAGCTCACTTTTGAAGGTCTACAAGAAAACCAGCACTCACTGCACAAGCTGACGACTCGTTCCAAAGATCAACTATTCTCTGGGAATAGAAGAACCGCCTAATTTCTCACCTTGCATAATTTATAAGCCCAATCTATCTAATTGTCTCCACATCGATTATTTCAATCTAGTCCAATCTAGGCTGACACTCCAGCGCAGTACTGAGGGAGTGCTGCACTGTCTGAGGTGCCGTCTTTCGAATGAGACATTAAACCAAGGCCCCGTCTTCCCTCTCTGGTGGACGTAAAAGATCCCATGGCACTATTTCGAAGAAGAGCAGGGGAGTTGTCCCCGGTGCCCTGGCCAATATTTATCCCTCGACCAACATCACTAAAACAGATTACCTGGTCATTATCACATTTCTGTTCACTGTACGCAAATTGGCTGCCGTGTTTCCGACTTTACTTCAGAAGTTCTTCATTGGCTGTAAAGCGTTTTGGGATGTCATGAAAGGCACTGTATAAATGCAAGTTCTTTCTTCCTAGGGAGGCATCATGGGTCGCCATGTTCTCCTAGACCTGACTTCATTGTCAAATGGAACCAGATAGAAATTTCCCAGAGCTACTCCTGAAATTAGCACCAGGACTTTTTTTTTTAAAGCCGTTTTTGCCCCCCTCTCCACCTCCCCAAACCCCTCTCTCCTCCTTTAAGACGCTCCTTAAAACCTACCTCTTTGACCAAGCTTTTGGTCACCCGTCCTGATATCTCCGTATGTGGCTCGGTGTCAAATTCTGTTTGATAATCGCTCCTGTGAAGTGCCATGGGATGTTTTCACCATGTTAAACGTGTTATATAAATTCAAGTTGTTGTAATAACAATTGGGAGCTGACCAATTGAATTTGCATCATCTAGGGGATCACTGATGGACCCTGACTTTTTTTCATCTGTTTGTATGGGCTTCTCCTCAGGCCTGCGAAGAGACTACAAAGCCAGTGTCAATGTTCGGCCACTGACCACCTGTAGTCCTTGTAGAGCCGCAACATTGTAAACGACAACGGGCAGGACTGAAGTTTCCTTGAAGGTTCCACTTTTCTGCCAGCTTTGCCAGCCAGCAGGCTCTGCCTCTGGTTTCCCTCAGCAACGATCAGTGATTACCGCGCTGAGGCTATGGGGAAGTACAAAGACTGAGGCTGTTTTCATGGGAACGGAGGAAATTATGGGGAGATTTGATGGAGGTGCTTAAAATTATGAAGCGACGGGAGTAGATAGAAACAGACTGTTTCCATTGATTGATGGGACATGGATATAAGGTGAAATGTAAGAGATTTAGGACAGAGCAGGAGAAATTTGTTTTTTTTTTATATAGAGGGTTGCCAGGCTGTGGAATGCTGTGAGTGATTGAAGCAGAGACCATGTCAACGTTTAAGGATAGGTTAGATAGGTGGTTGAAGGACAGGGAGATAAAGGGATATGGGAACAGACTGGGCACTTGTGATTTGGATGACTGTACCTGTTGAGGATAAAGACCAATGCCGACTGGTTAGGCAGAACAGTCTCTTTCTGTGCTGTAGTTTCCGTGTAATTCCATGTAAATCATGCTCGTTACTAAAGAGATTTTACAGCCCTTGAGTCATAGTGGATTGTCATTATCATGGTCTGCCTTTCCTGGTGGATTTATTTGTTTGATCTTCTTGGTGCTCTTGATAACACACTGTTCCTCCACCCATTGTCTGCTCTGCCTATGATTGCCTGCGGTGTTTCAGTTGTCACTTGCTCTGAAGATGGGAGTTAACCTCTTGTGTTGGATGCTGTCATCAGTAAAGTGAACAATGTTATTTTTTGATGGCACGTCAGGTGCTCGTGACTACAAACAGGTCATGCATGCTCGCCTAAGGGAATCCTGCAGTAGGAGATAAATGGCAATTTATCATGACTTGGTATGTCTGTCCCTTTTTGAGAATGTTATTTTTCTAGTTCAGCAGCTCAGCAGACAAATGGATGTAGTCTGCCTCCTCCGTCATGACAGGGTACCATCCCCTTAATGTCTGCAGAACACAGGTCGAATATCAGGGGCTGCTCTTCATAGTGTTAGAAATAGCAAGATGTTCTCCTATAAGAAAGCGATGAATGAGAGGGCCATGGATGCAATGCAAGGGATTTAAAGCAGAGGGCAGAAGAAACTTCTTCACTCAGAGAGTGGAATTCACTTCCAGTGTTAGTTTCTGCCTCAACTGCTATGACAACATTCAAGATTAGATTGGATAGGTGGATGAAGGAAAAGAGTTTGAAGGATATGGGTTTCAGGGTGGGTAAATGTGATTAGGATTATTTTCTCGCCATAGAATTACATTGAATTTTACAGCACTGAAACAGGCCATTCGGCCCCACGGGTCTGTGCCAGTGTTTATGCTCCACATGAGCCTCCTCCCACCTTACTTCATCTCACCCTATTAACATGGATTGGTCTATTTCCATGTTGTAACATCTACGTATTACTGTGTAGAAGCCCCCAGGTCTAAAGTCAGGTGCAATGTCAACCAATTGTGGCCGTCCAGATTGCATCGGGACACGCTAACCTTTCGTTGAGGGTCACGGTCCCCAAACAATGTCTCTATAAAAAGCCACTATAAAGAATGTAGTGAAATTTGGGCTGATAGTTCATAGATCTGGCTATTGTCCACAGTAACATGATTGAAATCAGGAGCTCGCCGAACGGGAGCTCCTGATTTCAATCATGTTACTGTGGACAGTAGCCAGAGTCCCGGCATTTCTCCACAGGAAAAGCAAAGAAAGGAGCCCGTAGTTGTATGAAGTAGCTCTGTTTTAATGCGGCCCTTTCGCTTGCTGCCTGGAAGTTAAGCTATCCCTGACCCCCTCGTAGCATTTTTATTTTAGGGGCAGCAGGAAAAGGACCAGGAATCTCAGCTCCGTCACCATCGTACAGTCGAGCAGGCCAGAAACACGGTGCTGAGGGCCACAGGCAAAGGGGGAGGTGGGTTACAATTGGCCCCTGGGTTGTGAGCACCTCAGGGAGGCAGCTCTAGTAGACCAAAATGTTCATTTTAATGGGAAAGCTGAGCAATAGGCTGATCGGCAGGAGTTTAGTCATTTTCTGGCAGCTCTGTGTATGTAGGGTCCTGTGCATATGGAGTCCTTGTAACCAGTGTCTCCAGTGCCTCGTGTTTATTGTTCTTGGCTGACCTGTCAGATTTGGTTGATGCTCCCCCATTGTACTCTATTTATAAATACGTGTGTGTGTGTTTTTTTTTCTCTCCCACATTTATGAAACCTTTCCTCGGTTTTGGTCTCCTCCCATGTAAGTGTGGTTTAATCTTACTTGTCCACTCGGTATTGATTATAAAGAAAATAGTTTGGGCCGCTGAACTCGAAAGAGACAGTTTTATTAACCTACTTAAACATAAATGTTATTCCCAATTACAAGCAATAATGTAATACATGGGTTTAAACAGTACAACCTTAACAGCTGTGCCAAGGTGCACAGATAAATCAGTCTTCCTCCTATCAGCACCCACATCACGAGCCGCAAACCCCCAGCGGTTGTGGGACGCCTTGGTCTGATGGCAGAGCGCACCGATTGAATGAATGTGACTGAGCAGGGAAATCGCCTCCCCACCCCCCCCACTCCCCCCCCGCCCCCCCCCCCCCGTCCCCCCAGCGCATCCCTTTCTGGCCCACACTTCTCTCACTAATATACATACTGATTTTTCCTCCCACTGCTCCTTTTGTGGGTGCTCTGAGTGAGTGAGTGAGTGTGTGTTTTTGCACCCAGCAGGGAGTCATAGGAACATAGGAACAGGAGTAGGCCATTCAGCCCCTCGTGCCTGCTCCGCCATTTGATAAGATCATGGCTGATCTGTGATCTAACTCCATATACCTGCCTTTGACCCATATCCCTTAATACCTTTGGTTGCCAAAAAGCTATCTATCTCAGATTTAAATTTAGCAATTGAGCTAGTATCAATTGCCGTTTGCGGAAGAGAGTTCCAAACTTCCACCACCCTTTGTGTGTAGAAATGTTTTCTAATCTCACTCCTGAAAGGTCTGGCTCTAATTTTTAGACTGTGCCCCCTACTCCTAAAATCCCCAACCAGCGGAAATAGTTTCTCTCTATCCACCCTATCCGTTCCCCTTAATATCTTAAACTTCGATCAGATCACCCCTTAACCTTCGAAACTCGAGCGAGTACAACCCCAATTTGTGTAATCTCTCCTCGTAACTTAACCCTTGAAGTCCGGGTATCATTCTAGTAAACCTACGTCCATTCACAGGTCCAGAGGGGGACCAAAGTCGAACCCTCCGGCTCCCATTGAATCAGGCATGGGTCTGACTTTCTTCGGCTCAGAATGTCTGGGCTGGTGATTTAAAGTGTGAATCTGCATCATGTAATAATGTCCTGTTTGAGTCTGTGGCTGTTGCTTTACTGGTGGTGGCCGGGTTCGTAATTTCAGACTTCAAACGGTTCCTGTTTCGCCGGTCTGGTGTGTTTCTCTTTAAAACAAAAACCCAACAGGAGTCCTAAACTGATCGCGATTTCATTTTGTGTTTCTCCCTCCTCCTCCTCCCTAACCTGACTCTTTTTTTTTAAAAAAAAGAATCTTTTCCACATGAGCTCTTAATGTATGAAATGAACACTCAGGAACTGGAGAGAGAGAGAGAGAGCAGCCAGCCAGCAGTGGGCTTTATAATCAGCGGGAGAGGGGAAGGGACATTTTCAGCCACAACTTTGAAGCAGCTGTGTTCTGCGTGATTTGACGAGATGATGCCATCAGATGATTTATCCTAGTGGTTCCAGTTATGGGGCTATCGAAGTCTACGTGCACCTCGAAGCAGTTCAAGCAGTGGAGGAAGGAGTCAGTGTGTACAGACAGGAGACCCGGGAGCTCCCCCACGGCCGCTCTCTGCCTTTGGGCTCTTGCCCGGAGCCCTGATCACACCTGCGGTCGTTCGCCTGCTGTTAACATCACGGTACGGTCTCCGGTTGGGGGGGGCGGTGGGGGGGGGGGGGGGGGAGAACAGGTTTCAGCGTCCAACCCAGCATCAAGCTGCTCACCTGCCTGCACAAACACATGGACATGTGCACTCAGCAGTGAGACACTTTTATCAAATGTTATACCTTAAGAACCGAAAGCCTGGTGGGCTGAATATCTGTCTCGGTCGGCTGATGATTACACACTCCAAACTAGGTCTTAGCCTGTATTTAGTACACACCGGATTGCAAACTGCAGACTGTATTTTCTCCTGTATGTAACACACTGCATCCTGTGTGTCACACATTGCGGACAGTGTGTTATTCTGTACGTAACACACTGCATCCCTTATGTAACAGATAACAGACTATGTTATCCTGCATATAACACATTGTAGACTGTTATTCTGTACGTAACACACTGCAGACTGTGTGTTCTCCTGTATGTAGCACACTGCATCCTGGATGTAACACATTGCAGGCGGCGTGTTATCCTGTATGTGACACGTTGCAGGCGGCGTGTTATCCTGTATGTGACACGTTGCAGGCGGCGTGTTATCCTGTATGTGACACGTTGCAGGCGGCGTGTTATCCTGTATGTGACACGTTGCAGGCGGCGTGTTATCCTGTATGTGACACGTTGCAGGCGGCGTGTTATCCTGTATGTGACACGTTGCAGGCGGCGTGTTATCCTGTATGTGACACGTTGCAGGCGGCGTGTTATCCTGTATGTGACACGTTGCAGGCGGCGTGTTATCCTGTATGTGACACGTTGCAGGCGGCGTGTTATCCTGTATGTGAAACAAATATAGGACAGTCCCAATCCGGTTTTTAATGGATGAGAGTACAGGACAAATATACCCAGGATCTGACACTAACTGGGTGTGCTCCCCTGAGGCTGGGACTAAGGTTAGAGCTTTACTTTCTGCCTCGTCCCATGTTATACCTCACCTGGCAGTGTTTGATGTTGAGACGGGCTGTACAAAATGGAGTGCGTTCCATTCCCTGGCACTAAAATCCCCGACTTTAACGAGCACAAAAAAATTAATTGGGAAAAGGGTAACTAGGGAGAGAGTAGGGCCTCTTAAGGATCAACAAGGTCATCTATGTGCGGAACCACAAGAGATGGGTGAGATCCTGAATGAATATTTCACATCGGTATTTACGGTTGAGAAAGGCATGGATGTTAGGGAACTTGGGGAAATAAATAGTGATGTCTTGAGGAGTGTACATATTACAGAGAGGGAGGTGCTGGAAGTCTTAACGCGCATCAAGGTAGATAAATCTCCGGGACCTGATGAAATGTATCCCAGGACGTTATGGGAGGTTAGGGAGGAAATTGCGGGTCCCCTAGCAGAGATATTTGAATCATCCACCGCTACAGGTGAGGTGCCTGAAGATTGGAGGGTAGCAAATGTTGTGCCTTTGTTTAAGAAGGGCGGCAGGGAAAAGCCTGGGAACTACAGACCAGTGAGCCTGACATCTGTAGTGGGTAAGTTGTTAGAGGGTATTCTGAGGGACAGAATCTACAGGCATTTGGAGAGGCTGGGACTAATTAGGAACAGTCAGCATGGTTTTGTGAGAGGAAAATCATGTCTCACGAATTTGATTGAGTTTTTTGAAGGGGTAACCAAGAAGATAGATGAGGGCTGTGCAGTAGACGTGGTCTACATGGACTTCAGCAAAGCATTTGACAAGGTACCGCATGGTAGGTTGTTACATAAGGTTAAATCTCATGGGATCCAAGGTGAGGTAGCCAATTGGATACAAAATTGGCTTGACGACAGAAGACAGAGGGTGGTTGTCGAGGGTTGTTTTTCAAACTGGATGCCTGTGTCCAGCGGTGTGCCTCAGGGATCGGTGCTGGGTCCGCTGTTATTTGTTATTTATATTAATGATTTGGATGAGAATTTAGGAGGCATGGTTAGTAAGTTTGCAGATGACACCAAGATTGGTGGCATTGTGGACAGTGAAGAAGGTTATCTAGGATTGCAACGGGATCTTGATAAATTGGGCCAGTGGGCCGATGAATGGCAGATGGAGTTTAATTTAGATAAATGTGAGGTGATGCATTTTGGTAGATCGAATCGGGCCAGGACCTACTCCGTTAATGGTAGGGCGTTGGGGAGAGTTATAGAACAAAGAGATCTAGGAGTACAGATTCATAGCTCCTTGAAAGTGGAGTCACAGGTGGATGGGGTGGTGAAGAAGGCATTCAGCATGCTTGGTTTCATTGGTCAGAACATTGAATGCAGGAGTTGGGATGTCTTGTTGAAGTTGTACAGGGCATTGGTGAGGCCACACTTGGAGTACTGTGTACAGTTCTGGTCACCCTATTATAGAAAGGATATTATTAAACTAGAAAGAGTGCAGAAAAGATTTACTAGGATGCTACCGGGACTTGATGGTTTGACTTACAGGGAGAGGTTAGACAGACTGGGACTTTATTCCCTGGAGAGTAGGAGGTTAAGGGGTGATCTTATAGAAGTCTATAAAATAATGAGGGGCATAGATAAGGTCGATAGTCAAAATCTTTTCCCAAAGGTAGGGGAGTCTATAACGAGGGGGCACAGATTTAAGGTGAGAGGGGAGAGATACAAAAGGATCCAGAGGGGCAATTTTTTCACTCAAAGGGTGGTGAGTGTCTGGAACGAGCTGCCAGAGGCAGTAGTAGAGGCGGGTACAATTTTGTCTTTTAAAAAGCATTTGGACAGTTACATGGGTAAGATGGGTATAGAGGGATATGGGCCAAGTGCAGGCAATTGGGACTAGCTTAGTGGTATAAACTGGGCGACATGGACATGTTGGGCCGAAGGGCCTGTTTCCATGTTGTAACTTCTATGATTCTATGATTCTATGAAAACAAAAAGCAAATTTACAGACGAGCCACCTGTTTCTTTAGGTCCTTTCATCTGGCACATTAGATTTAAAGTAATTGGTAGAAGGATTAGAGGGGAGCTGAGGAGAAATGTTTTCACCCAGAGGGTGGTGGGGGTCTGGAACTCGCTGCCTGAAAGGGTGGTAGAGGCAGAAACCCTCAACTCATTTAAAAAGTACTTGGACGAGCATTTGAAGTGCCGTGACCTACAGGGCTACGGACCAAGTGCTGGAAAGTGGGATTAAGCTGGATTGCTCTTTCTCGGCCGGCACGGACACGACGGACCGAATGGCCTCCTTCTGTGCCGTAACTTTCTATGATTCTATGAATGGCCGTGCGGGCGGGGAGATGGCTGGTTCTTGTGTGCTGGAACCAGTCTGTCACCGGCTGGGAGAAGGGTGGAGTCAATCTCTGACTTTCCCGCCCAGTCTCACAGGGAAGCGTCACGCCGTCACTCGCTGCCGACACGGTGAGATTGGAAAGACCGGAAAGCCACGGGCCACAAGTGGCGTCTCTGACGGTGCGGCCGCTCCCTGGTGCCATTGGAACCGAGCCAACTGGCGAATACACCAGCGCCACCCTGGTGATTCCAGATTAACCTTCGTCTAATCTCCCTCCTCTGCCGAGGGATTTCAGTGTCAGGGAAACGGGAAACACTTTCCATTTTACACAGTCGGTCTCGACGTCAAACATTGCCAGGTAGGAGATAACATGGGGCCAGGCAGAAAGCAAAGGTCCAACAGTACCGTCTTGGACTCGGCCTCCGAGGAGTGCACCCAGTTAGTCAGGTTCTGGGTATATTTATCCTGTGCTGTTGGCATCTATTGAAAGCTGGGGTGGGGCCACAACCATTAAATCGGAGCACAATGCAACGTGCCAAGAACGCACAAACAGCCAGAGCAGCTTTGGAAGGTGCCCTGCAGAGACTAAGCTGTTCCAAATCTTATGTTGCTCCCAGCACGCAGCCTTAAAGTGCCATTGGAAGAATCCTAATTCCAGGCGATTGAAGCCTAGAAACTGCTGCCTGCAATATTAGCAGTGAAATGCTTAACACGTCCTTCTGTCCGCTGTTGTACTGCAGGGGTTAACCCATGTAAAATAAGATGATTGAGATAGTTGTCAATGGATTGTGGGAAAAGAGCGAGCTTGATGGGCTGAATGGCCTTTTCTCTGTCCAAGTTTTCTCATGCGCTTCTGGAGCCTGGGAACAGGTTGCCTTCCCCTTTCCTAGAGTGGGTATGGTGCCTGGCACAGGGAGACCCAGAGACCGGTAAACGGCTCTGGAAAAAATGCCGATGGGAGCCAATCTCACTGATTTTTTTTACTGGGAAATTATTTTTTTATATTCGTTCATGGGATGTGGGCGTCACTGACGAGGCCGGCATTTATCGCCCATCCCTAATTGCCCTTGAGAAGGTGGTGGTGAGCCGCCTTCTTGAACCGCTGCAGTCCGTGTGGTGACTGTTCTCCCACAGTGCTGTTAGGAAGGGAGTTCCAGGATTTTGACCCAGCGACGATGAAGGAACGGTGATATATTTCCAAGTTGGGATGGTGTGTGACTTGGAGGGGAACGTGCAGGTGGTGTTGTTCCCATGTGCCTGCTGCTCTTGTCCTTCTAGGTGGTAGAGGTCGTGGGTTTGGGAGGTGCTGTTGAAGAAGCCTTGGTGAGTTGCTGCAGTGCATCCTGTGGATGGGACACTCTGCAGCCACGGTGCGCCAGTGGTGAAGGGAGTGAATGTTTAGGGTGGTGGATGGGGTGCCAATCAAGCGGGTGCTTTGTCCTGGATGGTGTCGAGCTTCTTGAGTGTTGTTGGAGCTGCATTCATCCAGGCAAGTGGAGAGTATTCCATCACACTCCTGACTTGTGCCTTGTAGATGGTGGAAAGGCTTTGGTGAGTCACTCGCCGCAGAACACCCAGCCTCTGACCTGCTCTTGCAGCCACAGTATTTATATGGCTGGTCCAGTTAAGTTTCTGGTCAATGGTGACCCCCAGGATGTTGATGGTGGGGGATTCGGCGATGGTAATGCAGTTGAATGTCAAGGAAAGGTGGTGAGACTCTCTCTTGTTGGAGATGGTCATTGTCTGGCACTTGTCTGGTGCGAATGTTACTTGCCACTTATGAGCCCAAGCCTGGATGTTGTCCAGGTCTTGCTGCATGCGGGCTCGGACAGCTTCATTATTTGAGGGGTTGCGAGTGGAACTGAACACTGTGCAATCATCAGCAAGCATCCCCATTTCTGACCTTATGATGGAGGGAAGGTCATTGATGAAGCAGATGAAGATGGTTGGGCCTAGGACACTGCCCTGAGGAACTCCTGCAGCAATGCCCTGGGGCCGAGATGATTGGCCTCCAACAACCAGTACCATATTCCTTTGTGCTAGGTATGACTCCAGCCACTGGAGAGTTTTCCCCCTGATTCCCATTGACTTCAATTTTACTAGGGCTCCTTGGTGCCACACTCGGTCAAATGCTGCCTTGATGTCAAGGGCAGTCACTCTCACCTCACCTCTGGAATTCAGCTCTTTTGTTCATGTTTGGACCAAGGCTGTAATGAGGTCTGGAGCCGAGTGGTCCTGGCGGAACCCGAACTGAGCATCGGTGAGCAGGTCATTGGTGAGTAAGTGCCGCTTGATAGCACTGTCGACGACACCTTCCATCACTTTGCTGATGATTGAGAGTAGACTGATGGGGCGGTAATTGGCCGGAATGTATTGTAATATGAGTGGGCCATTATAATTGCCACAGACTATTGC
This sequence comes from Heptranchias perlo, assembly GCF_035084215.1. Classification (NCBI taxonomy): domain Eukaryota; kingdom Metazoa; phylum Chordata; class Chondrichthyes; order Hexanchiformes; family Hexanchidae; genus Heptranchias; species Heptranchias perlo. Next base: position 162,035,579 of record NC_090326.1, read on the forward strand.
CTTGGTCTATAGGCTGCTGGAGGGTTTCTGGGCCTCTGCCAGTGCCACTCTATCACCAGCTGTCATTAGGCAGGCAAGCACCGACCAAGATGTTTCTTTCTCAATTTGCCCCCCTCCTTCTGGGAACGGGCTCGCGCGCTGCTCTCTGCCTTCTCCCTGGTGACCCAAAGTCACAAACCTTGGAGGCTTCAAGCTGCTCTCCACCCTCATCAGATTCTACACCTCTGCCTCAATTAGCAACAAACAGATTTGGTTGCCAACTCCACTCCACCCCGGTGGTGACACCCAGTCAAACATTGGCTTTGTACACTATCGGCGGACTTTGCCGTGACCAGTCATCATTCCCATGACAATGGGCAATAACTCTGCTCTGTTTGGGCGTCACCATAGAGCGTTTTATTATCTCGCAAGAAAGCAGTTTGATAAGATTATCATGAGCAGGGATATCAGTTTTTTGTCTGATGCACTTTCAATACAGATATTCTGTGATGCTACTGGTGTTTAGATTTAGTCTGATTGCTCGGGATATCATAGAATCATAGGATCTTACAGCACAGCAGGAGGCCATTCGGCCTATCATGCCTGTGCCGGCTCTTTGAAAGAGCTATCCAATGACCCCCACACTCCCCTGCTCTTTCCCCACAACCCTGCAACTTTCTTCATTCAACTATTTATCCAATTCCCTTTTTGAAAGTTGCTATTGAACCTGCTTCAGGCAGTGTATTCCAGGTCATAATAACTCGCTGCGTTAAAAAAAAAGAAGTCTCCTTATCTCCCCACTTTTATGGACGACTTTTATTCACTAGATTGTTGAACGGTCCCCGTGGATCGGAAGGTAGCAAATGTAATCCCGCTATTCAAAAAAGGAGGGAGAGAGAAAATAGGGAACTATATGCCGGTTTAGCCTGACATCAGTAGTAGGGAAGATGCTAGAATCTATTATTAAGGACGTAGTACAGGGCACTTAGAAAATCATAATATGATTAGGCAGAGTCAACACGGTTTTATGAAAGGGAAATCGTGTTTGATAAATCTGAGTTTTTTGAGGGTGTGACTAGCAGGGTAGATAAAGGAGAACCAGTGAAAGTAGATTGTTTGGATTTTCAAAAGGCATCCGATAAGGTAGAATCATAGAATGTTTATAGTACAGAAGGAGGCCATTCGGCCCATCGAGCCCGTGCTGTCTCTTTGTAACAGCAATCCAGTTAGTCCCAATCCCCTGCTCTTTCCCCATAGCCCTGCAAGTTTTTTCCCTTCAAGTATTTATCCAGTTCCTTTTTGAAACCCAAGATTGAATCTGCTTCCACCACCCTTTCAGGCAGCACATTCCAGATCATTATGCGGCGTAAAAAGGTTTTTCCTTATGTTCTTTTGCCAATCACCTTAAATCTGTGTCCTCTGGTTCTCGACACTTCCGTCAATGGGAACAGTTTCTCTTTATTTACTTTATCTAAACCCTTCATGATTTTGAACACTTCTATCAAATCTCCTCTCAACCTTCTTTGCTCTAAGGAGAACAAACCCAGCTTCTCCAGTCTACCCATGTAACTGAAGTCCCTCATCCCTGAAACCATTCTAGTAAATCTGCTCTGCACCCTCTCTTAAGGTCTTTACATCCTTCCCACAGTGCGGTGCCCAGAATTGGACACAATACTCCAGTTGAGGCCGAACCAGTGTTTTATAAAGGTTCAACATAACTTCCTTGCTTTTGTACTCTATGCCTCTATTTATAAAGCCCAGGATCCCATATGCTTTTTTAACCCTTTCTCAACCTGTCCGGCCACCTTCAAAGATCTGTGCACATATACCTCCAGGTCTCTCTGTTCCTGCACCCCCTTTAGAATTGTACCATTTAGTTTATATTGCCTCTCTCCCTCCTCTTCCTGCCAAAATGTATCATTTTGCACTTCTCTGCGTTAAATTTCACCTGCCATGTGTCCGTCCATTCCACCAGCCTGTCTATATCCTCTTGAAGTCTCTATCACTATCCTCCTCACTGTTCACTACCCTTCCAAGTTTTGTGTCATCTGCAAACTTTGAAATTGTGCCCTGTACACCCAAGTCCAAGTCATTAATATATATCAAGAAAAGCCTTTAACAAATCCGTGCTGGCTTTCCTTTATTAATCCACACTTGTCCAAGTGACTTAATTTTGTCCTGGATTATCGTTTCTAAAAGTTTCCCCACCACCGAGGTTAAACTGACTGGCCTATAGTTGCTGGGTTTATCATTACACCCTTTTTTGAACAAGGGTGTAACATTTGCAATTCTCCAGTTCTCTGGCACCATCCCCATATCCAAGGACGATTGGAAGATTATGGCCAGCACCTCTATAATTTCCACCCTTTCTTCCCCCAGCAACCTAGGATGCATCCCATCCGGACCGAGTGACTTATCTACTTTAAGTACAGTCGGCCTTTCTAGTGAGAGTGCCTACGTAGTGCCCCTTTAATGAAAATGCCTATATAGTCAGTTTTCAGTAGATAGTAAAATGCCTAAGTGGCAAAGTAGAAGACATAGTAATGTGAAAGAAAGGGTTAATTAGAAACCTGCCTGCTAAGGTTGAAACAATGGGCCCCTTCAAGGCGAACAGTGGTGTGAGTAACTTGTCAGATGTAGAGGTCTGCTTATGTTCATCGGTTAGGGAGTCTGGTGTGGGGGTCTCTGTACAGCTGGTTGATCAATAGAAATAATGAGCTGAGCGAAGCCGTAAACATCCCAAGTTAGTAGATAAGGATGTGGGATGAACAGGGGAAACGTTCCAAGCTGGGAGATGAGGAGACATCCATCTATGTCTGTCACTGCGGCGTGATCAGCCAAGTTTAATACCTGTGATTGGCCTGCAATCATGTAACCCAGCATGGCCAACCTATGCCCGGCTTATGATTGGTGTTGACCCTCGTGTTAACAATGTTCCAACCCCTATTGATCTGTATAAAACGTGTGAATTTCTGTATGTGTCTTTGTTCTTACTCTGTCAGAATCGACAAGACTCCATCGGGAGTCAGAATCGAAGCTGCAGACTAAGTCCTGCTAATAAAGTTGTGTTGAACTTTAAAGGTGTATTCGACTCAGTGTTTGCTGAACCAGACTGAGGGTAAAAGAATCCGGTTCATCACTAGTACCTCTTTATCAATTTTTAGTCCATCCAGTATCTCAACTTACCTCCTCTTTTACTGTGACTTCGGCACATCCTTGGTAAAGACAGATGCAAAGTGCTCATTTAGTACCTCAGCCACGTCCTCTGTCTCCATGTGTAGATCTCCTTTTTGGTCCCTAATCAGCCCCACTCCTCCTCTTACTACCCGTTTGCTATAAAAGACTTTTGGACTCCTGTTTTTTTAGCTGCCAGTCTATTCTCATACCTTCTCTTTGCGCCTCTTATTTCCTTTTTCACTTCTCTGTACTTTCTATATTCAGCCTGATTCTCACTTGTATTATCAACCTGACATCTGTCATATGCCCCCTTTTCCTGCTCCATCTTACTCTCTTCTCTTTCGTCATCCAGGGAGCTCTGGCTTTGGTTATCCTACCTTTCCCCTTCGTTGGAATGTACCTAGACTGTACCCGAACCATCTCTTTAAAGGCTGCCCTGCCAATCTTTGATTCCAATTTACCTGGGCCAGATCCATTCTCAACCCACTGAAATTGGCCCTTCTCCAATTAAGTATTTTTACTCTAGATTGCTCCTTATCCTTTTCCATAATTAACCTAAACCTTATGATACTATGATCACTGTTCGCTAAACGTTCCCCCACTGACCTTTCTCCACGTGACCCACAAGAGGTTGTTACACAAGATTAGGGCTCATGGGGTTGGGAGTAATACATTAGCATGGATAGAGGATTGGTTGACAGACAGAAAACAGAGTAGGAATTAACGGGTCATTTTCGGGTTGGCAGGTTATAACTAGTGGGGCGTCGCAAGAATCAGTGCTTGGGCCTCAGCTGTTTACAATCTACATTAATGACTTAGATGAGGGGACTGAGTGTAACGTATCCAAGTTTGCTGACGACACAAAGCTAGGTGGGAAAGTAAGCTGTGAGGAGGATGCAAAGAGGCTGGAAAGGGATATAGACAGGTTAAGTGAGTGGGCAAGAAGGTGGAGTATAATGTGGGGAAATGTCAAATTATCCACTTTGGTAGGAAGAATAGAAAAGCAGAATATTTTTTAGAAGGTGAGAAACTAAGAAATGTTGGTAGTCAGAGGGACTTGGCTGTCCTTGTACATGAAACACAGAAAGTTAACATGCAGATACAGCAAGCAATTAGGAAGGCAAATGGTATGTTAGCCTTTATTGCATGTTGGTTGGAGTATAAGAGTAAGGAGATCTTGCTGCAATTATATAGGGCTCTGGTGAGACCACACCTGGAGTACTATTTACAATTTTCGTCTCCTTACCTAAGGAAGGATATACTTGCCTTAGAGGGGGTGCAATGAAGGTTCACTAGATTGATTCCTGGGATGAGAGGGTTGTCCTATGAGGAGAGATTGAGTAAAACGGGCCTATACTCTCGAGTCTAGAAGAATGAGAGGTGATCTCAATGAAACGTATGAAATTCTTAGAGGGCTTGACAGGGTAGACGCTGAGTGGCTGTTTCCCCTAGCAGGAGAGTCTAGAACTAGCGGTCATAGTCTCAAGATAAGGGGTCGTCCATTTAAGACTGAGACGAGGAGGAATTTCTTTGAGGGTTGTGAATCTTTGGAATTCTCTACCCCAGAGGGCTGTGGATGCTCAGTTGCTGAGTATCTTCAAGACTGAGATCGATGGATATTTGGACACTAAGGGAATCGGGGGATATGGAGATAGGGCGGGAAAGTGAAGTTGAGGTCAAAGATCAGCCATGATCTTATTGAATGGAGGAGCAGGCTCGAGGGGTCGTATGGCCTACTCCTGCTCCTGTTTCTTGCGTTCTTTTACCTAAGAAGTGCCCAGGGACCATTCAGTGCCTCCTCCTGCCTGGAAGCGCAGACTGCAGCTCTGCTGGCAGTTGGTGGACAGATCAGACAGCGTCCTCTGTGCCGCAGGGACACGGGCTACTTCCACTGTGGGGTTGGGTGGCGGGGGGCGGGGGGCGTTCAGGATCTGACTGGCTGCCATTAGATCAGCGGGGACCTACCCAGGGCCCAATAGAATGGCGAGCTGCACGAGACTGCCGTTTCTCGGGAGTGGGGGTGGGAGCAGCGGCTAATGCCAGGTTACCAGCCTTCTCCTTCAGAGCAGCGGCCCGGCGGCAGGTTGGAGGTCGATTCCAGGCTTCCCAAGCACAAGCCCCAGAGGTGCGGCCAGCAGCGGCTCCCGCCTGGTAGCTACAACCAACAAAATTGACCTCGAGCGGCCCCGTGAAGCTCCCGACGGGCGTAGCTCAGATTGAACCAAGGCCACATGCCATCCTGTAATATGGAAGCACCGGATCCAAATCCACATTATAAAAAGGATATAGAGGCAGTGGTGAGGGTGCAAAAAAAGACTTACAAGGATGATACCAGAACTGAGAGGCTATACCTAAGAGGAAAGGCTGAACAGGCTGGGGCTCTTTTCTCTAGAAAAGAGAAGTCTGAGGGGTGACCTAATCGAGGTCTTTAAGATTGTGAAAGGGTTTGATAGGGTAGACGTAGAGAAGATGTTTCCACATGTGGGGGAGACCAAAACTAGGGGGCCATAAATATAAGAGAGTCTCAAATAAATCCATTAGGGAATTCGGGAGAAACTTCTTTACCCAGAGAGTGGTTAGAATGTGGAACTCGCTACCACATGGAGTAGTCATTGGGTCGCACTAGATGCATCGGGCACAGAGTAGGCTATTCACTTCAACTACTCCTTGTGGTAGCATTTAAGATAAGAGCATGAGAGAGAAAGGAATAGAAGGATATGCTGATAGGGTTAGATGAAGTAGGGAGGGAGGAGGCTCGTGTGGAGCACAACCGCCAGCATAGACCAGTTGGGCCGAATGGCCTGTTTCTGTGCCGTACATTCTATGTAATTATATGTAAAATGGACACTTGGGTTCACCCAGAGCGCCCGCTCAAGTCACGAGGAGGCCCCCCATTTTAAAATATTTTCCGGGCCTGACTGCTGACCAGTTGCATTGGGTCGCACTAGATGCATCAGGCACAGAGTAGGCATCAGGCCTCCACGCTGGATAACACAGTGGGGGGAGGGGAGGGCAGATCATTACAGGCCGCATGGAGTTGATCCAAAGGTTTTCCATCACACTGAAAGCTTGCCTCAATCTGCAGTAGTGGCCGCACGTGGGCCAAGGCGGAACTCGGGCCAGGGTGGACCCATTACGGTGTGTTTTCTCCTGTTTCTCCTGTTCTCCTTTGCTGAGACGTCAAACTCACCTAGAGTTACATATTTCATCGAATTCACAGCACAGAAACAGGCCATTCGGCCCAACAGGTCCATGTTGGTGTTTATGCTCCACACGAGCCTCCTCCCTCCCTACTTCATCTAACCCTATCAGCATATCCTTCTATTCCTTTCTCCCTCATGTGCTTATCTAGCTTCCCCTTAAATGCTGCTATGCTAGTCGCCTCAAATATTCCTTGTGGTAGCGAGTTCCACATTCTCACCACTCTTGAACTCAAAATTCGGCTCAGGGCCTTAAATTGGCCTTGGCTTGTAGAGGGGGAAAAAAAAGAACCACCAATTGGCAATCGTTCTTCCTGCAACCATCTCTATCCCGAGTTTTGCATCATTGAACCACTACTTCTTAATTCAAACAAAAAGCAAAACAAAAACTACGGGCGCTGGAAATCTGAAACATAAAACAGGTCAGGCGGCATCAGGCAGAAACCGCGGAATTGACCCTTCAGGTGTGGACCCTTCGTACAGCCCTTCCTCACTTACTCCGACTTCCCTCCTGCTCGTCTCAACCTTGATGATGCCTTGGCCCTTAACCTGGATTCACCATAACACAGAAGAAAAGAAATGCTGCTCCCTCTCACATCACTCGGTACAGGGGCAGTGGTTGCTTGGCTGCTGGCACAAGCCTCCCAGAGCACCCGTGGGGCACTGGCACCGGTACTGGGGAAAGAGGGAACTGTTCCGTTGGGGCCGACTACACCTGAACCGTGCTGGGACCAGAGTTCTAGCGAATCGAATAACTAGGGAGGTAGATAGGGCTTTAAACTAAATAAGGTGGTGGGGGGAGGGTCCCGGTGGAGAGAAATCTAGAATGCTAAAGAGAAAAGACAAGGAAGCAGGGCAGGAAAGTGATTGGGGTAAGGATAACCAGATTGTGTCAGGAAGGGACAGAGCGTACAAACAAAAAAGTGCACGAACAAATAGGGTCCGGGTAAGAAAAAATGGTAATAAGACAAATAGTACAAAAAAATGTTAAGATGTCTTAAAAATGTTAAAAAGACAAATCTAAAGGCACTGTATCTGAATTCGTAATAAGGTAGATGAATTAACAGCGCAAATAGATGTAAATGGATATGATATAATTGCGATTACAGAGACATGGCTGCAGGGTGACCAAGGCTGGGAGCTGAATATCCAAGGGTATTCGATATTTAGGAAGGACAGGCACAAAGCAAAAGGAGGTGGGGTGGTGTTGTTAGTAAAGGATGAAATCAGAGCAATAATGAGAAAGAATATTGGCTCAGAAAATCAAGATGTAGAATCAGTCTGGGTGGAGTTAAGAAGCACCAAGGGGCAGAAAACACTGGTGGGAGTTGTCTATAGGCCTCCAAACAGTAGTGGTAATGTAGGGGATGGGATCAAACAGGAAATTAGAGATGCATTTAACAAGGGTACTACAGTAATCATGGGTGACTTTAATCTACATATAGACTGGCCAAACCAAATTAGCAATAATACTATAGAGGATGAATTCCTGGAGTGTGTATGAGATGGTTTTTTAGACCAGTACATTGAGGAGCCAACTAGGGAACAGGCTATCCTAGATTGGGTATTGTACAATGAGAAGGGGTTAATTAATAATCTTATGGTCACTCTTCCCACACAACAACATGATAGAATTCTTCATTAAGATGGAAAGTGAAGTAGTCCAATCCGAAACTAGGGTCCTAAATCTAAACAAAGGAAATTACGAAGGTATGAGGAGTGAGTTGGCTATGATAGATTGGGAAGCTTCATTAAAAGGCATGACAGTGGATCGGCAATGGCTAACATTTAAGGAACGAATGCATGAATTGCAATAGTTATACATTCCTTTCTGGCGCAAAAACACAAAAAGGAAAAGTGGCCCAACCATGGCTAACAAAAGAAATTAAGGATAGTATTAGATCCAAAGAGGAGTCATATAAAGTTGCCAGAAAAAGTAGCAAGCCTGAGGATTGGGAACAGTTTAGAATTCAACAAAAAAGGACCAAAAGATTGATTAAGAGGGGAAAAATAGAGTGAGAGAGTAAACTTGCAAGGAACATAAAAGTGGATTGTAAAATCTTCTACAAGTATGTAAAAAGAAAAAGATTAGTGAAGACAAATGTAGGTCCCTTACAGTCAGAAACGGGAGAATTTATAATGGGGAACAAGGAAATGGCAGAGCAATTAAACAAATACTTTGGCTCTGTCTTCACGGAAGAGGACACAAATAACTCCCCAGAAATGATAGGGAACCAAGGGACTAGTGAGAAGGAGGAATTAAAGGAAATTAGTATTAGTAAAAAAAAAATAGTGCTGGAGAAATTAATGGGACTGAAAGCTGATAAATCCCCAGAGCCTGATAATCAGCATCCCAGAGTACTAAAAGAGGAGCTCGATAGATTTCTAGACACAAAAGGCATCAGGGGGTATGGGGAGAGAGTGAGAATATGGTATTGAGATAGAGGATCAGCCATGATTATATTGAATGGCGGACAAGGCTCGAAGGGCTGAATGGCCTACTCCTGCTCCTATTTTCTATGTTTCTATGGAGCGTCTGGGTCCTGTCACAGTGATTCTTACCTTCCACCTTTGACCTTATATTTTTTTTTGGAAGACTTCTTGATGACCATCCCATTTCCATTGGCTGCCTTCCACTGCAGTACTTCGTAGAAGAATCATAAAATCATGGAGCACAGAAGGAGGCCATTCGGCCCATCGTGCCTGTGTCGGCTCTTTGAAAGAGCTATCCAATTAGTCCCACTCCCCCCACTGCCCTTTCCCCATAGCCGTGCAAATTTTTCCCTTTCAGGTATTTATCCAATTCCCTTTTGAAAGTTATTATTGAATCTGCTTCCACCGCCCTTTCAGGCAGCGCATCCCAGATCATAACAACTCGCTGCGTAAAGCAAATTTCTCCTCATCTCCACTTCTGATTCTTTTGCCAATTGCCGTAAATCTGTGTCCTCTGGTGAGGTATGGGTAAGGTAACCAGAGGATACAGATTTAAGATAATTGACCAGAAGTCCACTGGTGAAATGAGGAGAATTCTTTTTACACATCGAGTTGTGATGATCTGGAATGCACTGCCTGAAAGGGCGGTGGAAGCAGATTCAACAGTAACTTTCAAAAGGGAATTGGATAAATACTTGAAGGGGAAAAATTTGCAGGGCTATGGGGAAAGAGAAGGGAAGTGGGACTAATTGGATAGCTCTTTCAAAGAGTCGGCCCAGATACAATGGACCTAATGGCCTCCTGCTATGCTGTATGAAAACTCTATTTTCCGTTGTTAAATAGGAAGCACTATTGACAAACGCTTTTCAAACTTCTGTGCTCGGGCCAGAATGTAGAATCTTCTACCGTGTACGGTTTTATCATGTCTGCGGTTTGCTCTGGACGCTGACCAGTTCTCTAATTTCTGTTATCAGATGTTCCTCAATTTTTAAAATGCTCGTGCTTGTGGTTAACCCCACCACTTCCTCTCTTGGCTTTCCCCCTCCCTATCTCTGTACCTCACTCCAGGCCTCCACTCCCTCCATTCACCCCGGCAGTCAGGCTTTCAGCAGCCTAAGAGGCCAGACTCTAGAATTCCCTTCCTAATCCTCTCCGCCTTTCCACCTCCCTCTCCTCCTTAAAACGCACCTCTTTCACCAAGCTTTTGCTCACCATCCCAATCATAGAATGATACAGCACAGAACATGCATGCTAAATAGCAGAAGCAACATGCTATAGACAAAGCTAAGCGATTCCACAACCAACGGATCAGATCAAAGCTCCCCAGTCCTGCCACATCCAGTCGTGAATGGTGGTGGACAATTAAACAACTAACGGGAGGAGGAGGCTCCATGAACATCCCTATCCTCAATGATGGTGGAGTCCAGCACATGAGTGCAAAAGAGAAGGCTGAAGTGTTTGCAACCATCTTCAGCCAGAAGTACCAAGTGGACGATCCATCTCGGCCTCCTCCCAAGATCCCCATAATCACAGAAGCCAGTCTTCAGCCAATTCGATTCACTCCACGTGATATCAAGAAATGGCTGAATGCACTGGATACAACAAAGGCTATGGGCCCCGACTACATCCCAGCTGTAGTGCTGAAGACTAGCTGTGCTCCAGAACTAGCTGCCCCTCTAGCCAAGCTGTTCCAGTAAAGCTACAACACTGGCATCTACCCGACAATGTGGAAAATTGCCCAGGTATGTCCTGTCCACAAAAAGCAGGACAAATCCAATCCGGCCAATTACCGTTCTATCAGTCTACTCTCAATCATCAGCAAAGTGATGGAAGGTGTCGTCGACAGTGCTATCAAGCGGCACTTACTCACCAATGACCTGCTCACCGATGCTCAGTTTGGGTTCCGCCAGGATCACTCGGCTCCAGACCTCATTACAGCCTTGGTCCAAACATGGACAAAAGAGCTGAATTCCAGAGGTGAGGTGAGAGTGACTGCCCTTGACATCAAGGCAGTGTTTGACTGAGTGTGGCACTAAGGAGCCCTTGTAAAATTGAAGTCATTGGGAATCATGGGGAAACTCTCCAGTGGCTGGAGTCATACCGAGCACAAAGGAAGATGGTAGTAGTTGTTGGAGGCCAATCATCTCAGCCCCAGGACATTGCTGCAGGAGTTCCTCAAGGCAGTGTCCTGGGCCCAACCATCTTCAGCTGCTTCATCAATGACCTTCCCTCCATCATAAGGTCAGAAATGGGGATGTTCGCTGATGATTGCAGAGTTTTCAGTTCCATTCGCAACCCCTCAGATAATCTTCGCATGAAGCAAGACCTGGATAACATCCATGCTTGGGCTCATAAGTGGCAAGTAACATTTGTGCCAGACAAGTGCCAAGCAATGATCATCTCCAACAAGAGAGAGTCTAACCACCTCCCCTTGACATTCAACGGCATCACCATCGCCGAATCCCCCACCATCAACATCCTGGGGGTCACCATTGACCAGAAACTTTAGAACATAAGAACGTAAGAAATAGGAGCAGGAGTAGGCCAATCGGCCCCTCGAGCCTGCTCCGCCATTCAATAAGCTCATGGCTGATCTGATCCTAACCTCATATCTAAATTCATGTCCAATTTCCTGCCCGCTCCCCGTAACCCCTAATTCCCTTTACTTCTAGGAAACTGTCTATTTCTGTTTTAAATTTATTTAATGATGTAGCTTCCACAGCTTCCTGGGGCAGCAAATTCCACAGACCTACTACCCTCTGAGTGAAGAAGTTTCTCCTCATCTCAGTTTTGAAAGAGCAGCCCCTTATTCTAAGACTATGCCGCCTAGTTCTAGTTTCACCCATCCTTGGGAACATCCTTACCGCATCCACCCGATCAAGCCCCTTCACAATCTTATATGTTTCAATAAGATCGCCTCTCATTCTTCTGAACTCCAATGAGTAGAGTCCCAATCTACTCAACCTCTCCTCATATGTCCACCCCCTCATCCCCGGGATTAACCAAGTGAACCTTTTGTACTGCCTCGAGAGCAAGTATGTCTTTTCTTAAGTATGGACACCAAAACTGTATGCAGTATTCCAGGTGCGGTCTCACCAATACCTTATATAATTGCAGCAATACCTCCCTGTTTTTATATTCTATCCCCCTAGCATTCCGTTGGCCTTCGTGATCACCTGCTGCACCTGCATACTAACTTTTTGATTTTCTTGCACTAGGACCCCCAGATCCCTTTGTACTGCAGTACTTTCCAGTTTCTCACCATTAAGATAATAACTTGCTCTCTGATTTTTTTCCTGCCAAAGTGCATAACCTCACATTTTCCAATATTGTATTGCATCTGCCAAATCTCCGCCCACTCACCCAGCCTGTCTTTAGAGTTGGGGACCCAGCACCGACCCCTGCGGAACACCACTGGCTACTGGTTGCCAGTCCGAGAATGAACCATTTATCCCAACTCTCTGCTTCCTGTTAGATAACCAATCCTCCACCCATGCCAGAATATTACCCCAAATCCAGTGATTCTTTATCTTGAGCAATAATCTTTTATGTGGCACCTTGTCGAATGCCTTCTGGAAGTCTAAATACACTACGTCCACTGGTTCCCCTTTATCCACTCTGTACGTTATGTCCTCAAAGAACTCAAGCAAATTTGTCAGACATGACTTCCCCTTCATAAAGCCATGCTGCCTTTGTCCTATTAAATTATGTTTATCCAAATGTTCCGCTACTGTCTCCTTAATAATAGACTCCAAAATTTTACCCACCACAGGACCAGCCATATAAATACCGTGGCTACAAGAGCAGTTCAGGGGCTGAGTATTCTGCGGTGAGTGACTCACCTCCTGACTCCCCAAAGCCTTTCCACCACCTACAAGGCACAAGTCAGGAGTGTGATGGAATACTCTCCACTTGCCTGGATGAGTGCAGCTCCAACAACACTCAAGAAGCTTGACACCATCCAAGGTAAAGCAGCCCGCTTGATTGGCACCCCATCCACCACCCTAAACATTCATTCCCTTCACCACCGGCGCACAGTGGCTGCAGTGTGTACCTTGCACAGGATGCACTGCAGCAACTTGCCAAGGCTTCTTCGACAGCACCTCCCAAACCCGCGACCTCTACCACCTAGAAGGACAAGAGCAGCAGGCAGATGGGAACAACACCACCTGCACGTTCCCCTCCAGGTCACACACCATCCCGACTTGGAAATATATCGCCGTTCCTTCATCGTCGCTGGGTCAAAATCCTGGAACTCCCTTCCTAACAGCACTGTGGGAGAACCTTCACCACACGGACTGCAGCGGTTCAAGAAGGCGGCTCACCACCACCTTCTCAAGGGCAATTAGGGATGGGCAATAAATGCCGGCCTCGCCAGTGACACCCCATCCCATGAACGAGTAAATAAAAAGGAGGCAGTTCGGCCCATCGTGCCTGTGCCAGCTGTTTGAAAGTGCTATCGTTCGGTGTAGCCCTGCAAATTTTTCTCCAAGTGTTTATCCAACTCCCTTTTGAAAGTTATTATTGAATCTGCTTCCACCGCCCTTTCAGGCAGCACATTCCAGATCATTACAACTCGCTGCATAAAAACATTTCTCATAATGTCGCCTCTGGTTCTTTTGCCAATTACCTTAAATCTGTGTCCTCTGGTTACCGACCCTTCTGCCACTGGAAACGGTTTCTCCTTTTTCACTCTTATCAAAACCCTTAATGATTTTGAACACCTCTATTAAATCTCCCTTTAACCTTCTCTATTGTATGGAGAACAATCCCCAGTTTCTCCCCTCTCTTCATCTTTGGCTTGGTGTATGTTTCCTCAAATCTCCTCAAAGTGCCCGTGGGACTTTTTTCTACGTTAAAGGCGCAATATGTAGAAGCAGGCGGTCGTCCTTGTTGTTCTGGATCTAAAGTCGGGATCTGCGGTTTTACTCCACTAGTGCACGTGCATCTGCTTTATCCGCGTTGCCGATTGCGAGTCAGCGGCTGTTTTAAACACCGCCCGCCCGCCCCCCCCACCCCCAAAACTCTGAGGAGCTGCCCCCTCGTGCTGGGTCATGTGACTCCTGCGTCATCACGCAAGTGGAGTCCCGCTAGAGGGGGAGGTTTGCAAAATGTCTGTCACAAATTATTCCAAGATTAAATTAAAAATGGAAGTGTTTTTACACGCATGATAAACCTGCTCCGGGAAACCCTATTTATTTCCAATATTTGAAGGAAGAGCTTTGATTGAGTTGGACTTCCCTGACAAAACCCAAGCCCCAGCTGCCCCCATGTTGGGGGGAGTATTGTTGCAGTGCCTTTTTTTTTGCTGGAGTACCGTTTGCAGTTCTGACCGTTTTCCCTAGGGACAGGTAGGCAGCTGTGTGTCTGACCGATGGACGTCCTTATCTTCGCGCTGGTGGTCCTTGGCCTGGCAACGGGCGGTCTCGCCGTCATCTTCGGCTGGTGGGCCCTGCAGAAGTTCACCAGAAAGGAACCCGAAGGTGGGAGGACGGCGCCCGGAATTGAGGAATCAGAGCCCGGAATTGAGGAATCAGAGCCCGGAATTGGGAGACTGGAGAACGAAATTGGGATGCGGGAGCCCGAGAGTTGGATGCGGGCGCCCGAGGGTGGGTGGCAGGAGCCCAAGGGTGGGATGCGGGCGCCCGAGAGTGGGCAGCGGGTGCCCGAGAGTAGACAGCGGGCACCCAAGGGTGGGCAGCGGGCGCCTGAAAGTGGGCAGCGGGTGCCCGAGAGTTGGATGCGGGCGCCCGAAAGTGGGCAGCGGGAGCCCGAGGGTGGGCAGCGGGAGCCCGAGGGTGGGCAGCGGGTGCCCGAGAGTGGGCAGCGGGCGCCCGAGAGTGGGCAGCGGGCGCCCGAGAGTAGACAGCGGGCGCCCGAGGGTGGGATGCAGGCGCCCGAAAGTGGGCAGTGGGAGCCCAAGAGTAGGCAGCGGACGCCCGAAAGTGGGCAGCGGGAGCCCGAGAGTAGACAGCGGGCGCCCGAGGGTGGGATGCGGGCGCCCGAAAGTGGGCAGTGGGAGCCCAAGAGTAGACAGCGGACGCCCGAAAGTGGGCAGCAGGAGCCCGAGAGTAGACAGCGGACGCCCGAAAGTGGGCAGCGGGCGCCCGAGGGTGGGATGCGGGCGCCCGAGGGTGGGATGCGGGCGCCCGAGGGTGGGCAGTGGGCGCCCGAAAGTGGGCAGCGGGAGCCCGAGGGTGGGCAGCGGGCGCCCGAAAGTGGGCAGCGGGAGCCCAAGGGTGGGCAGCGGGCGCCCGAGAGTAGACAGCCGACGCCCGAGGGTGGGCGGCGGGAGCCTGAGGGTGGGCGGCGGGAGCCCGAGGGCGGGCGGCGGGAGCCCGAAGATTGGGTAGGGGAGCCCGAAGATTATTGGATAGAGGAGCCCGAAGATTATTGGATAGAGGAGCCCGAAGATTATTGGATAGAGGAGCCCGAAGATTATTGGATAGAGGAGCCCAGAAGTCGGAGACTGGACCCGAGAGGTGGGCGAGTGAGTCCAAGAGGTGGGCGTCTGGGGCCGAAAGGTGGGATAGTGGACCCGAGAGGTGGGCGAGTGAGTCCGAGAGGTGGGCGAGTGGACCCGAGAGGCGGGCGAGTGGACCCGAGAGGCGGGCGAGTGAGTCCGAGAGGCGGGCGAGTGAGTCCGAGAGGCGGGCGAGTGGACCCGAGAGGCGGGCGAGTGGACCCGAGAGGCGGGAGTCTGGGGCCGAGAGGCGGGCGAGTGGACCCGAGAGGCGGGCGAGTGGACCCGAGAGGCGGGAGTCTGGGGCCGAGAGGCGGGCGAGTGGACCCGAGAGGCGGGCGAGTGGACCCGAGAGGCGGGAGTCTGGGGCCGAGAGGCGGGCGAGTGGACCCGAGAGGCGGGCGAGTGGACCCGAGAGGCGGGAGTCTGGGTCCGAGAGGCGGGCGAGTGGACCCGAGAGGCGGGCGAGTGGACCCGAGAGGCGGGAGTCTGGGGCCGAGAGGCGGGCGAGTGGACCCGAGAGGCGAGCGAGTGGACCCGAGAGGCGGGAGTCTGGGGCCGAGAGGCGGGCGAGTGGACCCGAGAGGCGGGCGAGTGGACCCGAGAGGCGGGCGAGTGAGTCCGAGAGGCGGGCGAGTGAGTCCGAGAGGCGGGCGAGTGGACCCGAGAGGCGGGCGAGTGGACCCGAGAGGCGGGCGAGTGGACCCGAGAGGCGGGAGTCTGGGGCCGAGAGGCGGGCGAGTGGACCCGAGAGGTGGGAGTCTGGGGCCGAGAGGTGGGGGACGGGATCCCCGAAGGGGGGCACGGGTACCCCGAGGTGGGGCACGGGTACCCCGAGGTGGGGCACGGGACCCCCGAGGTGGGGCACGGGACCCCCGAGGTGGGAGACGGGACCCCCGAGGGGGGAGACGGGACCCCCGAGGGGGGAGACGGGACCCCCGAGGTGGGAGACGAGAGCTGAAAAGTTGGAAAAAGAAGGCCGTTGGGCTGGTAAAGGAGTCTGAAGATTGGAATCCTGAGTCACACAGCAACAAGATAGATAAAGGTAAACACGAGCAGATTGTAATTCCTTGATAGTGTAAGTAGATCTGTATGTGAGGGAGGGAGAGGGGCAATAAATGTGTAGGAGTAATTGTCACATCAAGGTTTTATTTTTAAAAGACGTATTATCAGAGTGAGTACGCCTATTGGCCATTGTGCATTTTACACCGAGTATCCTTTGGACTCAGTTATGTGAATGCAGTAAAGGCAACATTACTTAGAGGGAGAGTAACAAGCTCCAGCCACAAGCAGTCAGACTGACACTCACTTGTCTCTTCCCAGGCATGTGCTAAACATCTCTTTTTTCTCTCTCTCTCTGGCTGATCAGGTTCACTCTTAAGTGTGTGCTGCAATAGGTTTCAGGCTCACAAATCACCAAGGTTGTGAATCACCAGTGGTTTGAATGCCCAGACCCTGTAAAGTTCCATTAGAGTCCGCACAGCGACTTTTTATTGTTCACGTTTAAAACATCTGCAGCCCCATCCAGCTGAGTTACTTCCGGTTCGAAAGCCAGTGGACTCCAAAGTGCTGGGGGAAGAAATGTACCAAATAAAGTGTCAACATTTGTTGCAAGGGGGAAGAGCTCTCCCTTAAACCCCAATAAGAAAATTAAAAAGTATGGAAAATGAACAAGTGTTGGCATCTCTGCTTTGGCAGTTTCTGAGCATCTGACCCAGCAAGGTGGAAACGATGAAAGGTAGTTTGACATCCGGTAATAACAACAGAAAATGCCGGAGAAGCTCGTTCTGTAACATCGCCCGTCTCTGCTGCTGAAACCCTCATCCATGCCGCCCTTGGCTCTAGACTTGACTATTCCAGTGCTCTCCTGGCTGCCCTCTGTAAACTTGAGCTCACCCAAAACTCTGCTGCCCGTATCCTAACTCACACCAAGTCCCATTTACCCATCACCCCTGTGCTCGCTGACCTACATTGGCTCCCGGTCTGGCAACGCCCCGATTTTAAAATTCTTATCCTCGTGTTCAAATCCCTCCATCGCCTCGCCCCTCCCTATCTCTGTAACCTCCTCCAGCCTACAACCCTCCGAGATCTCTGCGCTCCTCCAATTCTGGCCTCTTGCATATCCCCGATTTTCATCGCTCCACCATTGGAGGCCGTACCTTCAGCTGCCTAGGCTCTAAGCTCTGGAATTCCTCTCCGCCTCTCTACCTCTCTCTCTCCTCCTTTTAAGACGCTCCTTAAAACCTACCACTTTGACCAAGCTTTTGGTCATCTGTCCTAATATCTCCTTATAAGAACATAGAACATAAGAAATAGGAGCAGGAGTAGGCCGTATGGCCCCTTGAGCCTGCTCCGCCGTTCAACAAGATCATGGCTGATCTTCTACCTCAATTCCACTTTCCTGCCTGATCCCCATATCCCTTGATTCCCCTAGAGTCCAAAAATCTATCGATCTCGGTCTTGAATATACTCAATGACTGAGCATCCACTGCCCTCTGGGGCAGAAAATTCGGAAGATTCACAACCCTCTGTGTGAAGAAATTCCTCCTCATCTCAGTGCTAAATGTCCGACCCCTTATCCTGAGTCTATGTCCCCTAGTTCTAATGTTCTAATGTCGATTAATTCTTTCAGAAAGAAACTGGATAATTATCCGATTGGAAATGGGATAGAGGTTACAGGGACGATCAGTGATGGCTAAGTGTTTTGCAGTGGTTCTTGTGATACTGGGTCTGGGTGGGGGGGAGCAGAAGGTGGAGATTGACAAACATTCTGGAGTGTAGGGATCAGGGAATATTTATACAGGACATTCTCTCGGGAAGTTAAGTAAGTGAAATGTAGCTCATAACCAGTAGATTGTACACAGTCTGTAGAAAACCTGAGCTTGATTGTCTCTTTCCCATTCTATGTTTTCTTATGTTTTTATGTTTGCAGGCAAACAGGTGTGTGTTTGTGTATATCTGTGTGTCTATTTGTATGTGCGTAATTGAATATATGTGTGTGTGTTACTTATATTATAGATGTATAGATATAATATATATATTATGTATGTTATATATAAACTCTGTGCCTGCATTTGTGTATCTATGTCTATACCTGTGTGTCTGTGTTTATATCTGCATGTCTATATCACTGTGTGTGTGTGTGTGTGTGTGTGTTTACGTCTGTGAATGAGTGTCTGTATCTATGTGCGTCTATACTAGAATGATACCCGGACTTCAAGGGTTAAGTTACGAGGAGAGATTACACAAATTGGGGTTGTATTCTCTGGAGTTCAGAAGGTTAAGGGATGATCTGATCGAAGTTTATAAGATATTAAGGGGAACGGATAGGGTGGATAGAAAGAAACTATTTCCGCTGGTTGGGGATTTTAGGAGTAGGGGGCACAGTCTAAAAATTAGAGCCAGACCTTTCAGGAGTGAGATTAGAAAACATTTCTATGCACAAAGGGTGGTGGAAGTTTGGAACTCTCTTCCGCAAACGGCAATTGACACTAGCTCAATTGCTAAATTTAAATCTGAGATAGATAGCTTTTTGGCAACCAAAGGTATTAAGGGATATGGGCCAAAGGCGGGTATATGGAGTTAGATCACAGATCAGCCATGATCTTATCAAATGGCGGAGCAGGCACGAGGGGCTGAATGGCCTACTCCTATTCCTATGTTCCTTTATTATAGAAAGGAGGCGTCTGAGAGGTGATCTTATAGAGATTGATAAATGTATGGAATAAGTTGACCCAGAATATTACTTTAAACTAAATTGCGAGAGTAGAACTAGGGGACAAGATTAAAACCAGTGAGAGGTAATTTTAGGTCTGATATCTGGAAATTCTTCATCACACAAAGAGTGAACAATAGATAGAATGAACTCCCAGATAGAGTAATGGAGACAAAAAGCCCTGCAATCATTTAAGAAACAATTGGATGGTGCAAGATTAGGGTTTTTTTTAATTCATTCGTGGGATGTGGGCGTTGCTGGCGAGGCCAGCATTTATTGCCCATCCCTAATTGCCCTCGAGAAGGTGGTGGTGAGCCGCCTTCTTGAACCGCTGCAGTCCGTGTGGTGAAGGTTCTCCCACAGTGCTGTTAGGAAGGGAGTTCCAGGATTTTGACCCGGTGACGATGAAGGAACGGCGATATATTTCCAAGTCGGGATGGTGTGTGACTTGGAGGGGACCGTGCAGGTGGTGTTGTTCCCATGTGCCTGCTGCCCTTTTCCTTCTAGGTGGTAGAGGTCGCGGGTTTGGGAGGTGCCGTCGAAGAAGCCTTGGCGAGTTGCTGCAGTGCATCCTGTGGATGGTACACACTGCAGCCACTGTGCGCCAGTGGTGGAGGGAGTGAATGTTTAGGGTGGTGGATGGGGTGCCAATCAAGCGGGCTGCTTTGTCTTGGACGGTGTCGAGCTTCTTGAGTGTTGTTGGAGCTGCACTCATCCAGGCAAGTGGAGAGTATTCCAACACACTCCTGACCTGTGCCTTGTAGATGGTGGAAAGGCTTTGGGGAGTCAGGAGATGAGCCACTCGCCGCAGAAAAAACAGTCTCTGACCTGATCTTGTAGCCACGGTATTTATATGGGTCTCACTGGATGGACAAATTAAGATGGGCCAAATTACCTTCTTCATCCGTAATTACCTTGTGATCTTGTGAACATGGTAGCTGAGGGAAGGACCAATCCATGGCTCAGTGGGTGGCACTCTCGCCTCTGAGTCAGAAAGTTGTGGGTTCAAGTCCCATTCCAGAGACTTGAGCGCATAATCCAGGCTGGTACTCCAGTGCATACTGAGGGCGTGCTGCACTCTCGGAGGTACCGTCTTTTGGATGAGACGTTAAACCGAGGTCCCGTCTTCCCTCTCAGGTGGACGTCAAAGATCCTGTAGCACTATTTGGAAGGAGAGCAGGGTGGGGGGTTCTCCCCGGTGTCCTGGCCAATATTTATCCCTCAATCAACATCACTAAAACAGATTATCTAGTCATTATCACATCTGTGGGATCTTGCTGTGCGCAAATTGACTGCAGTGTTTCCGACATTACAACAGTGACTACACTTCCAAAAAAAAAAGTAGTTAATTGGCTGTAAAGCACTTTGGGATGTCCTGAGGTCGTGAAAGACGATTTAGAAATGCAAATTATTTCTCTCAAGGTTTCTGAGTCCCTTAGTCTTTGCCTGTTGATGCCAAAGTCAAGGATGTCACTGAGCGGCTGCAGAACCTCTGGAGGGTGAACAGCCAGAGGTCATGGTCCATATCGGTACCAATGGCATCGGTAGAAAGAGGGATGAGGTCCTGCAGGCAGATTTTAAGGAGTTAGGAAAGAGATTAAAAAGCAGGATTTCAAAGGTAGTAATCTCCGGATTACTCCCGGTGCCACGCACTGGTGAGTATAGAAATAGGAGGATAGAGCAGATGAATGCATGGCTGGAGAGATGGTGCAGGAGGTCGGGCTTTAGATTTCTGGGGCATTGGGACCAGATCTGGTGGAGGTGGGCCCTGTACAGGCCAGATGGGTTGCATCTCAATGGAGCTGGGACCAATGTCCTCGTAGGGAGGTTCGCTAGTGCTGGGGGGGGAGGGGGTTTAAACTAATTTGGCAGGGGGATGGGCGCTAGGATATAGCATTGGAAAGGAGAAACAAGGTGCAGAAAGGATTGGGAGAGACAGATAGCACTAGAGTAAGAAATAGTACGGGAGTAGATGGGATCAGACTAAGAGAGAGAACAAGAAAGTCTAAGACTGGTTTACAGTGCATGTGTGTAAATTCATGAAGCGTGGTAAACAAGGTTGGTGAGCTGCAGGTGCAAGGAGCCACATGGGAATACGATGTTGTGGTGATAATGGAGACCTGGCTCAAAAAAGGGCAGGATTGGGTACTAAATATTCCTGGATACAAGGTGTTCAGGAAAGAGAGGGAAGGAAAGAAAGGAGGGGGGGGTGGCAGTATTGATTAAGGAGAATATTGCAGTGCTGGAGAGAGAGGATGCCCTGGAGGGGTCAAGGACAGAATCTATTTGGTTAGAGTTAAGAAACAATAGAGGTGCCATTACACTACTGGGTGTATTCTATAGGCCACCAACTAGTGGGAAGGAGATAGAGGAGCAAATTTGCAGGGAAATCACAGAGAGGTGCAAAAGCCATAGAGTAGTGATAATGGGGGGCCTTCAATTATCCTAATATAGACTGGGATAGTAATAATATAAGGGGCAAAGAGGGGGAGGAAATTTTCAAGTGTGTTCAGGAGAACTTTCTTGACCAGTGTGTTTCTGGCCCAACGAGGAAGGAGGCATTGCTGGACTTAATTCTGGGGAACGAGATGGACCAAATGGAGCAAGTGTCAGTGGGGGAGCATTTAGGGAACAACGATCATAGTATCATAAGAATTAGACTAGTTATGGAAAAGGACACAGACCGCTCTAAAGTAAAAATACTCAATTGGAGGAGGGCCAATTTCAATGGGATGAGAACAGATCTGGCCCGGGTAAATTGGAATCAAAGATTGGCAGGCAAAACTGTAATTGAACAATGGGCGGCCTTTAAGGAGATGGTTCAGGTACAGTCTAGGCACATTCCCACGAGGGAGAAAGGTAGGGCAACTAAAGCCAGAGCTCCCGGGATGACAAAAGAGATAGAGAATAAGATGAAGCAGGAAAAAGGGATGTATGACAGATGTCAGGTTGATAACACAAGTGAGAACCCGTCTGAATATAGAAAGTTCAGAGGGGAAGTGAAAAAGGAAATAAGAGGAGCAAAGAGAGAGTGTGAGAATAGACTAGCGACCAACATAAAAGGGAATCCAAAAGTCTTCGATAGGCATGTAAACAGTAAACGGGTAGTCAGAGGAGGGGTGGGGCCAATCAGGGACCAAAAAGGATATTTACTCATGGAGGCAGAGGGTCGGCCGAGGTACTAAATGAATACTTTGCATCTGTCTTTACCAAGGAAGAAGATGCTGCCAGAGTCTCAGTAACTGGTTTGATTCTTGACTCCAATGTTTTTATAACTTAACAAACAAAAGTGTTGAAAGAAATTATTTTTTTTTCAATGCCCCCATGAAGTTTCTCCCAGCAGTGTCCTGGAGATTAAACTTCAATTCCTGGAAACTCCAGGATAATCCTGGAGGGTTGGCAACCCCACACCGACCCCCCCACTACACCCACAATAAAAGCTTTAGCCATGTAAACGCCGGAAGCCGGCACTAGATGCCAGTGACCTGGAATACTACCTAAACCAATGCCGGGCTAAAAGCTGCTTTAGTTTGCATAAGCCTGGCGCATGAGATTGTCTCGTCTCCCCCGACCCTTCCTCCCGCCCTCCCCCGGCCCTCCCCTCCCCCCGCTCTCCCCTTCCCCCGCCCTCCACCTCCTTCCCCCGCTCTCCCCTTCCCCCGCCCTCCACCTCCTTCCCCCGCTCTCCCCTTCCCCCGCCCTCCACCTCCTTTCCCCCGCCCTTCCCCCATTCTCCACCGCCCAACCACCACCCTCCACCTCCTTTCCCCCGCTCTCCCCTTCCCCCGCCCTCCACCTCCTTTCCCCCGCTCTCCCCTTCCCCCGCCCTCCACCTCCTTTCCCCCCCCGCTCTCCCCTTCCCCCGCCCTCCACCTCCTTTCCCCCCGCTCTCCCCTTCCCCCGCCCTCCACCTCCTTTCCCCCCGCTCTCCCCTTCCCCCGCCCTCCACCTCCTTTCCCCCCGCTCTCCCCTTCCCCCGCCCTCCACCTCCTTTCCCCCCGCTCTCCCCTTCCCCCGCCCTCCACCTCCTTTCCCCCCGCTCTCCCCTTCCCCCGCCCTCCACCTCCTTTCCCCCCGCTCTCCCCTTCCCCCGCCCTCCACCTCCTTTCCCCCCGCTCTCCCCTTCCCCCGCCCTCCACCTCCTTTCCCCCCCCGCTCTCCCCTTCCCCCGCCCTCCACCTCCTTTCCCCCCGCTCTCCCCTTCCCCCGCCCTCCACCTCCTTTCTCCCCGCTCTCCCCTTCCCCCGCCCTCCACCTCCTTTCCCCCCGCTCTCCCCTTCCCCCACCATCCACCTCCTTTCCCCCGCTCTCCCCTTCCCCCGCCCTCCACCTCCTTTCCCCCGCTCTCCCCTTCCCCCGCCCTCCACCTCCTTTCCCCCCGCTCTCCCCTTCCCCCGCCCTCCACCTCCTTTCCCCCCGCTCTCCCCTTCCCCTGCCCTCCACCTCCTTTCCCCCCGCTCTCCCCTTCCCCCGCCCTCCACCTCCTTTCCCCCCGCTCTCCCCTTCCCCCGCCCTCCACCTCCTTTCCCCCCGCTCTCCCCTTCCCCCGCCCTCCACCTCCTTTCCCCCCGCTCTCCCCTTCCCTTCCCCCCGCTCTCCCCTTCCCCCGCCCTCCACCTCCTTTCCCCCCGCTCTCCCCTTCCCCCGCCCTCCACCTCCTTCCCCCTGCCCTTCCCCCGTTCTCCATCACCCATCCCCCACCCTCCACTGGCCTCCCCGTCAAACTCTTTGACTGATTTGTCCTTTCTGTTTTCTTCACAAGGCTTCATCGAAGATGACGACCTGAACGTCCTGCTGAAAGGCAGCAACCTGCAGAAGATTAAATCCAACTCGTGGATGAAATCCCGTTTTTACAAGCTCCAAGAAGACTGTCGGACCGTGTGGTATGACTCGCAAAAGATCTTCAAGTCAGCCAGGGCCCAAATCTGTGAGTATCCTGGAAGCTTTGGGACCATCTTTTTATTATTTTCTTTTTTTTAAAAAAAGGTGCAATGTTGGTAGGTTATTCGGCCATGGGAGGTGTGCGGGGGAATCAAAAAAAACCAAAGCGGGTTACATTTACAAAGCACCTTTCAAAGTTAACCAAACGTATATTCAAGGCTGAGATCGATAGATTTTTGGACTCTAGGGGAATCAAGGGATATGGGGATCGGGCGGGAAAGTGGAGTTGAGGTCCATGATCTTATTGAATGGCGGAGCAGGCTCGAGGGGCCGTATGGCCGACTCCTGCTCCTATTTCTTTTATGTTCTTATGCTTCCCAGAGGGGAAACCGATGCTGGCAATTAGTCGGAGAGTTAAGGGAAGGTGAGTGAAAAGCCAGGGAGAGAAATAGCAAGGTGAGGGGAGGGGAGGGGAGGGGGAATGAGTTTGGGGCAGGGAGTCCAGATCACAGGGTCACTCAATAGTGATAACGGAGTGGGACTCTGGCCTTTCCTAACCCAGGTGTCAGCTGTGCCTCTGAGTCAGAAGGTCATGGGTTCAAGTCCCACTCGAGAGACTTGAGCACAAAATCCAGGCCGACACTCCCAGAGCAGTACTGAGGGAGTGCTGCACTGTCGGAGGTGCCGTCTTTCAGATGAGATGTTAAACCGAGGCCCCGTCTGCACTCTCAGGTGGATGTAAAAGATCCCATGTCACTATTGGAAGAGGAGCAGGGGAGCTCTCCCCTGTTTCCTTACCAACATTTACCCCTCAGACAACATCACTAAAAAGCAAATGATCATTGTCATTTGTGGGACTGTGCACATATTGGCTGCTGCACTTCCTACATTACAACAGTTCAAAAGTACTTCCTTGGCTGTAAAGCACTTTGGGACGACATGTGGTCGTGAAAGGCGCTATATAAATGCAAGTTCTTTCTTTCTATAATGGTCCCAATGCATGCGTGTGTTTTGGCTTTGATCAGGTGAGAGTGGACCTCGTACTTATTGTAAACCTCAGCTGTACCTCAGTCTCGTTTCAACATAAAGGAGGCTGCGGCAGTAACTGTTAGACGCGTTCGGCAACAGATAGCTCCAGTGGGCTCGGCACTTAGTCAGCACAGGAAACGCCAACTCTCTCATAGTAGCAATGCCATGGCCACCGGAGTATTAACAGCACCGATCGCTTGTCGCAGCGAGGGTCATTCTAAATAACGTAACATGGGCATGAGGCAACTTGACCCTTGGGAATGTGCCCATTAGCAATCATGGGCGTCTCTTAAATAGGTTAAAGTGTCTTTCTGGTCTGATGGAGTTTCAAGTTGCAACACCTATGTTAAAACCAACGTCCGCAGCTGCCAAGTCGTTAAGAGTTGCCCCATCCCACGGAGGGACAAACAGCAACAGAATAAAGAATGGTGTAGAAAGAGCAGGAATTAGATGGAGGAAAGAAAGCAAAGCAGACTAGCACGGTGTTGGAATGCATGTGTGTTAATGTGAGGAGTGTTACAAATAAGGCAGATGAGCTGCAGGCACAAGTTGCCACATGGGATTATGATAATAGCGGCTATAACGGAGACCTGGCTGAAACATGGGCAGGAATGGCAACGAAACATTCCTGGCTACAGTGTATTCAGAAGGGATAGGGAAGGAGAAAAGAAAGTTGGGGGGCAGTATTGATCAAGGATAATATTACAGTTCTACAGAGGGACGATATACTTGAGGGTTCAAAGACTAAACCTATTTGGTTAGAGTTAAGGAACAGAAAAGGAGCTGTTACATTGCTAGGTGTTTGTTATAGACCCCCAAATAGTGAGAAGGAGGTAGAAGAGCAAATCTGTAGGCAAATTTCAGAGAAATGTAAAAATAATAGAGCAGTAATAGTAGTGGACTTCAATTATCCTAATATAGACTGGGGGGAAAAAACAATGTAAAGGGCAAGGAGGGTGAAGAATTCCTAAAATGTGTACGGGAAAACTTTCTTAATCAGTATGTTTCTAGCCCAATGAGGAAGGAAGCTGTGCTGGATCTAGTTTTGGGGAGTGAAGTAGGGCAAGTGGAGAGTGTTTCAGTGGGAGAACGTTTGGGTAATAGTGATCATAATATAATTAGGTTTAAAGTAGTTACAGAAAGGAACAAAGAAAAATCAACAGTGAAAATACCCAACTGGAAGAGAGCCAATTTCAGTGATTTTTGAGACGGGATCCAGCTCGGCTGGACTGGAAACAAAGATTGGCCAAGGAAACAGTAAATGAGCAATGGCAGGTCATCAAGGCGGAGATAGTTCGGGTACAAACCAAGCATATTCCCTTAAGGAGGAAAGACAGGGCATCCAAAGCTAGAGCTCCCTGGATGACAAAGGACATAGAGGTTAAAATAAAACAGAGAAAGGAGGTTTATGACAAAGGTGAGGTACAGAATACAGTCGAAAACCAGGCAGAATACAGAGAGTGCAGGAGGAAATTGAAAAAGGATATAAGAAGGGCAAAGAGAGAATATGAGAAAAGATTAGCAGGTAACATAAAAGGGAACCCAAAAATCTTTTATCAACATCTAAAAAGTAAAAGGATAGTTAACGGAATGGTGGGCAAAGATTAGGGACAAAAAAGGAAATCTTCTTGTGGAGGCAGAGGGCATGACTGAGGTACTGAATGAGGACTTTGCATCTGTCTTCACCGGAGAAGAGGATGAAGTTAATATTTGAAGGCGGCAGGGCAGGGTGACAAGGTGGTTAAGAAAGCGTCCGGGATACTTGGCTTTGTTAATAGGGGCAGTGAATACAAAAACCAGGAAGTCATGCTACATCTTTACAAATCACTGGTTAGGTCTCCGCTGGAGTATTGTGTCCAATTCTGGGCACCACACTTTAGGAAGGATGTCAGGGCCTTGGTGAGGGTGCAGAGGAGGCTTACCAGGGATGAGGGAGGGGCTTCCGTTATGTGAAGAGACTGGAGAAGCTGGGATTGTTCTCCTTAGAGCAGAGAAGGTCAAAGGGAGATTTAATAGAGGTGCTCAAAATTATGAGGGGTTTTGTTGGAGCAAGTAGGGAGAAACTGTTTCTTCTGGGAAGTGGGTCGGTAACCAGAGGTCATAGATTTAAAATAATTGGCCAAAGAACTAGAAGGGAAATTTTTTCACGCAGAGTTGTTAAGATCTGGAACGCACCACCTGAAAGGGTGGTGGGAGCGGAATTCCATAGGAACTTTCTAAAGGCAATTGGACGTGTATAGAATCATAGAAAGTTACGGCACAGAAGGAGGCCATTCGGCCCATCGTGTCTGTGCCGGCTGAAAAAGTTATCCAGCTTAATCCCACTTTCCCGCACTTGGTCCATAGCCCTGTAGGTTAGGGCACTTCAAGTGCTCATCCAAGTAAATTTAAATTTGATGAGGGTTTCTGCCTCTACCACCCTTTCAGGCAGTGAGTTCCAGACCCCCACCACCCTCTGAGTGAAAAAATTTCTCCTCAGCTCCCCTCTAAACAATTACTTTAAATCTATGCCCCCTGGTCACTGACCCCTCTGCTAAGGGAAATAGGTCCTCCCTATCCACTCTATCTAGGCCCCTCATAATTTTATACACCTCAATTAAATCTCCCCTCAGCCTCCTTTGTTCCAAGGAAAACAACCCCAGCCTATCCAATCTTTCCTCATAGCTAAAATTCTCCAGTCCTGGCAACACCCTCGCAAATCTCCAATGTACCCTCTCTAGTGCAATCACATCTTTCCTGTAATGTGGTGACCAGAACTGTACGCAGTACTCAAGCTGTGGCCTAACCAATGTTTTATACGGTTCTAGCATAACATCTCTGCTCTTAATCACCTGTCCTGCTACCTTCAGGGATCTGTGGATACACACTCCAAGGTCCCTTTGTTCCTCTACATCCCTCAGTATCCTCCCATTTATTGTGTACTCCCTTGCCTTGTTTGCCCTCCCCAAATGCATTACCTCACACTTCTCTGGATTGAACTCCATTTGCCACTTTTCTGCCCACCTGACCAGTCCATTGATATCTTCCTGCAGTCTACAGCTTTCCTCCTCACTATCAACCACACATTCAATTTTTGTATCATCTGCAAACTTCTTGATCAAGCCCCCCACATTCATGTCCAAATCATTAATACATACCACAAAAAGCAAGGGACCTAGTACTGAGCCTTGCAGGACCCCACTGGAAACAGCCTTCCAATCGCAAAAACACCCGTCAACCATTACCCTTTGCTTCCTGCCACTGAGGAAATTTTGGATCCAACTAGCCACATTCCCTTGGATCCCATGGGTCTTTACTTTTTTGACCAGTCTGCCTTGTGGGACCTTGTCAAAAGCCTTGCTAAATCCATGAACACTACATCAAATGCACTACCCACATCGACCCTCCTTGTCACCTGCTCAAAAAATTCAATCAAGTTAGTCAGACACGACCTTCCCTTAACAAAACCATGCTGACTGTCCTTGATTAACCCGTGACTTTCTAAATTACGATTTATGCTGTCCCTCAGAATCAATTCCAATAATTTGCCCACCACTGAGGTTAGACTGACTGGTCTATAATTACTCGGTTTATCTCTTCCTCCCTTTTTAAACAACGATACAATGTTAGCAGTCCTCCAATCCTCCGGCACCCCGCCTGTAGCCAGGGAGGATTGGAAAATGATGCTCAGATGTACTTGACGAGGACGTATTTGCAGGGTTATGGGGAAAAAGCTGAGATGTGGGACTAAATTGAGCTGGCACAGGTTTCTATGCTGTAAGATTCTATGATTCCCCCCATCCCCCGAGTGATCATTGGATAATTCTTGCCTCGTGCGCATCCCCGATTTTAATCGCTCCACCATTGGCGGCCGTGCTTTCAGCTGCCTAGGCCCTAAGCTCTGGAATTCCCTCCCTAAACCTCTCCACCTCACTACCTCTCTCTCCTCCTTTAAGACGCTCCTTAAAACCTACCTCTTTGACCAAGCTCCTGGTCACCTGTCCTAATATCCTCATGTGGCTCGATGTGAAATTTTTGTTTGATAATCGCTCCTGTGAACTGCCTTGGGACGTTTTATTACTTTAAGGGCGCTATATCAATGCAAGTTTGTTGTTGGATAAAACTGTTGCTTCAGGTAAAATGAATTGCTTTTTGAAACGCAATGACTTTTTCTTTATTCATTCATGGGATGTGGGCGTCGCTGGCAAGGCCAGCATTTATTGCCCTCGAGAAGGTGGTGGTGAGCCGCCTTCTTGAACCGTTGCAGTCCGTGTGGTGACGGTTCTCCCACAGTGCTGTTAGGAAGGGAGTTCCAGGATTTTGACCCAGCGACAATGAAGGAACGACGATATATTTCCAAGTCAGGATGGTGTGTGACTTGGAGGGGAACGTGCAGTTGGTGTTGTTCCCATGTGCCTGCTGCCCTTGTCCTTCTAGGTGGTAGAGGTCATGGGTTTGGGAGGTGCTGTCGAAGAAGCCTTGGCGAGTTGCTGCAGTGCATCCTGTGGATGGTACACACTGCAGCCACAGTGCGCCGGTGGTGAAGGGAGTGAATGTTTAGGGTGGTGGATGGGGTGACAATCAAGCGGGCTGCTTTATCCTGGATGGTGTCGAGCTTCTTGAGTGTTGTTGGAGCTGCACTCATCCAGGCAAGTGGAGAGTATTCCATCACACTCCTGACTTGTGCCTTGTAGATGGTGGAAAGGCTTTGGGGAGTCAGGAGGTGAGTCACTCACCGCAGAATACCCAGCCTCTGACCTGCTCTTGTGGTCACAATATTTATGTGGCTGGTCCAGTTAAGTTTCTAGTCAATAGTGACCCCCAGGATGTTGATGGTGGGGGATTCGGCGATGGTAATGCTGTTGAATGTCAAGGGGAGGTGGTTAGACTCTCTCTTGTTGGAGATGGTCATTGCCTGGCACTTGTCTGGCGCGGATGTTACTTGCCACTTATCAGCCCAAGCCTGGATCTTGCTGCATGCGGGCACGGACTGCTTCATTATCTGAGGCGTTGCGAATGGAACTGAACACTGCGCAATCATCAGTGAACATCCCCGTTTCTGAGCTTATGATGGAGGGAAGATCATTGATGAAGCAGCTGAAGATGGTTGGGCCTCGGACACTGCCCTGAGGAACTCTTCAGCAATGTCCTGGGGCTGAGATGATTGGCCTCCAACAACCACTACCATCTTCCTTTGTGCTGGGTATGATTCCAGCCACTGGAGAGTTTTCCCCCTGATTCCTGTTGACTTCAATTTTACCAGGGCTCCTTGGTGCCACACTCGGTCAAATGCTGCTTGTCATGAGCGTGAGATGGTGGCCGTTTTTTCACACCGCGGCCTCCCGAGCAGAAGCAAGAAGGTGCCTGGTTTGACCTCCCGTCCGCGCGGATCTCGGCTGGGCAGGGGTAGGGGGTTCTGTGCTTGGTTTCACCGCCCCCCCCCCCCCCCCCCAGCTCCCCACCCCCCCTTCCCACTCTATCGGGCTAGGAAAGGGAAGGGAAGGGTCCCTGCTCCATGATTCCGGCAACACGTGCCGGGAAGCCCTCTTGTGTGGATGTGGCAGGATCATGTTCCACTGTGAGTCGTCCCCCACACCACCACCCCCCCCCCACAGTCGAATAGCCCGTTGACTCTCGCTGTTCCCATTGAAAAAAATGGCCACTTTGGAAAGGGAGCGGAGGGTGGCCGGCAGCGGTGAGACCGCCTCTCGGGAAGGAATCGAGGCCTTCGCGAAGGCGGGTGAGCAGAGAGAGAGAGAGAGAGAGAGAGAGAGAGAGAAAATTGGCACGGAAATTAAATAAATAAAAGGCAATGGATTTTGATTCGCAATTGCGAGGCACTCCTTTTATAAAAACAAAGCGGCCTTTGATAAAGTTGGTATTTATGACTTGCCTTAAGGCAGCTTTCCACCCTCCGATCCGGTCTTAAAGGTGCACCGCATCCACCTGCGTTGTCACATGATCCGATGGGGTCACCGGCCCATTTCCTGGTGCCTCACAGCACCCTCCCCCCCCCCCTCGATCAAGACCGTGCCTTAAACCGGCCGCGTACAGTACAGGCGGGTGAAGAGCCTCCTGTTCACGGCCACGGTGGACAAGTGGGTGCGAGTGCGGGATCCTATTCAGAGTACCGTGGGCACCCCCCATTACAGAAAGGACATTAAAGCTGTAAAGAGCGGACGGCGTGGATATCCCAGGAATGGGAATCTCTCGTTATCAGAAGGGTCCGGAGGCACTGGGACTATTCCCACTGGAGCAGGGAAGCCCAACAGGAGGTTTAATGGAGCTTTTTTAAATGATGAAGGGTTTTGATAGAGTGACTAGGGGTAGACTATATTCTCTGGGTGGGGAGTCTGTGATGGGAGATCATCCATTTAAGATGGAGAGAGAGGGGTTTAGGAGAAATTTCTTTATGCCTAGGGTTGTTGGAGCATGGAATGCCTTGCCATAGGGAGTGGTTGAGGCAGAGACCTTTGTTACTTTTAAGCAAAAATTGGATGAATATTTGAAACAGATTAAGATACGGGGCCATGGGGAGAGCAGGGAATGGCATCAGCTTTGGATTACCGTAGCAAAGAGCTACTTCCCTGTCCCAGCGGATTTCCCCCCCCCGCGGATTCCCCCCGACTTCCCAGCGGATTCCCCCCTGCGGATTCCCCCCGACTTCCCAGCGGATTTGACTTCCACTTATTAAGGGACTTCAATTTTTGCCATCCCTTCCCATCAGTAACCTCCTTGCACCTCGTTGCCCCTATTTGTTGTCTCCACTGGTTCAGTGGGCGATCATCAGATCGATACAGTTCTGCAAGTTTAGCCTTTGTGCAGCAGACGGCCTTCACTCTTTGTGGCTGTGATGCAATTGGTTCCGTCTAGGTACCCTGGACCCCCAGCATCATCGTCCTGTCATACCCTGGACCCCCAGTCTCATCGTCCTGTCATACCCTGGACCCCCAGTCTCATCGTCCTGTCATACCCTGGACCCCCAGTCTCATCGTCCTGTCATACCCTGGACCCCCAGACTCATCGTCCTGTCATACCCTGGACCCCCAACTCATCGTCCTGTCATACCCTGGACCCCCAGCATCATCATTCTGTCATACCCTGGACCCCCAGACTCATCGTCCTGTCATACCCTGGACCCCCAGCATCATCATTCTGTCATACCCTGGACCCCCAGTCTCATCGTCCTGTCATACCCTGGACCCCCAGACTCATCGTCCTGTCATACCCTGGACCCCCAGACTCATCGTCCTGTCATACCCTGGACCCCCAGCATCATCATTCTGTCATACCCTGGACCCCCAGCATCATCGTTCTGTCATACCCTGGACCCCCAGCATCATCGTCCTGTCATACCCTGGACCCCCAGTCTCATCGTCCTGTCATACCCTGGACCCCCAGACTCATCGTCCTGTCATACCCTGGACCCCCAGCATCATCATTCTGTCATACCCTGGACCCCCAGACTCATCGTCCTGTCATACCCTGGACCCCCAGCATCATCGTCCTGTCATACCCTGGACCCCCAGCATCATCGTCCTGTCATACCCTGAACCCCCAGCATCATCATTCTGTCATATCCTGGACCCCCAGCGTCGTTGTTCTTTTGTAATACCCTGGACCCCCGGTGCCGTCGTCCTGTCATACCCTGGACCCCCGGTGCCGTCGTCCTGTCACACCCTGGACCCCCGGTGCCGTCGTCCTGTCACACCCTGGACCCCCGGTGCCGTCGTCCTGTCACACCCTGGACCCCCGGTGCCGTCGTCCTGTCACACCCTGGACCCCCGGTGCCGTCGTCCTGTCACACCCTGGACCCCCGGTGCCGTCGTCCTGTCACACCTTGGACCCCCGGTGCTGTGGAAACCATCCCACAACATAAAGGAGATGGAGTCTATGACACTGGGGGTTTAGGTGGGCCTGAACACCTCCTGGAGGCGGCGATGACATAACATCTCCCTGATCGAGCTGCTGCGCGAATGCTGACAGCACAGAGAGCTAAACACAACACGCAAACAATTGGTGTCTTTACCTCATTAGTGCGCCAACAGGCAACGCATGGGGCTCATGCCTGCGACTCTACTGGTGGGTGTGAACGGAACGACTCCCACACTGCCCTCTGCGTTATGTGGGAGCAGCGTTCCGCCCTCGGAACACCGAGCTCCGTCTGTGCTCACTGACCTACACTGACTCCCGCTCTGGGAACGCCTCAGTTTTAAAATCGCCCCCTCCCTATCTCTGTAACCTCCTCCAGTCCCTACAACCCTCAAGAGATCTCTGCGCTCCTCCAATTCTGGCCTCTTGCGCATCCCCCGATTTCCATCGCTGCACCATTGGCGGCCGTGCCTTCAGCTGCCTCGGCCCCAAGCTCTGGAATTCCCTCCCTAAACCCCTTCTTTAAGATGGTCCATAAAACCTACCTCTTTGACCAAGCTTTTGGTCACCCGTCCTAATATCTCCTTATGTAGCTCGATGTCAATTTTTGTCCAATTACTGTCCTGTGAAACGCCTTGGGACATTTTACTACATTAAAGGCGCTGTATAAATACAAGTTGTTGTTGCTCTGCTAAACCTGCCAATCCAGTTCAGTACATCATTATGTTTGCGTCACTGTGCAGCACCAGCTCGCTGACGCTTCGGGACGACTCAGCGCTCACGTTCCCAGGCCCGCCCAACGCGGCACGTCACCTAAACAAAAAAAAAACCCGCCTGCGCCTGCCCAGAACGCGCGACCTGCCGCGCACGGGTCGAAAACCAGGTCCGTGGGGTCGGGACTGGTCTTCGACAGGCCTGAAGTCCCCCCTCCCTAGCACCGCTGTGGGAGCACCGTCACCACAAGGCCTGCAGCGGTTCGAGGAGAATGCCCGCCGCCACCGCCACCGCCGCCTTCTCGAGGGCAGCCGGGGACGGGCAATGAATGCCGGCCTTGCCAGCGTCGCCCGCATCCCGAGGACAAAGAGGCCGGGGCCAGGGGATGACGTAAAAGTGGGAGAGCAGAGCCACGTGAGTGACTCTGGCTTCACCCGCGGGGCTCCTACAGGCGAAAGCATCTCCTGGATTTCTAACGAACCCGGTCCTACAAACTCGAAACATCGTTGCTTGGCGGAGGTGTTTTGAGGCAGGTCTGTTTCCCTCGGTTACCCTGGTGTTGGGTTCCATCCATGGGTTGGGCCCACTGATTTGCCAGCCAGTTGAATGCCAGTGGCCCAATCAGAGGTGGACAAGTTGCCAGAGAAGATTCCCAGAGTGTTTTGCTTTCATTTCAAGCCAGTATAAATAATGAAATCCTGTTACACCTATCTCTCCCTGCGTCTACCTGAAAAATCGTAGGTCCACACCCACTTCCTGTTTGCAAAGCCTTACTTCCTGTTGTCACACTTTGGCGTCAACTATTTCCCCCCCCCCCCCCCATTATAAATTCCCGTGTCCGCATTTATAACGGTAACCCCCTAAGAAGGGGAAAAAATTACAGGGCTATGAGGGAAAGAGCAGGGGAGTGGGACTAAATGGATAGCTCTTTCAAAGAGCTAGCACAGGCACGCTGGCCAGAATGGCCTCCTTCCATGCTGTATGATTCTATGTAAACTTGTCACGCTGTAATTACACCTTCTCGCCAGTGGTGGCACTGTAGGGCCTTGGTTTTGATCCTCTCAGTTCCTCAGTCTGCACTGTAGAGAAATGATATGCTTCCCCCGGATTTTAAACATTAATATTTGCGCCCCTCCCGATTTAGTGAGAAATACTTTCCCTGCTGCTTTCCTTAAAATTCCAGCTTGTCCGGGAAGGATGTTTAACTCTGGAAGGAAAAGGCTGTGAGCAATTCCTCACCAACGCAAGCTGCAGCTAGAAAGGTTTTGACACGTGGATTAAACGTTACATGGATAATACACAAGCCTGACATTCAAATAATTAAGGACAACCCCTTGCGTGTATCTAGCCCACCTTGCAATCCAGAAAGACCTGTCGGAGCGTTTTACAATAAGAGGGAGAAGGAAAACTTTTCCAAGACCAGTTTTAAATTTACTCTTCACTACTGTAAATTTCTGCCATCTTGTCCCATGGGCTGTCTTATTATTATCATTTCACATCTTATGTAGCCTGGTCTGTCCGTCCCCCTCCCGCTCCTCCCTCTAACTTCCTTGCAGCCAAAGCCAGGGGGAAATTGCAGCCATGTTTTTAGTCGCAGACTTGGTAAAGCTCTTGCCTCCCCGTGAAAGTCGGACTCCTCGGGGTCTGTCCCGCTCTGCTCCCTGACTCGACCCTCACTGACGTAACTGGTTCCTCCTTTGGAGGTGGCGGTGGGAGGGAAATTGAACTGTGGACAGGAATCATGTGGAATTAAATAGAATTTACAGCATAGAAACAGGCCATTCGGCCCGACTGGTCCATGCCGGTGTTTATGCTCCGCATGAGCCTCTTGCCGCGTTTCCTCATCTAACCCTGTCATCATATCCTTCTATTCCTTTCTCCCTAGTGTTTATCCAGCTTCCCCTTAAAGGCATCAATGCTGTTCGCCTCAACTACTTCATGTGGTAGCAAGTTCCACATTCTCGCCACTCTCTGAATAAAGAAATTTCTCCTGAATTCCTTATTGGATTTAGAATCATAGAATGATGTAATTACAGCACAGAAGGAGGCCATTCGGCCCATCGAGCCCATGCTGGCTCTTTGTGAGAGCAATCCAGTTAGTCCCACTCCCCCGCTCTTGCCCCGTAGCCCTGCAAATTTTTTCCTTTCAAGTACTTATCCAATTCTTTTTTGAAGGCCACCCTTTCAGGCAGCGCATTCCAGATCATAGGAACATAGGAACAGGAGTAGGCCATTCAGCCCCTCGAGCCCGCTCTGCCATTTGATAAGATCATGGCTGATCTGTGATCTAACTCCATATACCCGCCTTTGGCCCATATCCCTTAATACCTTTGGTTGCCAAAAAGCTATCTATCTCAGATTTAAATTTAGCAATTGAGCTAGTATCAATTGCCGTTTGCGGAAGAGAATTCCAAACTTCTACCACCCTTTGTGTGTAGAAATGTTTTCTAATCTCACTCCTGAAAGGTCTGGCTCTAATTTTTAGACTGTGCCCCCTACTCCTAGAATCCCCAACCAGCGGAAATAGTTTCTCTCCATCCACCCTATCTGTTCCCCTTAATATCTTATAAACTTCGATCAGATCACCCCTTAACCTTCTAAACTCTAGAGAATACAACCCCAATTTGGGTAATCTCTCCTCGTAACTTAACCCTTGAAGTCCGGGTATCATTCTAGTAAACCTACGCTGCACTCCCTCCAAGGCCAATATGTCCTTCCGAAGGTGCGGTGCCCAGAACTGCTCACAGTACTCCAGGTGCGGTCTAACCAGGGTTTTGTATAGCTGCAGCATAACTTCTGCCCCCTTGTACTCCAGTCCTCTGGATATAAAGGCCAAATTTCTGTTAGCCTTGTTGATTATTTTCTGCACCTGTTCATAACCATAACCACTCGCTGTGTAAAAAAGCTTTTCCTCATATTACCTTTGGTTCTTTTACCAATCACCTTAAACCTGTGTCCTCTGGTTCTCTGGAGAGGGCCCCAGTGCGAACCGGGGAGGGGAGAGGACCCCAGTGCGAACCGGGGAGGGGAGAGGACCCCAGTGCGAACCGGGGAGGGGAGAGGACCCCAGTGCGAACCGGGGAGGGGAGAGGGCCCTAGTGCGAACCGGGGAGGGGAGAGGGCCCCAGTGCGAACCGGGGAGGGGAGAGGACCCCAGTGCGAACCGGGGAGGGGAGAGGGCCCCAGTAATGAGCCGGGGGTTGGGGCGAAGAGTATTAGCATTTTTATTTAGTCTCGGGATATGGGCGATGATTTATTGCCCATCTCCTGTCGACCCGAGCGGGCGGTGATGGAGGTGACGGGCCTTCTCCCTGCTGTCTGTGCAGTGACTGTGATCCCACAGGGCAGTCAAGTAAGGAATTGCAGGATATTGACCAGCGACGAGGCGAGAACAAAACGATATCTGTCCGAGTCCGGACCGTGTGTGACTTGGGAGAGGGGCTTGATCGGGTGGATGCGGTAAGGATGTTCCCAAGGATGGGTGAAACTAGAACTAGGGGGCATAATCTTAGAATAAGGGGCTGCTCTTTCAAAACTGAGATGAGGAGAAACTTCTTCACTCAGAGGGTAGTAGGTCTGTGGAATTTGCTGCCCCAGGAAGCTGTGGAAGCTACATCATTAAATAAATTTAAAACAGAAATAGACAGTTTCCTAGAAGTAAAGGGAATTAGGGGTTACGGGGAGCGGGCAGGAAATTGGACATGAAACTGAGTTCGGATCGGTCAAGGCCCTGTGGGTGGCGGAGAGGGCCCAGGGGCTGAGCGGCCGGGTCCTGCTCCTACTTCTTGCGTTCTTTAGATTTGAGGTTAGGATCAGATCAGCCATGATCTTATTGAATGGCGGAGCAGGCTCGAGGGGCCGACTGGCCTACTCCTGCTCCTGTTTCTTATGTTCTTATGTTCTTGGAGGTGACGGTGTTCCCAATAACATGGCTGGACGGGGAAAAGACTGCCAGCAGGAACTGGAGAGAGGGGGGGGCGGGGGAGCTGGGGAAAGGTCTCAGCTGGTGCACACCAGACCACAGTACAGCAGCTGTTGCCACAGTAACACCACAGAGCCCGCCTGCCGACCATCAAACGCAGCGATGCGAGGAGCAGCCCGTGAACAGGACGCGCGCTCTCGTTCCTGCGAGTTTGGTGGAGCGAGACCATGGTGGCAGCGGTTAAAGTGGCACGGCCGTCGTCGAGAGGGCAATCGACGGGACCCGCCTGTCGAGAGGAGGCGACGTCACAGGGAAAATACGGTGGTGGGGGGGTGGGGGGCACATTTCAGCGTCGCACCGCGTGCTGAACGATCGCACCGCAGGCCGGTCGCCCTCTGGAAATGAAAGTTGGGGATCCGTCTGCTCCTGAACTCGGGGACCTCTCCATCTGCCCCCCCGCTGCGCGTCCCTCTGGCATTCTCTGCCTTTGATCTCAGGTTCAGTCGCTGGCCCGTGCTGAGTTAGGCCGGTCTCGGTCTGAGCGGCGGTTAGGGTTCCGAAACTGGTCTCGCAACCGCCTCCCCCCACCCCCCCCCCCCCCCCCCGCCCCCCCGGCCCCTCACCCCGAGCTGGGGGGAGGGGGAGGGTGTGGGAGGACGGTTATGAACCAGCCAGGGTGACCTCTCCCGCTCACAGCAGCGATCCCTGGTTTGAAAAAAAAAAATGCACGCGTGGACGTAGGGAAGTGGGCCAGGATCGGGCTCGATAGTGCTGCCCTCCGTAGTCGATGGGCCGACGGCACTCGACTGTCTGAGCTCACAGGTGTGGACGAGGCACTGGACGGAGAACGGGGTGAGGGGGAGGGGGAGGGGCTGGGAAGAGTTTGCTGTATTTCAAGGCGGCGTTTCCCCTTTAATTGGCAGTGCTCTGTAACTAGGCGACAATCCCTAGTTATCTCTTGTCCACTTATCCATTTCCTACAGGGAAAATTCTCTCGGTCGTGGTCGAACCTCCCACGGGCCCACTCTTCCTGTTCTCGGAGGCTCTTCGCGCTGACTGAGCCGAGCTTTTGTTTTCAGAAGCTGCAAGTTTACTCCATTCCAACCCGCGACTCGGACCCTGCAGTCAGCTGTAAAATGCCGCAAGGGATCCCAGGTTCCATTTTGAAAACTTACTGGCACGTTCCCAACTGCATCACTTACGCAGATGAGATCTGCGATGCAGATTTAACCAGTTTAACCTGCTGCGTTCATCAGAAGGTCATGGGTTCAAATCCCGCTCCAGAGACTTGAGCACATAAATCGAGGCCGACACTCCCAGCGGCAGTACCGAGGGGAGTGCTGCGCTGTCGGGGGTGCCGTCTTTCGGATGCCCCGTCTGCCCCCTCTGGTGCACGTAAAAGATCCCACCTCATCATTTCGAAGAAGAGCAGCAGAGTTCTCCCTGTTGTCCTGACCAATATTTACCCCCTCGACCAACATCACTTTAAAAAAAACAGATCATCTGGTCATTTACCACATTGCTGCCTGTGGGATCTTGCTGTGCACAAATTGGCTGCCGCGTTTCCTACATTACAGCACTGATTGCATTTCAAAAATACTTCATTTGGCTGTAAAGCGCGTTGGGACAACCTAAGGAGGCGAAAGATGCTATATAAATGCACGTTTTTTTTTTGTTAGTATGTTAATTACAGTATCCCTGATTTAGAAAGCGGAGAAAAGGACACGGGGAGCACCTGATTGTTATCCAGTGAGGTTTGCTGGGAAGTGAGGATGGGATCTGGCTTGGCTGTGATGCTGCTACAGTTAAATAGCCAGCAGATGATCACCATCTAGGCTCACGCTTGAGGACTGACCACTTGGGTATGGTTGAACCAGCACCTCCTGGATAAAATTGGAAAAAAATCTCAACCTCTCATGGGAATTTCTAGACATAAAGGACCAAGGTCCATCTAGTTCACCTTCTATCATCCTGGTAGTCGCACAATACAACGATTGGAGTTGTTGACTAATCATAGCAATCAATTAGTCTACAGTCGGGATATATATATTTCCCCCTCTCTCTGTCTCTCTCAAGCTTGTGCTGGATGTGGATGTCCTGTCTACGAACCTTACTTCCTTTTGCTGAGAGAAAACTGCGATCAAGTTTCATGGCGTTCCCAATTGTAAATTGCTATGTCAACATTTCCCATTCCGCGCTGCTGCGTCAGCCGTCACGATTAGTCGCAGGCTTCGGCCACCAGGTGGCTCTGTGGAGTAAGTTTCCGAAGCCCCTCTCCCAGCTCTGTCTTGACCTTGTTTTAAAAACCCGGTGCATTCGCCAACTGACTGTGGGCAACGCCACTGATATTGCATCAATTTACAACGACCAGCAACAGTTGTTCGAGGGCGGGGTCTTTGAAACGTGCGTGGATCAGAGACGGGAGCGTCAGCAGCGGAGAGGAGGGGGCTGTGTTTTTTTTTGTTTCCGTGGTGGGTAGAGTGTTTGTTGTTTAAGGGGGAACATCGATCAGTTTTATGGTTTTTATAAGTCTCTGCATCCAGGTTATTCTTTATATTCAGGACCGTGGCCTGTAGACCCCCCGCCTCTCACTGGCACCGCCTCTGTATCACTGACGCACAGGAACGAGCTGCAGTCTGCCCAGGGAGCTGTTTGTACGAGATTACTTTCAACATGTGTCTCATCAGTGGGTCTGCCTCTGGTGCAGATAAGGACGGGCTTGTAAGAATGGATATAATCTTTCTTGCCTATTGATTTTTCCCAACTATTTTCCCATTGATTAAATAAAATAGTTCGGGCCATTGAACTCGAAAGAGAGAGTTTTATTCACCTATCTAAACACAAATGTTACTACCAATTACAAGCAATAATATAAAACGTTACCAGATGCATTTAAGGAGAAGCTAGATAAACGTATGAGGGAGAAAGGAATAGAAGGATATGTTGATAGGGTGAGATGAAGAGGGGTGGGAGTGGGCTTGTGTGGAGCATAAATACAGGCATGGAGCTGTTGGGCCGAATGGCCTGTTTCTGTGCTGTACATTCTATGTGATTCTATGTGAAAGGTGCTATTTAAATCCAGGTTTGTTCTTTCTTTCTTAATCTGTTCTTAGTTGTGTTGGTTAGAGGGCCACAATATTGACCAGGAACCAAAGTCCGACGAAGCTCACCGGACGTCTCAGCGCACAAAAGGAGCCTTCAGTCTTGCGGCACCGTTGAGCCGTACAGAGTAGGGAGTCGGGGTCCAGCCTGGTCCGAGTTGCCTGACCTCGGACGTGGCTGCGGTAGGGTCACTGCAATTAGCCTCAGTGTGCCTCCGCCTAGGGAAAGAGGCCCCCACCCTCGGTCGCCAGACGGCAGCCGCTGCTGGCAGGTCCGCGAGTGAGGGCCTCCACGGTCAAATAGCCTGCCGACGCTCGCTGTCCAGCCTCTGGCACACGAGGGATGGCCAGTCGGGTGAGCGGCGGGGATGGGTGGGGGGGGGGGGGGGGGAGGAGGGCGCAAAAGCCCTGAAATGGGACCGTACGCCGCCACGCAGTCAGTGCCCCCAGGAGATGAGGGGGGAAAATTGGGGACAAAGGTTTAAAAAAAAAGGTCCCTCCTCGCTCTTGTCATGTGCCGGGGAGGGGATGAT
Source organism: Heptranchias perlo (assembly GCF_035084215.1). Taxonomy (NCBI): domain Eukaryota; kingdom Metazoa; phylum Chordata; class Chondrichthyes; order Hexanchiformes; family Hexanchidae; genus Heptranchias; species Heptranchias perlo. The sequence goes on from NC_090326.1 coordinate 162,076,577, forward strand.
TAACTCAGTACAGACCTGGGACGCTCCTGGACAGTCCATTTGCCCACCAAGGCATCAGGGGAGCAGCTGATGCATACCCCTAAAAATTGGCGCTGATTGCAGTGTAAAGACACCACGCATATTGAGGTGGGCACTGCGGGGGGGGGGAAAAGAGTCAGTAATTGGGCCACGGTCTCCACCCAGTTTCGCGTGCCCTTCTTGCACCTGCCCCCTTCGGTCCTGATATCGGGATAATGCCATCCCGCCTCCATCGCTCCCACTGGAGTGGCCGCCTGCAGGGACCTCATCCCTGGCGGAAGAGGAGCCCGTGGGACAGAGCAGCTTTTTAGGGAATGGGCTGGTTTCTTCCCAGATTTGGGAAACCTTCGGCCGGCACCCTTGGCGGAAAAGGCGGCACCTCCGACAGTGCGGCGCTCCCTCAGTGCTGGCGCTGGGAGTGTCGGCCTGGATTAAGTGCTTAAGCTTCTGGGAGTGGGACTTGAACCCACCACCTTCTGTCTCAAGAGGTGAGGGCGTTACCCTCTGAGCCACACCCACCCTCCCTCCCTCCCTACCTGGTGGGTCTGGGGTTGCCAACTCTGCTGGACGTATTCCAGGAGGTTTCATCACATGACCCACCCGCCTCTGACCGCCCCGCACTCCCGCCATTGGTCGCCCAACACATCCATTCTCATGACGACCCGCCTTCCCACGGCCAATCGGAATGCAACCAGGCTCTTCGTTACCCGATTGGGCAATTCTTGACTGCTGACTGGCGATTGTCCCATCCACAACATTTTTATAACGTATCAACAAAAGTGTGCAAAGAAAACGAGAGAAAAAAACACACAATCTTTTCCAACGCCCCTGTGGCTTTTTTTCTCCCGAGTGTTGCTGGCAGCAGCGTCCTGGAGATTAACCTTTTAATTCCCGGAGACAGTGGGACAATCCTGGAGGGTTGGGAACCCTTAGTGACCCTCGAAACGCGACAGAGTCTAGGGCGCAACTGACCAGCACTCGGGGGTGGGAGGGAGGGAGGGGGAGCGGGAATCGGGGATTTATGGGCGCACCGTGTCCATGCAGCAGCTCGGCACACTTCTAAGCAGACCCCCTCCCCTCCCGCTCCACTTGAGTGAGGGGTCGGGTCTCGATCTGCGAGCGTGTGCTGCTTCCAGACGCCTCGGAGGGAGGCTGGAAGTCTGGCGGCCGCTGATAGCCCCGTCTCTGTTTGATTTGTGATACGTCTTTGAATCGCAGTCTGACAGAAGGCTGCTGGGGGGCTTATCCATCAGGAATGAGGGCCAGGGACTCTATCAGCGTATTATCAGTAACCACTCATGCACTGATGTCCTTATTCTTTCACCCTCTAACCCCACCATGGCCACGATTCAATTAAAATAAGATAAGGAAATCAAGACTAGTGTTATGTTTAAAAAGAGTTATAACAATGACAGCATTAGTGACACTGGAACTCGAACCGACTGTTTAGTTCTGATTTTTACTCTCAATTTTCAGTATCTGCCTTTTTCAGTGTGCCATGATGTGGAGATGCCGGTGATGGACTGGGGTGGACAAATGTAAGGAATCTTACAACACCAGGTTATAGTCCAACAGTTTTATTGGACTATAACCTGGTGTTGTAAGATTCCTTACATTTCTCAGTGTGAGTATTTCTCTGTCTTCCTTTCATTCAGTCTTTCTCTCAGTTCCTCAATCTCGGTGTTTCTTGTTGTCTCTTTCTCTCCCACTGTACTTTGCTCCCTCAATCTTATATCTAAAGTCACAATGAGTCCTTCCAATATATTCAGAATAAAGACAGGTTTTAAAAAAAAAACCCAAACCTGCTCCCTCTCTGTTCATAGGCCGCCTATGTTGGGGCGGGGGAAGGACGTTGCATTGACATAGCTCCTTGCCCATCCTCGAGATGAGCCCAAAGTCCTTCGCAGCCAGTCAATTTCTTTTGAAGGGCAGTCACTGTGGTTTTGTAGGCAGACGTGGCAGCCAATTGTGCGCAGCAAGGCCCCACGGACAGCAGACTGAGATGAGTGAGCAGTTGATCCGTTTTTGCTGGTGGTTAAGGGTTAAATATCGGGCAGGACAAGTCCCCGACTGTTCTTTGAAATAGTGCTGTGAGATTGTTCAAAGCCACCGGAGCAGGCAGAGGGGGGCCGCGGTTTAACGTCTCCTCCAAAAAGCTTAAAGACACACGCTCTAAATTTGCCAATCCCACTCTCCCACGCTCGAGGGGAGCCCAGTCAGAGACGGTGCCGCAAGACTGAATCTCTTGCTGGCGCTCCCTCTAAGCGCAGCTCCGCGCTGGGGTTGTGTCATATCGCGTAAGGGGCTGTGTTTTTTTTTTTCTCTCTCGCGCGCTGCTGCGGAGGTGGGCCGCCTCTCCTGACCTGATCGCTCCGTCGTTGCTTCTCCCGCAGTCACGATCGACGACGTTGAGGAGGTGCGGGCAGGCCACCAGTCCGAGGGCATGCAGAAGTTCGCCAGCGAGGTCCCCGCCGATCGGTGCTTCACCATCGTCTTCAAGAGCAGGAAGAAGAACCTCGACCTCATCGCCAGCGATGAAAAGGAAGCCAAGCACTGGATTGAGGGCCTCGGCAAGCTCAAGAAGAGAGACTCCGGCATGAACAAGAGAGAGCGGCTGGACCAGTATCCTTCACTCAGGTTCTCGCGCGCACCGGGCTGGGGGAGGGGGTGGCGGGGGGAGTTAAAGTGCCACATGATCGACACCTCGTCCACCAACCTTAAACATTCACTCCCTTCACCACCGGCGCACTGTGGCTGCAGTGTGTACCATCCACAGGATGCACTGCAGCAACTCGCCAAGGCTTCTTCGACAGCACCTCCCAAACCCGCGACCTCTACCATCTAGAAGGACAAGAGCAGCAGGCACATGGGAACAACACCACCTGCACGTTCCCCTCCAGGTCACTCACCATCCCAACTTGGAAATATATCGCCGTTCCTTCATTGTCGCTGGGTCAAAATCCTGGAACTCCCTTCCTAACAGCACTGTGGGAGAACCTTCACCACACGGACTGCAGCGGTTCAAGAAGGCGGCTCACCACCACCTTCTCAAGGGCAATTAGGGATGGGCAATAAATGCCGGCCTCGCCAGCGATGCCCACGTCCTGAGAATGAATTTTTTTAAAAAATCTTTCCGCGGTCCCCCGCTCCCAGTGAGGAGCCACTTGACGGGAGCTCTGCCTCGCACCCAATTACCGCTCAATCAAGCCTCCACTTCCCACTGGGAGTGCATGATCGGAGAATTTACCCTGGATTATGGAAAATTCCTTTGCGCGGGCTCGCCAAACTGAAACTGGTTTAACGATTGCATTAAAATGGCACAGGCCAACTTTACAGGGTCACGAGTTTGCCAGCTGTTTTTTTTTTGTTTTGAAGCATTTTTCTGCCCCACCACTCCATGAGGCGCTGCCTCTTGACTTGGTCATGATGTGGAGATGCCGGTGATGGACTGGGGTTGACAATTGTAAACAATTTTACAACACCAAGTTATAGTCCAGCAATTTTATTTTAAATTCACAAGCTTTCGGAGGCTTCCTCCTTCCTCAGGTAAATGTTCAGGAGCTCCTTGAAGCCTACGCATTTATACATATAGAACAATACATGGTGTTGACTTGGTGCAGTTGCTCAGCTCCAGCCACCCTCTGGGCACCTCGCCCAAGTAACCGTTCTTCCTGTGGAACCTCTAAGAGCGAGCAGCGGCTGGCTATTCGACCACAGCCAAGTCCGACCCGGCTCTCACTCGCTGTCCACGAGCACGTCGCCAGGAGGCGGGAACTCTGCCTGAGATTTCCCCCCTCCCTAGCCCATGGAAGAAAGAAAGACTTGCATTTATATGGCGCCTTTCACAACCCCAGGATGCCCCAAAGCGCTTTTCAGCCAATGAAGAACAGTCACTGTTGCAATGTACGATTCGTGGCCACCAATCTGCGCACAGCAAGATCCCACAAACAGCAATGACCAGATCATCTGTTTTTTAGCGATGTTGTTTGAGGGACAAATATTGGCCAGGACACCGGGGAGAAATCCCCTGCTCTTATTCGAAATAGTGGCCGTGGGATCTTTTACATCCACCTGAGAGGGGAATCAGGGCCTCGGTTTAACGTCTCATCCAAAAGGCAGCACCCCCAACAGCGCAGCACTCCCTCGGCTCTGCACTGGAATTTCGGCCTGGATTACGCGCTCAAGTCTCTGGAGTGGGACTTGAACCCACGACCTTCTGACTCAGAGGTGAGAGTGGCACCCACTGAGCCAAATCGCCTTCAACACCCTGGCCCAGGGACTTACACCATAGCTCTATTATCCTGGTGTTCCCCCCCGAGATTTGAACCCTTCACCCAGTTTGCCGGGACTAGCCTTGTCAGCTCCCCCTTCGTAACCCTGTCAAAGGTGTGTGACTCCTGCAGGTTTGTAGATTATTTCTAAATACTCACCTTTGTCCTTTCTGCAAACGATGGTGGTGTTGTGGTTATGTCACTGGACTAACAATCATGGGAACGTGAGTTCAAATCCCACCATGGCAATTTGAGAATTTGAAATCGGTTTTAAACAAATCTAGAAAGTAAAAGTGACCGTGAAGCTGTCGATTGTCATTAAAAAACCCAACTGGTTCACTAACGTCCTTTGGGGAAGGAAACCTGCCGTCCTTACCCGGTCCGGCCTGTATGTAACTCCAGTCCCACTCCAACGTAGTTGACTCTTAACTGCCCTCTAAAGTGGCCTAGCAAGTCCCTCCGTTGATTCAAACCGCTACCAGCAGTTTTTAAAAATTCGTTCACTGGATGTGGGCGTCGTTGGCAAGGCCGGCATTTATTGCCCATCCCTAATTCAAGAAGACGGCGGCTCACCACCACCTTCTCGGGGTCAACTAGAGATGGGCAATAAATGCCGGCCTTGCCAACGACGCCCACGTCCCAAGAATGAATTTTCAAAAAAAAAACCCTGCTGGTAATTCGTGTCATCGCCCCACGTTTAATAATCAGTGGCTGACGAGAATCTGGTCTCACAGTAGCAGCTGTGTATAACCGCTGACCAGGTTCCTTGGGCTCTCGGAACAATGGGCCCTGGGACGGCTGCCAATTCCTGCAGGAGACTCTTCCTTCCCACGTCTGTTGTCCCGAGCAAGCCGACACGGAGGCCGCGACACCTGACACTGGTGCGTGGGGCTGGAGGGAGGAGAGAGATAGTGCAGCCCCACGACGGCTGTGGGAACAGAGCACAGGAAGCTGCCGCTGAAGCCTTCCAGCTTCCTGAGGCAGGATTGTGCAACCCAGGCCGCTGTTGACAGGCCCATTCTTTGTTCTTCTTGGTTGCAGGCCCTGGCTCAGCGGGTAGGGCCGAGCCGGAGGGCGGCGGGTTCGAGACCCACTCCAGACACTTAAGCACGTAATCCAGGCTGGCACCCTGGTACGGAGGCGGTGCTGCTCTCTTAAAAGTGCCGTCTTTTCGGATGTGACGTTAAACCGAGGCCCCGTCTGCCCTGTCGGGTGGACGTAAAAGGTCCTGTCGCACTATTTCGAAGAAGAGCCTGGGAATTCTCCCCGGTGTCCTGGGCCACTATTTATCCCTCCACCAACACCACTTAAAAAAAACAGATTATCTGGTCATTTATCTCACTGCTGTTTGTGGGATCTTGCTGTGTGCAAATTAGGTGCGGTGTTTCCCTCCATTACAACAGTGACTACACTTCAAAAATTAATGTACTGGCTGTAAAACGCTTTGGAACGTCCTGAGGTCATGAAAGGTGATATATAAATGCAGCTTCATTCTTCTTTTCCCAAGTTATTATAAGATTCCACAGTGCTGTGTACACAGGCTGTATATAAGATTCCACAGTGCTGTGTACACAGGCTGTATATAAGATTGCACAGTGCTGTGTACACAGGCTGTATATAAGATTCCACAGTGCTGTGTACACAGGCTGTATATAAGATTCCACAGTGCTGTGTACACAGGCTGTATTTAAGATTCCACAGTGCTGTGTACACAGGCTATATTATGAGATTCCACAGTGCTGTGTACACAGGCTGTATATAAGATTCCACAGTGCTGTGTACACAGGCTGTATATAAGATTGCACAGTGCTGTGTACACAGGCTGTATATAAGATTGCACAGTGCTGTGTACACAGGCTGTATATAAGATTCTACAGTGCTGTGTTTTAACTCTTTACAATAGATTGCATGAGTGGAAGATCCAGCTCAGCGATGATACCCAACTCTCCCAGAATCATAGAGTAGAAACAATTGATTTTTACAGCACAGAAGGAGGCCATTCAGCCCATCATACCTATGCCAGCTCTGAGAGATTATCCACTTAGTTCCACTCACCTGCCCTTTCCCTAAACTCTTCCAGATTTTTCTTTTTTAAATTATTTATCCACTTCACTTTTAAAAGCTAATAACTGCATTAAAAAATAAAGTCCTAACCTCAACTTTTATTCAAATTCACACACGACATCCCCTGTGACTGTGACCGTGGTAAACTATCCCTCCTCGTCCTTCGCGACCTGTCTGCAGCCTTTGACATGGTCGACCACACCATCCTCCTCCAACACCTCTCCTCTGTCGTCCAGCTGGGTGGGACTGCGCTCACCTGGTTCCATTCTTATCTATCCAGGCGTAGCCAGAGAATCACCTGCAATGGCTTCTCTTCCCGCTCTCGCTCCGTTACCTCTGGAGTCCCCCGAGGATCTATCCTTGGCCCCCTCCTATTTCCCATCTACGTGCTGCCCCTCGGCGACATCATCTGAAAACACAATGTCAGACTCCACATGGACACTGACGACACCCAGCTCTACCTCACAATCACCTCCCTCCACTGTCTCTGATTTGTCACACTGCTTGTCCGACACTGCTAGTCCTGGATGATCTGAAATTTTCTCCCATTGAACATTTGGAAGACCAAAGCCATCGTCTTCGGTCCCCGCCACAAACTCCAATCCCTGGTCACCGATTCCACCCCCCTCCCAGCCTTCAGGCTCAAACAGACCGTTCGCAACCTTGGCGTCCTGTTTCACCCTGAGCTGAGCTTCTGACCACATATCCTCTCCATCACCAAGACCACCTACTTCCACCAAAATAATATTTTTTAAAAAATTCGTTCATGGGATGTGGGCGTCGCTGGCTAGGCCAGCATTTATTGCCCATCCCTAATTGCCCTTGAGAAGGTGGCGGTGAGCCGCCTTCTTGAACCGCTGCAGTCCGTGTGGTGAAGGTTCTCCCACAGTGCTGTTAGGAAGGGAATTCCAGGATTTTGACCCAGCGATGATGAAGGAACGGCGATATATTTCCAAGTCGGGATGGTGTGTGACTTGGAGGGGAACGTGCAGGTGATGTTGTTCCCATGTACCTGTTGCTCTTGTCCTTCTAGGTGGTAGAGGTCGCGGGTTTGGGAGGTGCTGTCGAAGAAGCCTTGGCGAGTTGCTGCAGTGCATCCTGTGGATGGTACACACTGCAGCCACTGTGCGCCGGTGGTGGAGGGAGTGAATATTTAGGGTGGCGGATGGGGTGCCAATCAAGCGGGCTGCTTTGTCCTGGATGTTGTCGAGCTTCTTGAGTGTTGTTGGAGCTGCACTCATCCAGGCAAGTGGAGAGTATTCCATCACACTCCTGACTTGTGCCTTGTAGATGGTGGAAAGGCTTTGTGGAGTCAGGAGGTGAGTCACTCGCCGCAGAATACCCAGCCTCTGACCTGCTCTCATAGCCACAGTATTTATATGGCTGGTCCAGTTAAGTTTCTGGTCAATGGTGACCCCCAGGATGTTGATGGTGGGGGATTCGGCGATGGTAATGCCGTTGAATGTCAAGGGGAGGTGGTTAGACTCTCTCTTGTTGGAGATGGTCATTGCCTGGCACTTTTCTGGCGCGAATGTTGCTTGTCACTTATGAGCCCAAGCCTGGATGTTGTCCAGGTCTTGCTGCATGCGGGCTCGGACTGCTTCATTATTTGAGGGGTTGCGAATGGAACTGAACACTGTGCAGTCATCAGCGAACATCCCCATTTCTGACCTTATGATGGAGGGAAGGTCATTGATGAAGCAGCTGAAGATGGTTTGGCCTAGGACACTGCCCTGAGGAACTCCTGCAGCAATGTCCTGGGACTGAGATGATTGGCCTCCAACAACCACTACCATCTTCCTTTGTGCTAAGTATGACTCCAGCCACTGGAGAGTTTTCCACCTGATTCCCATTGACTTCAATTTTACTAGTGCTCCTTGGTGCCACACTCGGTCAAATGCTGCCTTGATGTCAAGGGCAGTCACTCTCACCTCACCTCTGGAATTCAGCTCTTTTGTCCATGTTTGGACCAAGGCTGTAATGAGGTCTGTAGCCGAGTGGTCCTGGCGGAACCCAAACTGAGCATCGGTGAGCAGGTTATTGGTGAGTAAGTGCCACTTGATAGCACTGTCGACGACACCTTCCATCACTTTGCTGATGATTGAGAGTAGACTGATGGGGCGGTAATTGGCCAGATTGGATTTGTCCTGCTTTTTGTGGACAGGACACACCTGGGCAATTTTCCACATTGTCGGGTAGATGCCAATGTTGTAGCTGTACTGGAACAGCTTGGCTAGAGGCGCAGCTAGTTCTGGAGCACAAGTCTTCAGCACTACAGCCGGGCTGTTGTCGGGGCCCATAGCCTTTGCTGTATCCAGTGCACTCAGCCGTTTCTTGATATCACGTGGAGTGAATCGAATTGGCTGAAGACTGGCTTCTGTGATGGTGGGGATATCGGGAGGAGGCCGAGATGGATCATCCACTCGGCACTTCTGGCTGAAGATGGTTTCAAACGCTTCAGCCTTGTCTTTTGCACTCACTGAAACTCTCATCCGTCCCTTTGTCACCTCCAAACTCGACTATTCCAATGCTCTCCCGACCGGCCTCCCATCTTCCACCCTCCATAACTTGAGCTCATCCAAAACTCTGCTGCCCCGTATCCTGACTCGCACCAAGTCCCGTTCACCCATCACCCCTGTGCTCGCTGACCTACATTGGCTCCCAGTCCAGCAACGCCTTGATTTTAAAATTCTCAACCTTGTTTTCAAATCCTTCCATGCCCTCTCCCCCTCCCTATCTCTGTAACCTCCTCCAGCCCTACAACCCTCCGAGATCTCTGCGCTCCTCCAATTCTGGCCTCTTGCGCATCCCCCACTCCCTTCGCTCCACCATTGGCGGCCGTGCCTTCAGCAGCCTGGGCCCTAAGCTCTGGAATTCCCTCCCTAAACCTCTCCGCCTCTCTCTCCTCCTTTAAGACCCTCCTTGAAACCCACTTCTTTGACCAAGCTTTTCGTCACCTGCCCTGATATCTCCTCCTTTGACTCGGTGTCAAATTTTCTCTGATTAGCCTGGGGATATTTTCCTACGTTAAAGGTGCCATATAAACGCAAGCTGTTGCAATCTTTTGGTGATTATGTTTTTGTCGCCCAGTGATCCCGCCCACTGTAGGGCAAAGCTTTGAAAATAATTAAAAGAAATAAATGGTTTGTTTCAGGGCCAGAATTCACTGAACGGTTCCATCCATTGCCAAATGGCAACCCGATGGTGGTGATGTGAATCCATTATGTGCCTCAGTAGCGCCCTTCGGTGGTGAAAAGGTGAAGCTACTGTCTGGCTCTCCCCCACCACACAATGTGCACACTCTGCGCAAGTGCTAAATGTGGAGGGTGACACTTTTATATTTTGACGGGTGCCTCATTTGTACACAGTTGGTTATCTCGGAGAAGATCAAACCAGACCTGTAATCATCTAAAAACTGGCCTAAATTTGACAGTGAAAATCACCTTAATGATAGTCTGCAATCAAACTCTATTTAACCTCCTCCCCCAGGGTGGCACATTTACTGATTGAACCATCAAGGCTCTCAGTAGTAGTTAACGATCAGTTGGTAGTCACTAATAAGGAGCTGGTAGTAGTTAATGATGAGTTGGTAGTAGTTAACAAGGGGCTAATAGTATTACTGATCAGTTGGTAGTAGTTAATGAGCTGGTAGTAACCAATTGGTAGTATTAACGAGGGGCTGGTAGTATTAACGAGGGGCTGGTAGTATTAACGAGGGCCTGGTAGTAGTTAATGATGAGTTTAAAGCTTCGAGTGTTTCAGTTTGGGGTTTGGGAGGTTTGGTACAGCCTTAGTGCCCTGTCTGTTGGAGTTGTCTCCTTGCATCACCCTGCAGATGGTTCCAGATTTATCTCCAAAAGGCCGATGTCGACAAAGACAATAAAATGACTTTGGACGAAGTGAAGAACTTCCTGCACATGATGAACATCGAGGTGGATGATTTGTACGCGAGGGATCTGTTCAAGGTACAGTATTGAAAACCTGCTACTTCTTTCTCTACTTTCCCTCCCCTGGGGGCACTGGCTCTTTCTAGGGAGTGACTCTTCTGAGCAGCCCTCTGGCACCTTACCCGTGTGGCACCAGTAGCCCTCTGGCACCTTACCCGTGTGGCACCAGTAGCCCTCTGGCACCTTACCCGTGTGGCACCAGTAACCCTCTGGCACCTTACCCGTGTGGCACCAGTAGCCCTCTGGTACCTTACCCGTGTGGCACCAGTAGCCCTCTGGTACCTTACCCGTGTGGCACCAGTAGCCCTCTGGCACCTTACCCGTGTGGCACCAGTAGCCCTCTGGCACCTTACCCGTGTGGCACCAGTAGCCCTCTGGCACCTTACCCGTGTGGCACCAGTAACCCTCTGGCACCTTACCCGTGTGGCACCAGTAGCCCTCTGGTACCTTACCCGTGTGGCACCAGTAGCCCTCTGGTACCTTACCCGTGTGGCACCAGTAGCCCTCTGGCACCTTACCCGTGTGGCACCAGTAGCCCTCTGGCACCTTACCCGTGTGGCACCAGTAGCCCTCTGGTACCTTACCCGTGTGGCACCAGTAGCCCTCTGGTACCTTACCCGTGTGGCACCAGTAGCCCTCTGGTACCTCACCCAACTACATTCGTGATGTCCGAGCCCAAAGATGAATGTCAACTATTCTTCCACAAGGAGCATCACAACCAACCCCAATCCTGTCCACACACATTTTCCACTAGTGGGCCCTGGTAAGGAACCAGCAGAGGGCACCTGACTGACTTCTCTTCTTCCTGCCCCTTTTAACCTAGAAGGGCTGTAAATAGAGACCGGATCTTGTGCCTAGAATTCTGCTCTTCAGCTTGTTGAGCACAGCATTAGCCTCTGAGTGGCATTTCCCAGGCTAAATTAGGAGCCATTTTATGCTGCGTTTTGAGGCTGTCCAAATAGATTTCACATATCATTTAAACTTAATTGTATAGAATGTACAGCACAGAAACAGGCCACTCGGCCCAACAGGCCCATGCCGGTGTTTATGCTCCACACGAGCCCCCTCCCACCCCTCTTCATCTAACCCTGTCAGCATATCCTTCTATTCCTTTCTCCTTAAATGCATCTATGCTATTCACCTCGACCACTCCTTGTGGTAGCGAGTTCCACATTCTAACCACTCTCTGGGTAAGGAATCATAGAAAGGTTACAGCACGGAAGGAGGCCATTCGGCCCATCGAGTCCGCACCAACTTTCTCCTGAATTCCATATTGGATTTATTAGTGACTATCTTATATTTATGGCCCCTAGTTTTGGACTCCCCCACAAGTGGAAACATCTTCTTATCTACGTCTGCCCTATCAAACCACTTCGTAATCTTAAGGACCTCTATCAGGTCACCCCCTCAGCCTTCTCTTTTCTAGAGAAAAGAGCCTCAGCCTGCTCAATCTTTCCTGATGGGTAGAACCTCTCAGTTCTGGTATCATCCTTGTAAACCTTCTCCAGTGCCTTAATATCCTCTTCATAACATGGAGCCCAGAACCGTGCCAACACTGAGAGAGACTTTTATCCCATCAGCCTGGGCTGGTGTTGAAGCCAGGTCCCAGAGATGAAAGGCCAGTCTCTAACATCTTGTGTCACGCAGCCCTCAGCTTCCCTCCTGTGTTCTGTTCATTCTTGGTGTCCCGCACCACGAGGCCCCCCCCCCCGTCCCCTTTTCCCCCTCGGCTTCACCGTTTGGGGAACAGCTTTCTCCTGTTGTCGCTTCCCTTTGCCTTGTTGGCTTCACGCCGAGCTCTCCTCTTCGTCCCGCAGAAATGCGACAAATCAAAAGACAGCACCATCCACGGCAAAGAGATCGAGGAGTTTTACAAGCTGGTGACGGAGCGTCAGGAGGTCGGCGTCATCTTTGAGGCCTACTGCACCAAGGAGCACGTCATGACCGTGGAGAAGCTGATGGACTTCCTGCGGAAGGAGCAAAGGGAAAACTCGACTCCGGAAAATGCTGCAAGACTCATTCAAAAGTATGAATTGAACGAGGAAGGTGAGGCGGGGCCAGCATCGGTCCTCACTTTGAAACCTTTTCTCCAGCCCGACTGGGATAAGAATCGGATGATGATGATAACGGCTGTTTGTTTGTTTTTCATTAGCCAGGTCCGATTACCTCATGACCAAAGACGGCTTTCTCTGCTACCTGATGTCACCAGACAGCGACATTTTCAACCAGGAGCACAAGAAGGTTTACCAAGACATGACAAAGCCCCTCAATCAATATTACATTTCTTCCTCTCACAACACCTACCTAATGAAAGACCAGCTTGAAGGACCCAGCAGCATCGAGGCCTACATCAGGTACTGAAGCCTTCAGCACAGAAATAGCTTGGAGTTGGAGGTGGAGTGCAGCGTCCCTTAGAACAGGCTGTGCGGAGTGGTAGAGTGTCATTGTGATTGGAGGGGGGGGGCGGGGGTTGGATAGAGTAGAGTGTCATTGTGATTGGAGGGGGGTTGGATAGAGTAGAGTGTCATTGTGATTGGAGGGGGGTTGGATAGAGTAGAGTGTCTTTGTGATTGGAGGGAGGGTTGGATAGAGTAGAGTGTCCTTGTGATTGGAGAGGGTTGGATAGAGTAGAGTGTCTTTGTGATTGGAGGGAGGGTTGGATAGAGTAGAGTGTCCTTGTGATTGGAGAGGGTTGGATAGAGTAGAGTGTCATTGTGATTGGAGGAGGGTTGGATAGAGTAGAGTGTCATTGTGATTGGAGGAGGGTTGGATAGAGTAGAGTGTCTTTGTGATTGGAGGGGGGTTGGATCGAGTAGAGTGTCTTTGTGATGGGGGGAGGGTTGGATAGAGTAGAGTGTCATTGTGATTGGAGGGGGGTTGGATAGAGTAGAGTGTCTTTGTGATTGGAGGGGGGTTGGATCGAGTAGAGTGTCTTTGTGATTGGAGGAGGGTTGGATAGAGTAGAGTGTCATTGTGATTGGAGGGGGGTTGGATAGAGTAGAGTGTCTTTGTGATTGGAGGAGGGTTGGATAGAGTAGAGTGTCATTGTGATTGGAGGGGGGTTGGATAGAGTAGAGTGTCTTTGTGATTGGAGGGGGGTTGGATAGAGTAGAGTGTCTTTGTGATTGGAGGGGGGTTGGATAGAGTAGAGTGTCTTTGTGATTGGAGGAGGGTTGGATAGAGTAGAGTGTCATTGTGATTGGAGGGGGGTTGGATAGAGTAGAGTGTCTTTGTGATTGGAGGAGGGTTGGATAGAGTAGAGTGTCATTGTGATTGGAGGGGGGTTGGATAGAGTAGAGTGTCATTGTGATTGGAGGGGGGTTGGATAGAGTAGAGTGTCTTTGTGATTGGAGGAGGGTTGGATAGAGTAGAGTGTCATTGTGATTGGAGGGGGGTTGGATAGAGTAGAGTGTCTTTGTGATTGGAGGAGGGTTGGATAGAGTAGAGTGTCATTGTGATTGGAGGGGGGTTGGATAGAGTAGAGTGTCTTTGTGATTGGAGGAGGGTTGGATCGAGTAGAGTGTCTTTGTGATTGGAGGGGGGTTGGATCGAGTAGAGTGTCTTTGTGATGGGGGGAGGTTGGATAGAGTAGAGTGTCCTTGTGATTGGAGGGGGGTTGGATCGAGTAGAGTGTCTTTGTGATGGGGGGAGGTTGGATAGAGTAGAGTGTCCTTGTGATTGGAGGGGGGTTGGATAGAGTAGAGTGTCCTTGTGATTGGAGGGGGGTTGGATAGAGTGGAGTGTCCTTGTGATTGGAGGGGGGTTGGATAGAGTAGAGTGTCCTTGTGATTGGAGGGGGGTTGGATAGAGTAGAGTGTCCTTGTGATTGGAGGGGGGTTGGATAGAGTAGAGTGTCATTGTGATTGGAGGGGGGTTGGATCGAGTAGAGTGTCATTGTGATTGGAGGGGGGTTGGATAGAGTAGTGTCTTTGTGATGGGGGGGGGTTGGATAGAGTAGTGTCTTTGTGATGGGGGGGGGTTGGATAGAGTAGTGTCTTTGTGATGGGGGGGGGTTGGATAGAGTAGTGTCTTTGTGATTGGAGGGGGGGTTGGATAGAGTAGAGTGTCATTGTGATTGGGGGGGGGGGGTTGGATAGAGTAGAGTGTCCTTGTGATGGGGGGAGGTTGGATAGAGTAGAGTGTCCTTGTGATTGGAGGGGGGTTGGATAGAGTAGTGTCCTTGTGATTGGAGGGGGGTTGGATAGAGTAGTGTCCTTGTGATTGGAGGGGGGTTGGATAGAGTAGTGTCTTTGTGATTGGGGGGGGGTTGGATAGAGTAGAGTGTCTTTGTGATTGGAGGGGGGTTGGATAGAGTAGAGTGTCTTTGTGATTGGGGGGGGGTTGGATAGAGTAGAGTGTCTTTGTGATTGGAGGGGGGTTGGATCGAGTAGAGTGTCTTTGTGATTGGAGGGGGGTTGGATCGAGTGGAGTGTCCTTGTGATTGGAGGGGGGTTGGATAGAGTAGAGTGTCTTTGTGATTGGAGGGGGGTTGGATCGAGTGGAGTGTCCTTGTGATTGGAGGGGGGTTGGATAGAGTAGAGTGTCTTTGTGATTGGAGGGGGGTTGGATCGAGTAGAGTGTCTTTGTGATTGGAGGGGGGTTGGATCGAGTGGAGTGTCCTTGTGATTGGAGGGGGGTTGGATAGAGTAGAGTGTCATTGTGATTGGAGGGGGGTTGGATAGAGTGGAGTGTCCTTGTGATTGGAGGGGGGTTGGATAGAGTGGAGTGTCCTTGTGATTGGAGGGGGGTTGGATAGAGTAGAGTGTCATTGTGATTGGAGGGGGGTTGGATAGAGTGGAGTGTCCTTGTGATTGGAGGGGGGTTGGATAGAGTAGAGTGTCTTTGTGATTGGAGGGGGGTTGGATAGAGTAGAGTGTCCTTGTGATTGGAGGGGGGTTGGATAGAGTGGAGTGTCATTGTGATTGGAGGGGGGTTGGATAGAGTGGAGTGTCCTTGTGATTGGAGGGGGGTTGGATCGAGTAGAGTGTCTTTGTGATTGGAGGGAGGGTTGGATCGAGTAGAGTGTCTTTGTGATTGGAGGGGGGTTGGATAGAGTAGAGTGTCTTTGTGATTGGAGGGGGGTTGGATCGAGTAGAGTGTCTTTGTGATTGGAGGGGGGTTGGATAGAGTGGAGTGTCTTTGTGATTGGAGGGGGGTTGGATAGAGTAGAGTGTCTTTGTGATTGGAGGGGGGTTGGATAGAGTAGAGTGTCTTTGTGATTGGAGGGGGGTTGGATAGAGTAGAGTGTCTTTGTGATTGGAGGGGGGTTGGATAGAGTAGAGTGTCTTTGTGATTGGAGGGGGGTTGGATCGAGTAGAGTGTCTTTGTGATTGGAGGGGGGTTGGATAGAGTGGAGTGTCCTTGTGATTGGAGGGGGGTTGGATAGAGTAGAGTGTCTTTGTGATTGGAGGGGGGTTGGATAGAGTAGAGTGTCTTTGTGATTGGAGGGGGGTTGGATCGAGTAGAGTGTCTTTGTGATTGGAGGGGGGTTGGATAGAGTAGAGTGTCTTTGTGATTGGAGGGGGGTTGGATAGAGTAGAGTGTCTTTGTGATTGGAGGGGGGTTGGATAGAGTAGAGTGTCTTTGTGATTGGAGGGGGGTTGGATCGAGTAGAGTGTCTTTGTGATTGGAGGGGGGTTGGATAGAGTGGAGTGTCCTTGTGATTGGAGGGGGGTTGGATAGAGTAGAGTGTCTTTGTGATTGGAGGGGGGTTGGATAGAGTGGAGTGTCTTTGTGATTGGAGGGGGGTTGGATAGAGTAGTGTCTTTGTGATTGGAGGGGGGTTGGATAGAGTAGTGTGTCTTTGTGATTGGGGGGGGGGTTGGATAGAGTAGAGTGTCTTTGTGATTGGAGGGGGGGTTGGATAGAGTAGTGTCCTTGTGATTGGAGGGGGGTTGGATAGAGTAGAGTGTCTTTGTGATTGGGGGGGGGTTGGATAGAGTAGTGTCCTTGTGATTGGGGGGGGGGTTGGATAGAGTAGAGTGTCTTTGTGATTGGGGGGGGGTTGGATAGAGTAGTGTCTTTGTGATTGGGGGGGGGTTGGATAGAGTAGAGTGTCTTTGTGATTGGAGGGGGGTTGGATAGAGTAGAGTGTCCTTGTGATTGGGGGGGGGTTGGATAGAGTAGTGTCTTTGTGATTGGGGGGGGGGTTGGATAGAGTAGAGTGTCTTTGTGATTGGGGGGGGGTTGGATAGAGTAGAGTGTCCTTGTGATTGGGGGGGGGTTGGATAGAGTAGTGTCTTTGTGATTGGGGGGGGGTTGGATAGAGTAGTGTCTTTGTGATTGGGGGGGGGGTTGGATAGAGTAGAGTGTCTTTGTGATTGGGGGGGGGTTGGATAGAGTAGAGTGTCCTTGTGATTGGGGGGGGGTTGGATAGAGTAGAGTGTCCTTGTGATTGGGGGGGGGTTGGATAGAGTAGTGTCTTTGTGATTGGGGGGGGGGTTGGATAGAGTAGAGTGTCTTTGTGATTGGGGGGGGGTTGGATAGAGTAGTGTCCTTGTGATTGGGGGGGGGGTTGGATAGAGTAGAGTGTCTTTGTGATTGGGGGGGGGTTGGATAGAGTAGAGTGTCCTTGTGATTGGGGGGGGGTTGGATAGAGTAGTGTCTTTGTGATTGGGGGGGGGTTGGATAGAGTAGTGTCCTTGTGATTGGGGGGGGGTTGGATAGAGTAGAGTGTCCTTGTGATTGGAGGGGGGGTTGGATAGAGTAGAGTGTCTTTGTGATTGGAGGGAGGTTGGATCGAGTAGAGTGTCATTGTGATTGGAGGGGGGTTGGATAGAGTAGAGTGTCATTGTGATTGGAGGGGGGGTTGGATAGAGTGGAGTGTCTTTGTGATTGGAGGGGGGTTGGATAGAGTGGAGTGTCCTTGTGATTGGAGGGGGGTTGGATAGAGTAGAGTGTCATTGTGATTGGAGGGGGGGTTGGATAGAGTAGAGTGTCTTTGTGATTGGAGGGGGGTTGGATAGAGTGGAGTGTCCTTGTGATTGGAGGGGGGTTGGATAGAGTGGAGTGTCCTTGTGATTGGAGGGGGGTTGGATAGAGTAGAGTGTCCTTGTGATTGGAGGGGGGTTGGATAGAGTAGAGTGTCCTTGTGATTGGAGGGGGGTTGGATAGAGTGGAGTGTCCTTGTGATTGGAGGGGGGTTGGATAGAGTAGAGTGTCTTTGTGATTGGAGGGGGGTTGGATAGAGTAGTGTCCTTGTGATTGGAGGGGGGTTGGATAGAGTAGAGTGTCCTTGTGATTGGGGGGGGGTTGGATCGAGTAGAGTGTCTTTGTGATTGGAGGGGGGTTGGATAGAGTAGAGTGTCTTTGTGATTGGAGGGGGGTTGGATAGAGTAGTGTCCTTGTGATTGGGGGGAGGGTTGGATAGAGTAGTGTCCTTGTGATTGGGGGGGGGTTGGATCGAGTAGAGTGTCTTTGTGATTGGAGGGGGGTTGGATAGAGTAGTGTCCTTGTGATTGGGGGGAGGGTTGGATAGAGTAGTGTCTTTGTGATTGGGGGGAGGGTTGGACAGAGTAGTGTCTTTGTGATTGGGGGGGTGGGGAAGAGGTTTGGTAGAAGAGGATCAGCTGTTGAGGTAAATTTTAACGGCCAGGTCAATCCGTTTGTTTGTTTTTCCTTTTCTTTAAGAAATAAAAATCTATTAACAGTGGAGTACAGAAGTGCCTGACGTGAATCAGATTGCGTTATCACTTTAACATAAAGATTACAATTCTCCGTCCAGGAGCGTGCCCCCGCGCACACTTAGAAATGCACCAACCAATTCTGTGCCTCCAACCACTGTGTTTCCCCTTCAGACTTTTGTACACTTGTCATCTTTCCCTCCAGTACAAGTGAGGGAATGCTGCACACACCCACCACTTAAGTTACGTAGACCGAGCTGACTGCCTGTTTTCACGGGTTAGGCCCCAGGCCCTCACCTTCTCGGGGGCTGTGCTGACTCTTTGGGAGTGGGTGTTCAGCCTTCCGCTGGTTTCCTACATCTGCAAACCCGGAAGAGGGGCAGAACATTCCCACATGTCGGAATTGAGCGACGCTGTCCCCTAGGCACCAGGAGCAAGGAGGGCAGTGATTGGTGGGGTGGGGGGAGAGTGTCGTCCCCCGGTTAATGGGTCTCTCTGGGGGCTTTCACTTGGAGACAGGAGATGGGGAGGGTGGGGAAGAGTTGGAACCGGCCGGGTTGAGGGAGCACAGCGTATTGAACTGCCTCACCCAGCCACCGGCCTGTTTGACACTCCTCCTTGCATCCACTTTCACCCAGGGGCTGTGCTGGCCCACTGCACCCCCCCCAGGCTGTCGGAGGACTCGCCTGCTGAAAGCATCAGTGACAGCCAGAGCTCAAGGCAGCTCCCCCCTCCACCCCACTGGTGCCCGGCCCCTCTGGTGAGCACAGCGCATCCCGTTGCAAGGGGGAGAAGAGAGGCAATGGTGGTGATGTCTGCTCAGGTGGCTCGATGTCAAATTTTGTCCGAAATCGCTCCTGTGAAGCGCGTTGGGGATGTTTTGTGGGATGTTGTTGTGGTGTTTGGGGTGGGGTAATTCCCTTGCCCGCGGTTGAGGTCGGGGAGGGGGGAGCTATCAGCTGTTCGGGTGCACACTGCACCTGATTGTCCTACTGCTACCGCCTGCAAATAACGGGCGGTGTGTACAAACAACTTCCAACATCCGCTCCCAATGGGTGAGGTTCACTGCCGGAAGAGGGGAGTCAGACTGTTACCCCCTGCCCCCGCCTCCATCCCCCACTAATCCCCCGCGGCCAAGACGTACGTTTGGAGGCAATATGACAAACAGATTTTGAAAACCTCTCCCAGACCTGGCCCGTTACTGCGTTGGGCACCTTCCCTCGGGTGACAGGTAATAGAGTACAAGAGCAAGGAGGTTATGCTAAACCTTTATAAATCACTGGTTAGGCCTCAGCTGGAGTATTGTGTTCAATTCTGGGCACCACACTTTAGGAAGGATGACAAGGCCTTGGAGAGGGTGCAGAAGAGGTTTATTAGAATGGTACCAGGGATGAGGGATTTCAGTTATGTGGAGAGACTGGAGAAGCTGGGGTTGTTCTCCTCAGAGCAGAGAAGGTTAAGAGGAGATTTAATAGAGGTGTTCAAAATTCAGATGGGTTTTGATAGAGTAGATAGGGAGAAACTTTTTCCACTGGCAGGAGGGTCGGTAACCAGAGGACACAGATTTAAGATCATTGGCAAAAGAACCAAAGGAGAGTTGGAGAGAAATGTTTTTTAAGTAGCAACTTGTGATGATCTGGAGCGCAAAGGGCGGTGGAAGCAGATTCAATAGTAACTTTCAAAAGGGAATTGGATAAATACTTGAAGGGGAAAATTTGTAGGGCTACTGGGGAAAGAGCAGGGGAATGGGACTAATTGGATAGTTCTTCCAAAGAGCCGGCACGAGCACGGTGGGCCGAATGGCCTCCCACTGTGCTGCATTCTGTGATTCGATGGTAAGCTGAGCCTTGGTATCTTGCCAACAGTGCTCTGAACAAAGGCTGCCGGTGTGTGGAGTTGGACTGCTGGGACGGGCGGGACGGAGAGCCGGTCATTTATCACGGCTACACCTTAACCTCAAAGATCCTCTTCAAGGACGTGATCCAAGCCATCAAGGAATACGCCTTTAAGGTAAGCCGAGACTCGCGGGGCTCTGTGCGAGCCCCCCCCGGTCGCGGGTTCAGTTGCTCCGCCCGTCGCAGGTCGGGAAAAGCCCTCTTGGCATCGAAAGCGAAGTGACGGGGGGGGGAAAAACTCGGTGCGGCTGGGAGTTAGGCGCTGACCTTTCACCTCTGGCACTTGGCGTTACAGCCAGCCCAGGCCAAAGGGACGAGCAACAGCAGCGGCAGCCTGCGTTTAGAAAGGACAGAACTTGCTTTTACACTGCACCTTTCACCACCTCAGGACGCCCCAAAGCGCTTCCCGACGCGGCAGGAAATTTAAGCACAGCAAGATCCCACAAACAGCGATGTGACAATGACCAGATCATCTGTTTCGAGTGGTGTTGGTCGAGGGATGAATATTGGCCAGGACACCGGGGAGAACTCCCCTGCTCCTCTTCAAATAGTGCAATGGGGTCTTTTACGTCCGCCTGACAGGACCCCAAGTTTGATGTCCCGTCCGAAAGACAGTGCAGCACTCCCTCAGCACCGGACTGGAGTGTCAGCCTAGATTATAGGCTTAAATCTCTGGAATGGGACTTGAACCCACGACCATTTCCGACTCAGAAGCGAGAGAGCTACCGACCGAGCCACGGCTGACGCCATATTTAATGTAGTAAAACGCCCCCAGGTGCTGTCTCCTCTCTGACTAAGGGTCTGTCGTGAGCTGAGTTTGACGGTCTGAACCCAGCTTCTGCTGGGCGTGGGCCCATGGTACGGAGCTGGGGCCTGCATGGCACCAATTGGCACAGATTGGCACAGTGACAAGGCTGGCCGGTGTGGAGTGCTGAGGGGGGGCCCAGGTGCATCGCCAGGGCAGAATAGAGAGAAAAAAAAACTTGCACTTAAACGGTGTTTTTATGTCCTCAGTACATTTTGAAGTATAATCACTGTTGTAATAACAGCAACATAGTAAGACGTCCCAAGGCGCTCCACAGGAGTGTTTTCAAACAGAATCTGACACCGAGCCACATAAGGAGATATTAGGACAGGTGACCAAAAGCTTGGTCAAAGAGGTAGGTTTTAAGGAGCGTCTTAAAGGAGGAGAGGGAGGCGGAGAGGTTCAGGGAGGGAATTCCAGAGCTTGGGGCCCAGGCAGCTGAAGGCACGGCCGCCAATGGTGGAGCGATTAAAATCGGGGATGCGCAAGAAGCAAGGCAAACGCAGCAGCGAAAACGCGCATAGCAAGATCCCACAAACAGCAAATGTCTGCTTCTGGCGATCTTGGTTGAGGGGATGAGTAGTTGGAAAACCTCCCTGCTATTTTTTTTTTTAAAAAGTTCCATCAGATCTTTTACGCCCACCTGAAAAGGCAGGTGGGGCCTCGGTTTAACATCTCGTGTGAAAGCCAGAGGGAGCTTTGCTCCGCGTCTAGCTGTGCTCCACCTGACCCAGGACTGTTCCATTTCCCACCACTAACATCCCTTGACGACTATGATGTTTATTCCTTTTTTCAAAAAAAAATGTTAAGCAGTAAAGTCATCCAGAACAGAGAGTTCCGGGCTCAATCTCCCATCTCTACCAAGTGTGCAGGCCGTGGTCAGTGCTACGTTTTGGCCTCAGTTCCCAGTGGGGGGGCGGGGGGACGTTGGGGTTCCCACTCCTGATCACTATCTTATGTTTCCCCATTGGAAGTGTTGGGAGAGGACAGGGATCAGCTTTGGCTGTGAAGTCTACCATAGTCAAATAGCCTGCCTGTCTCGGCACAGAATTGTTTGTTCCCTGTGTGTAAATATCGTAGGGGAATACAGAGGGCTGGAAGTTTTGTTACAGTTGTATAAAGCTCTGGTTAGACCCCATCTGGAGATACTGCATTCAGTCCTGGGCACCGCACCTCAGGAAGGAGATATTGGCCTTGGAGGGGGTGCAGCGCAGATTCACCAGAATGATACCGGGGCTAAAAGGGTTAAATTATGAGGACAGGCTGCACAGACTAGGCTTGTATTCCCTTGAGTATAGAAGATTAAGGGGTGATCTAATTGAGGTGTTTAAGATGATTAAAGGATTTGATAGGGTAGATAGAGAGAAACTATTTCCTCTGGTGGGAGAGTCCAGAACAAGGGGGCATAACCTTAAAATTAGAGCTCGGCCGTTCAGAGGGTGGTGTCAGGAGGCACTTCTTCACACAAAGGGTAGTGGAAATCTGGAACTCTCTTCCCCCAAAAAGCTGTTGAGGCCGGGGGTCAATTGAAAATTTCAAAACTGAGATTGATCGATTTTTGTTAGGTAAAGGGTTTAAAGGTTATGGAACCAAGGTGGGTAAATGGAGTTAAGATACAGATCAGCCACGATCTAATTGAATGGTGGAACAGGCTCGAGGGGCTGAATGGCCTCCTCCTGTTCCTATTTTCAATACTACAAGTGGGTTCAAACTGTTATTTTGAGGGCTGGAGTACTGGCCCTGGACTACTGGCACTTCAGCCCTTGGCAGTCCAGCCGAAGCAGTCCTATTCACACTTAGGATCTGGTTCACTGGTTTGTCCCGTTCGAATTTTGTGGGCTCCTGAGGATGGAAATAGCCCTTCTTTTAGCGCTGGTGGCGTTTAAACCCTAAATCGCACCAAAATCCATCAGCGCCAGCAACTTGAAATATAATCAAATTAACGGGAACGTGGATTTAAACTTTATCTGCGGCTAACGAAGGTGAAAGCTCGGTCGCTGTCTTCCAGTAACCCCCGGCCAAGGTGGATGCAGTAGTTTGATGAGCCGGTTTTCACTCTGTGAATTCACTTAATCCTCCCTGTGGGTTCCTAGTCCGGTCACTTGATGCAGCTGTTAAAACAAATTGTTTTAAGCAAATCTTCATACACTCTGTTATGCAATTTTTGTGCGTTACTCTTCAGTCTGCCTGACGGTCTTAAGTAAAATGCAGAAGTCTGAAACTGGAACAGATCAGCCAGGCGGGAAAAAAAGAAAGAACTTGTGTTTCTATAAGCGTGCTTTTCACGACCTCCGGACGTCCCAAAGGGTTTACAGCCAATGAAGTACTTTTGAAGTGTAGTCGCTGTTACAAAGTCTCGCTTTCTGATGGTTGGTTCTTTGTAACATCTGAGTGTTTGTTTGATAGCAGAACTATGAATTAAATCTCAGGAGCTGGATTGGAATGATGGAACATTCGATCCCATCGTTCCAAAATACCAACCGTACCCAAATATGGTGTAGAATGTGATTGGTTGACGCTTAACCAATCAATACCCAGGAAATTAATCCTGCCTATACATTGGACACAGAGGAAATGATGTACTGGAGATGGATTTTTATAGAATTTACAGCACAGAAACAGGCCATTCGGCCCAACTGGTCTGTGCTGGTCTTTATGCTCCACACGAGCCTCCTCCCACCCAACTTGATCCAACCCTATCAGCATATCCTTCTATTCCTTTCTCCCTCTTGTGTTTATCTAGCTTCCCCTTAAATGCATCTAAACTATTCACCTCAACCGCTCCTTGTGGTAGCGAGTTCCACATTCTCACCACTCCCTGGGTAAAGAAGTTTCTCCTGAATCCCTTATTGGATTTATTAGTGACTATCTTATATTTATGATCCCTAGTTCTGGTCTCCCCCACAAATGGGAACATCTTCTCCACGTCTACCCTATCAAACCCTTTCATAATCATAAAGCCCTCTATCAGCTCACCCCTAAACAAACCTTGGTAGATCAGGGCGGATTATTTCAATAGCTTAGCTTCCCAGCACTGGTCACGCCCGGGAGCTAGGCCTCAGTCAAAGGGGGGCAATTATATCAACACTACTCTTCACCTACAGTGACCGCTGCTCCTCTAGTCCCATCTCCTCGTTGCGGGGAGAAGCCTGCCCGAAGTAGTGACCTTTTTTTTTTTGTGGTGTTTGTTTTGCAGGCCTCTCCCTATCCTGTCATCCTGTCCCTG
Source organism: Heptranchias perlo (assembly GCF_035084215.1). Lineage (NCBI taxonomy): Eukaryota > Metazoa > Chordata > Chondrichthyes > Hexanchiformes > Hexanchidae > Heptranchias > Heptranchias perlo. Next base: position 162,100,425 of record NC_090326.1, read on the forward strand.
GAGAATCACTGCAGTATAGAGCAGCAGACCGTCATGGCCCAACACATGAAGACTATCCTGGGAGACATGCTACTCACCAGAACCATCGATGGCAAGATGCCCACCACCTTCCCCTCGCCTGAGGTAAGGACCGTGCATATTAGAGTTCAATTAAGAAAATGGGAAAGCACCAAACAGGAACAGGCCATTCTGCCCATCAAGCTTCCACAGAGCCTGTGTAGTCTCCTACCTCCTCATCAACTCTACCCCACCCGTTTAATCTCTTACCACAGACTCTATAATCTGCTCAATCAGGGATTCGAACCCCACCGTGTTGTCTCCTGAGGGAAGGCTGTCTATAAAATTTCCCTAATCCCCACAGGCAAACCCCAGAACATTCAGTGTCACATCTCAACACTCGCGCTTCCTCCAGAGGGACCCCTCCCCCTCCCACTGACCTCCGGAGCCACCATCCCCCTCCCGCTGACCACCAGGAACACCATCCCCCCCCCCCCACTGCCCCCACTGACCTCAAGGGACACGATCGCCCTCCCACTGACCACCAGAGACACCATCCTCCTCCCACTGACCACCAGAGACACCATCCCCCTCCCGCTGACCTCCAGGGACACCATCCCCCTCCCACTGACCTCCAGGGACACCATCCCCCTCCCACTGACCTCCAGGGACACCATCCCCCTCCCACTGACCTCCAGGGACACCATCCCCCTCCCACTGACCTCCAGGGACACCATCCCCCTCCCACTGACCTCCAGGGACACCATCCCCCTCCCACTCACCACCATAGACACGATCCCCCTCCCGCTGACCTCCAGGGACACGATCCCCCTCCCGCTGACCTCCAGGGACACGATCCCCCTCCCACTGACCTCCAGGGACACCATCCCCCTCCCACTGACCTCCAGGGACACCATCCCCCTCCCACTGACCACCAGAGACACCATCCCCCTCCCCGGACCTCCAGGGACACGATCCCCCTCCCACTGACCACCAGAGATACTATCCCGCTCCCGCTGACCACCAGGGACACGATCCCCCTCCCACTGACCACCAGGGACACGATCCCCCTCCCGCTGACCACCAGGGACACGATCCCCCTCCCGCTGACCTCCAGGGACACGATCCCCCTCCCGCTGACCTCCAGGGACACCATCCCCCTCCCCGGACCTTCAGGGACACCATCCCCCTCCCGCTGACCTCCAGGAACACGATCCCCCTCCCGCGGACCTCCAGGGACATGATCCCCCTCCCACTGACCACCAGAGATACCGTTCCCCTCCCACTGACCACCAGAGATACTATCCCGCTCCCGCTGACCACCAGGGACACGATCCCCCTCCCACTGACCACCAGGGACACGATCCCCCTCCCACTGACCTCCAGGAACACCATCCCCCACCCGCTGACCACCAGGGACACCATCCCCCTCCCCGGACCTTCAGGGACACCATCCCCCTCCCGCTGACCTCCAGGAACACCATCCTCCTTCCGCTGACCACCAGGGACACCATCCCCCTCCCCGGACCTCCAGAGACACCGGCCCCCTCCCGCGGACCACCAGGGACACGATCCCCCTCCCCGGACCACCAGGGACACCATCCTCCTCCCACTGACCACCAGAGACACCATCCCCCTCCCGCTGACCTCAAGGGGCACGATCCGCCTCCCGCTGACCTCCAATGACACGATCCCCCTCCCACTGACCTCCAGGGACACGATCCCCCTCCCACTGACCTCCAGGGACACGATCCCCCTCCCACTGACCTCCAGGGACACCATCCCCCTCCCACTGACCTCCAGGGACACCATCCCCCTCCCACTGACCTCCAGGGACACCATCCCCCTCCCACTGACCTCCAGGGACACCATCCCCCTCCCGCTGACCACCAGAGACACGATCCCCCTCCCATTGACCACCATAGACACGATCCCCCTCCCGCTGACCTCCAGGGACACGATCCCCCTCCCACTGACCTCCAGGGACACGATCCCCCTCCCACTGACCTCCAGGAACACCATCCCCCTCCCGCTGACCTCCAGGGACACCATCCCCCTCCCACTGACCTCCAGGGACACCATCCCCCTCCCGCTGACCTCCAGGGACACCATCCCCCTCCCGCGGGCCTCCAGAGACGCCGGCCCCCTCCCCGGACCTCCAGGGACACGATCCCCCTCCCGCTGACCACCAGAGATACTATCCCGCTCCCGCTGACCACCAGGGACACGATCCCCCTCCCGCTGACCACCAGGGACACGATCCCCCTCCCGCTGACCTCCAGGGACACGATCCCCCTCCCGCTGACCTCCAGGGACACGATCCCCCTCCCGCTGACCTCCAGGGACACGATCCCCCTCCCGCTGACCTCCAGGAACACGATCCCCCTCCCGCTGACCTCCAGGGACACGATCCCCCTCCCGCTGACCTCCAGGGACACGATCCCCCTCCCGCTGACCTCCAGGGACACGATCCCCCTCCAGGGACACGATCCCCCTCCCGCTGACCTCCAGGGACACGATCCCCCTCCCGCTGACCTCCAGGGACACGATCCCCCTCCCGCTGACCTCCAGGGACACGATCCCCCTCCCGCTGACCTCCAGGGACACCATCCCCCTCCCGCGGGCCTCCAGAGACGCCGGCCCCCTCCCTGGACCTCCAGGGACATGATCCCCCTCCTGCGGACCTCCAGGGACATGATCCCCCTCCCACTGACCACCAGAGATACCGGTCCCCTCCCACTGACCACCAGGGACACGATCCCCCTCCCGCTGACCTCCAGGGACACGATCCCCCTCCCGCTGACCTCCAGGGACACCATCCCCCTCCCCGGACCTTCAGGGACACCATCCCCCTCCCGCTGACCTCCAGGAACACGATCCCCCTCCCGCGGACCTCCAGGGACATGATCCCCCTCCCACTGACCACCAGAGATACCGTTCCCCTCCCACTGACCACCAGAGATACTATCCCGCTCCCGCTGACCACCAGGGACACGATCCCCCTCCCACTGACCACCAGGGACACGATCCCCCTCCCACTGACCTCCAGGAACACCATCCCCCACCCGCTGACCACCAGGGACACCATCCCCCTCCCCGGACCTTCAGGGACACCATCCCCCTCCCGCTGACCTCCAGGAACACCATCCTCCTTCCGCTGACCACCAGGGACACCATCCCCCTCCCCGGACCTCCAGAGACACCGGCCCCCTCCCGCGGACCACCAGGGACACGATCCCCCTCCCCGGACCACCAGGGACACCATCCTCCTCCCACTGACCACCAGAGACACCATCCCCCTCCCGCTGACCTCAAGGGGCACGATCCGCCTCCCGCTGACCTCCAATGACACGATCCCCCTCCCACTGACCTCCAGGGACACGATCCCCCTCCCACTGACCTCCAGGGACACGATCCCCCTCCCACTGACCTCCAGGGACACCATCCCCCTCCCACTGACCTCCAGGGACACCATCCCCCTCCCACTGACCTCCAGGGACACCATCCCCCTCCCACTGACCTCCAGGGACACCATCCCCCTCCCGCTGACCACCAGAGACACGATCCCCCTCCCATTGACCACCATAGACACGATCCCCCTCCCGCTGACCTCCAGGGACACGATCCCCCTCCCACTGACCTCCAGGGACACGATCCCCCTCCCACTGACCTCCAGGAACACCATCCCCCTCCCGCTGACCTCCAGGGACACCATCCCCCTCCCACTGACCTCCAGGGACACCATCCCCCTCCCGCTGACCTCCAGGGACACCATCCCCCTCCCGCGGGCCTCCAGAGACGCCGGCCCCCTCCCCGGACCTCCAGGGACACGATCCCCCTCCCGCTGACCACCAGAGATACTATCCCGCTCCCGCTGACCACCAGGGACACGATCCCCCTCCCGCTGACCACCAGGGACACGATCCCCCTCCCGCTGACCTCCAGGGACACGATCCCCCTCCCGCTGACCTCCAGGGACACGATCCCCCTCCCGCTGACCTCCAGGGACACGATCCCCCTCCCGCTGACCTCCAGGAACACGATCCCCCTCCCGCTGACCTCCAGGGACACGATCCCCCTCCCGCTGACCTCCAGGGACACGATCCCCCTCCCGCTGACCTCCAGGGACACGATCCCCCTCCAGGGACACGATCCCCCTCCCGCTGACCTCCAGGGACACGATCCCCCTCCCGCTGACCTCCAGGGACACGATCCCCCTCCCGCTGACCTCCAGGGACACGATCCCCCTCCCGCTGACCTCCAGGGACACCATCCCCCTCCCGCGGGCCTCCAGAGACGCCGGCCCCCTCCCTGGACCTCCAGGGACATGATCCCCCTCCTGCGGACCTCCAGGGACATGATCCCCCTCCCACTGACCACCAGAGATACCGGTCCCCTCCCACTGACCACCAGGGACACGATCCCCCTCCCACTGACCACCAGGGACACCATCCCCCTCCCCGGACCTTCAGGGACACCATCCCCCTCCCGCTGACCTCCAGGAACACCATCCTCCTTCCGCTGACCACCAGGGACACGATCCCCCTCCCCGGACCTCCAGAGACGCCGGCCCCCTCCCGCGGACCACCAGGGACACGATCCCCCTCCCGCGGACCACCAGGGACACGATCCCCCTCCCCGGACCACCAGGGACACCATCCCCCTCCCGCGGACCACCAGGGACACGATCCCCCTCCCCGGACCACCAGGGACACGATCCCCCTCCCCGGACCACCAGGGACACGATCCCCCTCCCCGGACCACCAGGGACACGATCCCCCTCCCCGGACCACCAGGGACACCATCCCCCTCCCGCGGGCCTCCGGAGACGCCGGCCCCCTCCCCGGACCTCCAGAGACACCGACCCCCTCCCGCGGACCACCATCTCCCCCTCTTCCCAACACCAGAAAGAAAAGGAAAACTGACTCCCCTTCGCCAAACCCTCATGACCAGAGATTGTAAATGTTACACCCTTGTTCAAAAAAAGGGTGTAAGGACAAACCCAGCAACTACAGGCCAGTGAGTTTAATCTCGGTGGTGGGGAAACTTTTTGAAATGATAATCCGGGACAGAATTAACAGTCACTTGGACAAGTGTGGATTGATTAGGGAAAGCCAGCACGGATTTGTTAAAGGCAAATCGTGTTTAACTAACCTGATAGAGTTTTTTGATGAGGTAACAGAGAGGGTAGATATGGGCAATGCAGTTGATGTGGTGTATATGGACTTTCAAAAGGCGTTTGATAAAGTGCCGCATGGGAGGATTATCATCAAGATTGCGGCCTATGGAATAAAGGGGGCAGTAGCAACATGGATACAGAATTGGCTAAGGGACAGGAAACAGAGAGTAGTGGTGAACGGTTGTTTTTCGGACTGGAGGGAGGTGTACAGTGGTGTTCCCCAGGGGTCAGTGCTGGGACCACTGCTTTTCTTGATATATATTAATGACTTAGATTTAGGTGTACAGGGCACAATTTCAAATGACACAAAGCTTGAAAGTGTAGTAAACAGTGAGGAGGATAGTGATAGACTTCAAGAGGATATAGACAGGCTGGTGGCATGGACGGACACGTGGTAGATGAAATTTAACGCAGAAAGATGTGAAGTGATACATTTCAGTAGGAAGAACGAGGAGAGGCAATATAAACTAAAGGGCACAACTCTAAAAGGGGTACAGGAACAGAGAGATCTGGGGCTTTATGTACACAAATGGTTGAAGGTGGCAGAGCAGGTTGAGAAAGCGGTTTAAAAAGCATACGGGATCCTGGGCTTTATAAATAGAGGCATAGAGTACAAAAGTATGTAAGCCATGATGAACATTTATAAAACACTGGTTCGGCACAACTGGTGTATTGTGTCCAGTTCTGGGCACCGCATTTCAGCAAAGATGTGAAGGCCTTAGAGCGGGTGCAGAAGAGATTTACTAGAATGATTCCAGGGATGAGGGACTTTAGTTATGTGGAGAGACTGGAGAAGCTGGGGTTGTTCTCCTTGGAACAGAGACGGTTGTGAGGAGATTTGATAGAGGTGTTCAAAATCATGAAGGGTCTAGACAGAGTAGATAGAGAGAAACTGTTCCCATTGGCGGAAGGGTCAAGAACCAGAGGGCATAGATTTAAGGTGATTGGCAAAAGAACCAAAGATGACATGAGGGAAAACTTTTTTACACAGCGAGTGGTTAGGATCTGGAATGCACTGCTCGAGGGGGTGGTGGAGGCAGATTCAATCATGGCCTTCAAAAGATAACTGGATAAGTACTTGAAAGGCAAAGATATGCAGGGCTACGGGGGTAGGGCGGGGGAGTGGGACTAGCTGGATTACTCTTGCATAGAGCCGGCACGGACTCGATGGGCCGAATGGCCTCTTTCTGTGCTGTAACCTTCCTATGATTCAATGACAGTTGGTATAGACGTGGTCTAGTGTGATCTATACGGACCAGGAAGGCCTTCACTCTGGTCCGTCGTCTATGCTGAACTGGCTGACGTCAGCAAGATCATCACAGTTGGCCTCAGTGCCGCTGCACTGGGAACGGTAAAAGCCTGAACTTGACGGCATCTGAGGACACCCCCACCCCTGCTAGAAGTTCACGCGGGAGTGTGGACGCTGGATGAGGGGTGGTTGGGCTTCAGTTATGAAGGCCTCCGTTGTCAAATAGCTTGCCAACGCTCGCCGTCGGTACTTTCACACGAGGGAAAGTTGTATGAACGCGCACACCCAGCCCGGAGTCTCGCCCGCCGGGAGCACGCATCAGGAATTCACGTTCACGCACAACACTCCGCCCCCCCCCCCCCCCTCCCCCACCACACAATTTCCCGCCCCTTTAAATTAAAACTAATGTAGGGGGAAACCGCGGATGGGTGCACGGACGGGGGAATTTCCGACATGCGCGCACCCCAGCGGGCAAGGTGGGAGCCCCCCCCCCCTCGTTGAGTGCCACCCTCTCGAAGGACGGCCACTCGAATGCGGTATTCGAGGCCGACCAGCAGCCACGAGGCTGGAGGCCAGTGGGAAGTCTGCCCCCTGTGGGAGGGAGGATAAAGTGACGCGAGGGGAAACTTAAAACCAGCGCTTGCAAATACTTCCCCGTGGTACAGGCGGGCTTTTAAAGAGCTTGGCTTAGATCAGAACCAGTTTGTACAGCGACAACTTGCATTTAATGTAGTAAAATGTCCCAAGGCCCTCCGCAGGACACCGAGCCACATCAGGAGGTATTAGGACAAGTGACCAAAAGCTTGGTCAAAGAGGTAGGTTTTAAGGAGCGTCTTAAAGGAGGCGAGAGAGGTGGAGATACGGAGAGGTTTAGGGAGGGAATTCCAGAGCTTAGGGCCGAGGCAGCTGATTGACGGCCGCCAATGGAGGAGCGATTAAAATCGGGGGATGCGCGAGAGGCCAGGGTTGGAGGAGCGCAGAGATCTCGGAGGGTTGTAGGGCTGGAGGAGGTCACAGAGATAGGGAGGGGGGGAGGCCATGGAGGGATTTGAAAACAAGGATGAGAATTTTAAAATCGAGGCGTTCCCGGACCGGGAGCCAATGTAGATCGGCGAGCACAGGGGTGATGGATGAACGGGACTTGGTGCGAGTTAGGATACAGACAGCAGAGCTCCTCCGAGAACCAAACTCCTTCACAGCACATCGCCGTGAGGGGTCCGGCTTGGCAAGAGAAGATTCAGGGAATTCCACTCGTCACAATCGAGCAGCTCAAAAGGTCGATGCAGGCCGAGAGCTTTTTGTCAAAACAAATGGATGTTTCATAGAGAGAGAAAGAGAGAGAAAGGAAGGGATTCAGTAGTCTGGAACGAATGGTTTCCTCGTGCCGCTGTGTTAAGGGGTCATACGCACCAGCCTTGGGCTCCCACTTAACCCAAGTACAAAGGGGGATTGTGTCGTCCAACACGGCAACAAGTTTTTTTTTATTCGAACGATGGAGGCCAAGTTAAAAATTAAACTTGTCCCCCTCCCCTCTCCCCCCGCACCCAGTGGTTTAGTGGTAAACGTACAATGTCATACCAAACCGCAGTGGGTGGTCCCAGGTTCCACTCCGCCCCTTTTGCCGGCCGGTGTTGAGTCCGCCGATCTCAGCCGGCTGGTGGTAACCATGGCTACGGTGGCCTTGGAATTCCTCTGCGCTCGCTGACCTACATTGGCTCCCGGTCCGGGAACGCCTCGATTTTAAAATTCTCATCCTTGTTTTCAAATCCCTCCATGGCCTCGCCCCCTCCCTATCTCTGTAACCTCCTCCAGCCTTACAACCCTCCGAGATCTCTGCGCTCCTCCAATTCAGGCTTCTTGCACATTCCAGATTTTAATCGCTCCACCATTGGCGGCCGTGCCTTCAGCTGCCTGGGCCCTAAGCTCTGGAATTCCCTCCCTAAACCTCTCCGCCTCTCTCTCCTCCTTTAAGACGCTCCTTAAAAACCTACCTCTTTGACCAAGCTTTTGGTCACCTGTCCTAATATCTCCTTATGTGGCCCGGTGTCAAATTTTGTTTGATAATCGCTCCTGTGAAGCACCTTGGGACGTTTTACTACGTTAAAGGCGCTATATAAATGCAGGTTGCTGTTGTTGTGCTTTGAAGGAGCAAATGGAGCCAGGGTTTTTCCTGCTGATCACCATCCAGTGATTTCCTCCCCCCACCTTTACTGGAACGTACTTGTGCGCGTGGGCATCATGTGAGGACAGGATCGGGCTCCGCTGTGATGGCCTTCACAGTCAAATAGCCTGCTTTCACTGCCTGGGCTCATCACACGTGCGGACACTTGGGCGAGGCACGGGATGCCAATGTGAATCCATGGAACCAAGCCCTGACGACCAGTCGGGAGAGGGGAAGGGGGAGGAAAACCGGGGAACTGAATTGGCAAGAATCCTCTCTCTCACTCTGGAGAAACGGATCCATCGGAAATAACTCCTTGGAATTTTATTTCTATTGGAATATAATTGAAAAGCAAGGAAGTTATGTTAAACTTGTATCGAACCTTGGTTAGAGCACACTCGGAATACGGTGAACAGTTCTGGTCTCCGGATTGTAAAAAGGATATAGAGGCACTGGAGAGGGTGCAAAAAAAATTTACTAGGATGATATCAGAACTGAGAGTTTATAACTATCAGGAAGGATTGAGCAGGCTGGGGCTCTTTTCTCTAGAAAAGAGAAGGCTGAGGGGTGACCTGATAGAGGTCTTTAAGATTATGAAACGGTTTGATAGGGTAGACGTAGAGAAAATGTTTCCACTTGTGGGGGAGACCAAAACTAGAGGTTATGAATATAAATTAATCGCTAATAAATCCAATAGGGAATTCAGGAGAAACTACTTTACCCAGAGAGTGGTTAGAATGTGGAACTCGCTACCACAAGGAGTAGTTGAGGTGAATATCAGAGATACATTGAAGGGGAAGCTAA